>NC_090828.1:144070058-144422558 GCF_028021215.1 Eschrichtius robustus
AACAGAGCTCCATGGCGCCCGACTGGGTGGAGTTCAATCTCCTCTCCAAGGCTTTTTAAAAAAAATAAATTTATTTATTTATTTCTGGCTGCGTTGGGTCTTTGTTGCTGCACGCAGGCTTTCTCTAGTTGTGGAGAGCGGGAGCTACTCTTCGTTGTGGTGCGCGGGCTTCTCATGGCAGTGGCTTCTCTTGTGGAGCACGGGCTCTAGGCACGTGGGATTCTATAGCTGTGGCACGCTGGCTCAGTAGTTGTGGCTCGCGGGCTCTAGACCACAGGCTCAATAGTTGTGGCACACGGGCTTAGTTGCTCTGCAGCATGTGGGATCTTCCCGGACCAGGGCTCAAACCCGTGTGCCCTGCATTGGCAGGCGGATTCCTAACTACTGCACCACCAGGGAAGTCCCCTCTTCAAGGCTTTTGTTTGTTGGCTTTGTTGTTCCTTGCTTGTCTCCTTTTTTTTTTGTATATGAAACTGTACCTCGGCAAGGTTGCTTACCACCTTTTTCATACATTAATTTTAAAAGTTCCAAAAATCAAGTCCTTTACAAAATATACTAAGGGGGGTTGCAACTGTAAAGAGAGGTGCAGTGAATTCTCTTGGAAATCACTGGAGAATTGCCTCTCCCCAAATCAGAGACCAACCTGCACACTCTGGTGCACCTGGGCTGCACCTGTCCACGTGGGGAGGCTCTGAAAACCAGCAAGAAGGACACCTGTAAACAGGAGCTGGACCAAAGCAGCCGGCCACTCACTGACTTTGTTCCTGTGGTCACGCATCATTCCCTCTGCCAGCCTCAGAGTATGGGCCCCTGACGATGTTGGGCGGGGAGCTGGAGGTCGGAGGAAGACTCGGCCAGGACCCCGCCCCCAGGAAGTGGGGCAGGTGGCTGCCCGCCTGACTGACACGTGCTGAACCAGGGGCGTCTGGTCAACCCTGACATTCCCCTGCCTCGAACCCCCCTCCCACGCACAGATCTCAGCAAAGGGCATGAGCGCCCATGAGGCTGCGGTGATGACAAGCTGTTGGGAAAAAGACACCCCTGCAAAATCACAAACGCTGGACTGTGTACAAGAGCCAAGACATGGAAGCAACCTAAATATCCATTGACGGATGAATGGATAAAGAAGATGTGTCACATATATACAATGGAATATTACTCAGCCATAAAAAAGAATGAAATAAGGCCAATTGCAGCAACATGACGGACCTAGAAATGATCATACTAAGTGAAGTAAGTCAGACAGGGAAAGACAAATACCATATGATTTTGCTTATATGTGGAATCTAAAAAAATGATACAAATGAACTTACCTACAAAACAGAAACAGACTCATAGACATAGAAAACAAACTTATGGTTACCAAAGGAGAAAGGTGGGGGTGGGGGATAAATTAGGAATTCGGGATTAACAGATACACGCTAATATACATAAAACAGATAAACAACAAGGTCCTGCCGCATACACAGGGAACTATATTCAATATCTTGTAATAACCTATAATGGAAAATAATCTGAAAAAGACATATATGTAACCGAATCACTTTGCTGTACACATGAAACTAACACAATATTGTAAATCAACTATACTTCAATGAAACAAAATCACCATGCTGGGACCTCTGGGATCAGGGAGGGAGCGTGGACACTGACTGCAGCCTACAAACAGTATACAGGTGCTGGAGCAGAAAGAGGGGTGGGAAGGAAAGGATTCATTCACTCTGCTGGGGCAATCTGAGAAGGCTTCCCGCAGGAGGTGGCATCTGAGCTGGGCCTCGACTCTCACAGGGGAATGGAAAGGAGGCAGTGAGTGGTGCAGGCTTGGTGTTTTGAGACAGGAGAATAGCTGAAAAAAGGGCGGGTCAAATCGGGGAATAGGTAGCAGAGTCCTAGGGCTGAAGGTCAGACCAGACAGCTGGGTGGGGGGAGAACATGTGGGGAAAACCATGAAGCAAATGTTGGTAACCTGAGCCGGGTTTTAACAGGCACTTCCCGTCACCCAGACACTTCATCATGGGAGCAAAGAGAGTGGGCACAGATTGGGAGAGGATATTTGCACCAGAGATAACCAACCACAAAATGAGTAGCCTTAATATATAAAAAGCTTAGTCAAATCAATAGGAAAAAGACAACTCCATAGAAAAATGGGCAAAATAGCTGAACAGGCATTTCACGAGCAGGAAACATTATTGGCCAAGAAACATATGAAAGAATGTAGTCAGCATCATTAGTGATATAGGAAATAAAAAAATTGAATCACAGGAGATGTCATTTAAGCAAAAATTAAAATGTGGATGACATCACCCTGATAACAAGGATGCGGAGCACGCTGAGCCCTCAAACACTGCTGGTGGGAGAGGCTCGGCAAAAAGTCTGGCAACATCGAGGAGGGTTAAAACGTGGCTACACCATGACTCAGCAATTTCGCTCTCAAACACACATTTATTCTAAGGAATGGGTGGTACGTGAGGCCTGGAGGATGGTGCTAGAGCTTTCACTGCAACGATGTTCAAAATAGCAAAAGCACAGACGCATCCCAGGTGCCTGTCAGTCCAGACTGCTTCAGAGCAGTGAGAATTAACGAATTAAGAGCCCTACGCACCAATGGGATGACTCCCTGGAACATTCCATGACCCGTGAAAACCAGGTTCCCCAAGAATCCATCTGCAATGATTCTATTTATATAGAATAGAATTGCTCTATTTATATACAACACGGCGATGGCTGTATATAAAGCACACAGAGCAAACCCAAACAATGTATTATTACAAGAGTCAGACATCAGGTACAACTGTTACAGACGCAGGGGGTGATAACGCCAAGTCCCAGAGGGTGGTGGAGGGGGAGCCCCGGGGCAGGACCCTGGAGGGCCACACGGGGCCTCAAAGGTGCTGGCACATCCCCCGTTCTCGGGCAGAGCAGGGGACAATGGTCATTAATACTCTTTACATCGTAACCATGCTTTTACTATCCTTTTGTACGTCTTCAGTGTAATAAGATGAGATTTTTAAAAAGGATGGCTGGGTAGAAGCTGGCCTCTGGTTAGAAGTTGGCCGAGCGGACGGGGGTTCTGGGGTGGGGAGTGGAGAGACCGCAGGGCTGTCGTGGAGAACCTGTGTGGGCTGCTAGAAGGGTTTGAGGGTCCAGTGATTGTCTCCGGGGTCACCCAGTGGGCTCATCTTGGCCGCTCCATCTCTCTGCTGCCAGGTTCCCTCCCAGCCAGCCCCAGAGCATAACTCTAACCCTAACCCTGCTCTGCGACCGACACACATCTGTATACATATGCAATCCTTCCGACCCTCCGCTCACCCCGTTCCCATCCCAGACATGCACGTTCCGCCAGACCTAGCTGAGCGCCAGCTCTCAGCTGTCACTCCCCGAGCAGGGCAGACCCATAATAAAGAAATCACTGTGTTCAGCTGATGAAGAGCAGATTTCTTACTAAGTAAACACTGATGTTTTGGTAGGGAAATTAGGTTATAAAATTGCACCTACAAAGGAGGCCATACAGATGGACTTGGTTAAGCTCTAGCCACACAGGCAACGGGGGTTAATTCAGTCACCCACCCTTTATTACACTTTCTTCTCCTCGGAGCACAAGTTTGGGAAGGTGATCAGTTTTTTCAAACATACAAACCCCAAAACGCAGAAGAAACAAGAGTAAGTTATCAAGGACACTTTTCTCCTAGCAAAGTGATGACTTGTGCAGAGCTGGGGGGTGGAGGGGGAGGTGGTGGGCTCCATCCACCTGTCTGGGGAGCCGGGCGATTATTAGCCATCCCCCGCCCAGGTACCTGAGGTGTGAGTTAGCCTCTGGGTATGTGGGTCCTGCATCTGTAAGAGGAGCCACCCTTGGCTGAGCACAGCTGAGCAGAATCTTCCAGAAAGTCACGGCTTTATGGGGACGGTCCCATCACAGGGCAAATGCAGGGGGCTGGAGGGGGAGCCACAGATGGGAGTGAGACACTTGGTCTTGGGGTTGGGGGAGGGGCTTCGTTAGGCTTCCCTAGGGGTCTGGGCTTAAGCAAGGAGAACAGGCCTGGGCGGAGGGTGGGCTACATGCAGGGAAACTCCTCCACGGTGAGAATTCTTCCACTCTGGCCTGGCCAGCCAACGGGGGTGTGTGGAATTTCCTTTCCTGGATGGCTGTCAAATCGAGATGGATAATCCCAAATAGTTTAGATAAGACATCTCGTCTTCTTAGAGGTGGGTGGGCTGTCAATTTCTACCCAGCTTCGGAGTCCATTAGTGTGTGATTTGAAAAGGGCCCGGGAGTCGAGGCCCCTTACTGGAACAAGGGCAACTCTGGGGCTAGCAGTGGGATGGGCAGAGGCAGGCCTCCGTGCCTTCCTGCTGACAAATGCTTTCCGCTCCTGGTTTCCTGGTGCTCTGGGTTCGCCCGACCCCTCCTCTCCCACCTGCACACCACTCTGTAACTGCTCGATTTCCCCCCCTCCCCCTCTCAGGCCATGAGATGGCTGTGAGTACCCAGACTGCACCTCCTTGGACCGTATCCCTGGTGCAAGGCTGGCACATCACAGGCACTGGGTGAGTGTCATGAAATGAACAAGTGCTAAGAACTTCCCCACTGAGTGAAGCAACAAGTAAACGCTACTTTGCTTATGTGGGACAGGTCAAGTTCACATTTCAGAAATACAGCTCCTGGAAGAGGAAGATGAAGGAAGGGACTCACATGGTGCCGGACATATTTCTTCCCCGTGGGCCCCACGGCACATAATTGGTACAGCGATGCTGGCTGCAGTGATGGAGGCTTGGAGAATGGCTGCAACAGGACTCAGGGGCAGAGCACTGCTCACGAATTCTCTCAACCAGTGTGGACCAAGGCTGGCAGGAGTGACCCCGAGTGATAGCACTTGGGACACAGATAAATCCAGCAAGAATGAATTAGGCTCAATAAACGGATGCATTCTGGGCACGAGCAGCAGCTTCCACCCGGAGTGAACGACACGGACGCGGACAGTGGGAAAAGACCCCCCCACCCTCAAAGGCCAATCTGTCCACCAACACCTGAAATTTTAGTGTTAGTGATCAATTCCTTTGGATTGATTACAGCAAAGATAACAGCAAAGATAACCGTAGCCCTAAGACCTACAATGAGATGCCTCTTCCTCTCCGAGGATAATCACAGCATAGAGAAGAGCTCAGGCTTGAGGGTCAGATCTCACTTTCTGGCTGAGTGATCTTGGCAAGCCCTTAAATTCCGGAAACCTCCAATTTTCTGCTCTATGAATGGGGGAGAATATCACCCACCTTACGGGGCACTGAGAGGACTGGATATAATATCATCTGCCCAGCACCCAGCAGAGTGCCTGGAATGAAATGTGGGTTTCCTTCTGGTGTCAACAGGAGAGTGGAAAGAGCAAGCCATTGTCCAGCAACCACTGGGCACCAGGACCTGTCCTCTGTGCTTTATACTCACTCACTCACTTAATTCTCACAAGCGCCCCACGTGGGCTACTGTTTTGTCTCCATTTTAGAGACGGGGAAACCGAGGCTCTGGAGGTTAACAGCCCGCCCAAGGATGTCAAGGGTATATAGATGGCATAGGACTTGAACTCTGGCCCCACCCTGTTCTCCTACATCCTGGGGGTGTGGGATGGGAACTGCCCAAGATGACGGGGGCCCAGCGGGTCCGGAGGGGAACCAGGAAGATCACCTCTCAACCCTGCAGGACCTTTCCACCGGGCAGTGCCTCCCCACGCCTGCTCTGTGCACCCTCCCCTGCGGTAGGCCCGCCTCATTTCTGCACATCAAGATTTGCTTCACTCCCGGAGCCCCTCCTGCCCTCGGCTGACCACACTTTGCTCTCTGCAAAGCCCAGAGTCAAGCAGCAACCCTTCTGCGAGGGCCGGCGTTCAGCAAAGATCAAAGAGCGGGCCGCCTTATCAGACACGCTCCTCGTTAAACTTTTACGGGCGGATTCCATCATAAATGAGCTGTCCGACCCACGCCGCCGAGCACGATCCTGGAGCTGGCGATCTGAAGCTCTCAGAGGAGAGAGGCTTCTGCAGAGGGGTCAGGGCGGAGAAGAGCCCTCTAGGGTCAAGCTGCCCGGGTTCAAGTCCCCGCTGTGCTACTTACTAGCAGAATGTCCCTGGAGACAGCGGTCACCCTCGCCGTGCCTCAGCTTCCCCACATATCCAGCGGCAGTGACATGCTGCCTTTCTATGTGGTGCTGATGAGGGTCGGGTGACATAATCCAGAGGGCTGGACACAGGCTGCTGTGGCTGTGTCTCAGTTAGCCTGAGCCCAGCATCCTGCCACCCAGAGACAGGAAGGGACCTGCCTGGAGGTCTCTCTGAGGGCCACGCCCATCACCGGGAGCCAAGGCTCCACATCTGTCTGTCACTCGGCCCTCAGACAGCCGAGGGAGGAGGGCGAGCTGCCCTACAACTGCGTAGTCCTGGGCTTTTCTGGACTCCGTGTCCACCTGCCGGGCAGTTCCTCTGAAGATGCGGTCAGCCACGTGGCTTTTAAGGAGCGCTCCCTGCGACCGGGAGCCCGCCCAGCATCTTGGCCCGGGATCCAGGCGGACATGCCCTTTGGAAGTTTCCTCCTTTCTTCCATCTGTCGCTTGGCAAAAGCACGCACATTTGCAGAGGGCAGAGAACGGTCTTCTCGAAACACAAACAAAGCCGGTCCTCTCTGAACCGTGAACCTGGCATGCTGGGCCAAGAATCAAGAAGAAAATCTTCACGTATCTTTCTGCCCCCCTCGGTGGCTGGCTGAGGACAGAGCTGTCAGGGGCCCGGGGCAACGCAGGTGAGTCGCAAGCCGAGCTGACTGCGTGTTTAGTACTCTCACAACGAGCCGGTGCCGTCCTGATGGAACACTGACCTTGGCAAAAGCCATCTTCAAATCCCCCCAGACCTGACCGTTCGTGAGCTCAGCCAGCAACAGCCAAGAAACTACCTTCTGGAGGGAAGCGGGGAGGACCATCCCCACTGATACGCAGTCGCCAGGACGAGGCAGGGTCCGGCCGTCCGGCACAGCTCTGGTGGGGGTGGGGGTGGGCAGTGGACACGCGTGACGGAGTGGCCAGAAGATGGTGGGAAGCAGAGGCCTTCACACCCACCAGCTGGCACTCCTTAAAGTACCCAGGACTTTATTATTTTTTTTAATTTTATTTATTTATTTATTTGTTGGTTTGTTTATTTATTTTTGGCTGTGTTGGGTCTTCGTTTCTGTGCGAGGGCTTTCTCTAGTTGCGGCAAGCGGGGGCCACTCTTCATCGCGATGCGCGGGCCTCTCACTATCGCGGCCTCTCGTTGCGGAGCACAGGCTCCAGACGCGCAGGCTCAGTAGTTGTGGCTCACGGGCCCAGTTGCTCCGCGGCACGTGGGATCTTCCCAGACCAGGGCTCGAACCCATGTCCCCTGCATTGGCAGGCAGATTCTCAACCACTGCACCACCAGGGAAGCCCCCGGGACTTTAAAGTACGTGTGGACTTTCCAAGAACTGATGGCTAAGTCCCGGAGCCATCTGTCCCTAGCAAGAGCCCTGCCCCCTTCCTTCTCCGTGCAGGGTGGCCTTGGCTGCGACGGCTGGAGCACTGCTCACCAATTACAGCTCAGGATCGGGTGATCTTCAGGTCCAGAATCCAGGCAGGTGCTGGGGGTCGTGGATGTCAGAGGTCAGGTATGGAGACCGGCAAGTGGAGAGCGGCGGGGGACTGTCCTCCCTATGGTTGAGATGCTGTGTCCATCCCCTTCTCCCCCACCCCCCTCCAGCATGCGCACCTCCTTCCGCAGACTGGGAATATGAAGAGACTTAGGTCAACTCGTGAGTGGGTGATGGGGAGGAACCAGGGGATGTTTAACACCCATACTGTAGAGTGGTTATCATGGAGAGAAAAGGCCTAAAAGCCTGCTAGCTCTGACTCTGGACAACCAAATCACAGCTCTGGGCCCGCTTTCTTGGGTATAAAATTAGCAGGGTGGCCCCTAACTCTGGCCTGTGGGTGTCTATAAACAGGCGTATTCCCAGGCCTCACCTTAGCCTGAAAGAGCCAGAACTTCTGGGGTCGGGGCCTAGGAGTGTGCATCTTTCAGACACATCCTAGTTCAGATTTTCAGCCAGGTTTGAGAACTGCTCCACGAGCTGGTGTCTCTAACTCTTCTGGGCTGCGAGCAGTTGGAACTGGTCCTCTCTGAAGCCCCAGGGCAGGGCTCGGATGGGAAGGACCTCACAAGCAGGGTGAGGAGTTGAGGACCTACCCAGTCTCCTGCACCAGGAACACAAGCTTCTACCCTCCCTGCAAACACGTGAGTTGGTCCCGGCCCAAGGCAGCCCTGACTCCCGCACACACCAAGGAGGTAGGGGGGCTCCAGCTGAGGGCCTTGCCGTGCCCCGCCTCAGCCTTGGTCCCCACGTTCCCTGCTGAGCCTGCTTCCAAGGGGCAGGGGCAGGAGGGGATCCAAAGAGCTGTTCCCTGCTAGCGGTTACCAGGTGATGGAGAGACTGCGGGACTCTCCCCCGCCCTTGAGATCGGACTCTCAGAGACTCAGGAGCACGTCCCCACGGGGGGGGCAGGGTCACGGGAAAACCACACCTGACCAGCAAGATCATCCCCCAACCATCTGTCTCCCCACCACCTGTGATTTATGCAGGTGGCAGGTGCCGCTCCACGAGTCCCGTGTCATTTACCCTTCTGGAACCATCTGAGCGTTAGTAAGCCATGCAAGGCCGGTGGTGGGTTTGCACTTCCAGGACGGTAGCTCTGGAGAGGGCTGGGGGGCGGGTGTCTAATAGGGAGCCGTCCAGATGGGCGGCACGGGGTGGGTTTCCACACCCTGGACCCACCGCCTGCTCCTCCCACGTGTAGCTGCCTGTTTGGGCCGGTGTGCGGGCAGCCCTGGCCCGGCTCCTCCTCTGTCCCAACCACAGTGACAGCTGTAGCCGGTGTCCTTCCCATGCCCCCCACTTCTCCAACAGCTCCTATGGTTACCCTGAAAATGAACCGGTCCACTCCCCCTGCTCCTGGCTGCCAAAAGGGTAAAGTCCAAATTCCTCAACTGGGGGGAAAAAGGACCCCTCCTCCCGCCATCCCCATTCTCCACCTTCCCATGGCACGGCCCCCAGACAGCATCCTCTTCCAAGGTCACGCCATGGCCTGCTTCTGCCACAATGAACCTCCATCTCTAATAACGACAGTAATCACAATCCTCCTTAACATCTACTGCATGTTTCCAAACTGTTCTAAATGCGCTCTTCGTATTACCCCATTTAATTTTCCAAATAACTCAGTAGATGGGGTAGGTACTATTATCACGCGCTTTTACAGATGAGAAAACAGGTTCATTCGTTCAGGCTGGTCAGGTAGTCACATCCCAAGGCTGGTGCGTCCAGCGCTGGGGTTCAAGCCCAGGTGGCCTGGCAGGGCCGGGGGCGGAGCGCTCCGCCCGGGGCCACGCCCACCGCGGCCAGGCGAGCCAATGGGCAGTGGTCCCGGGCGCTGAGCAGCCGCAGAGGCTCTGGCGACAGGACGGGAGACGACACCGCACGTCATTTGCTGCGCAACGTCTGCGTGATTAGACGCGTTTGGCGCCGGCGAGGAGGAGCGGCTACAGCAGGGGCTTGAGGGATCGGGCTCTGCGCCAGAGGAGGAGCGGCTACAGCAGGGGCTTGAGGGATCGGGCTCTGCGCCAGGCTCCGACAACACTGATCACCGAAGCCACAGCCAGGGGGCCCGTTTTCCTCCCAGGCTTTATCCTGTTTCCCACCTGGGGCACCCACCTGGGGGGATGAAGGGGTGGGCTTTCCAGGGCCCGAGGTTAGCCCTGAACACGTGCTGTGTCCCCCCTGTGGCCTGGGCAGGAGCCAACGGCCTCCAGGATAACGTAGAGTGAGTTGCTGGGAGCGCACCCCAGCCAGAGGCGGGCTTTGGGGGGTGGGGGGGCTGGGGTGCTGGGCCCCTCAACCCTGGAGCGGAAGCAAGCAGGCCCACCGTGCAAGGGTGACCTGGGAGAGTCGGTGCACCCCTCTGGGCCTCAGCCTCTGCATCGGTAAGATGCATACTACAGCCCCATTTCCCGGGGCTGTCACGAGGGTCACCTAATAGCGCACAACCAGGCTGCAGTGCAGAGCCTGGCCCCTGCAGGCCCTGCACAGATGATTGACACCTTTTATTGTCTTCTGCTGGGTGATGCCAGACTTAGCACTGGGGCTTGGTGATCACAAATGAGCCGAATAATGACACGCAGAGATGTCCGTGTTCTAATCCAGGAACCCCTGAATGCCACCTTCTATGGGAAAAGGGACTTTGTAGATGAAATTGAGTTAATGATTGTGAGACAAGAAGGGGGTCCTGGATTTCAGGGCCCTAAAAGCAATCACTGCCATCCTCATAAGAGAGGCAGAGGGAGAAAACTCCTGCAGATGAGGAAGAAGGTGATGTGAGAAAGAAGCGGGAGGCAAAAAGGCGGTGTGGTGAGGGGCAGGGATCACGGGCCAAGGAGCGCAGGCAGCCTCCAGAAGCTGCAAAAGTCAAGGAAATGGATTCTCTCCAGGAGCCGGAAGCTTCCAGGAGGAAACCAGCCCTGCCAACACCTTGATTTTAGGCCCAGAAGACTGACTTCTGACTTCTGTCCCCCACAGCTCTCGGAGGGTACATCTGCATCGTTTTAAGCCACCAAGTTGGAGACAGGCAGTTACAGCAGCAGGAAACAGCCCTACAAGTAAAGAGCCATCCAGGCCAGTGAGTGACAAGGCCATTTCCACAGGCCCGCAGCCCTCCCCTGCTGCCTGCCACCTCTACTTCCTGCTTCTCTGGGTGCCCCACCCATTCTCTGTCCCTCACTGGCCAGGAGGGAAGCAGGCCCCGGGACGGGACAGGGCCTGTGTCCAATCCTGACCTGGGGAATGGCAGAGCCTGGAGAAAACTCGGGGCGGTCCACCTCCCGGCCACAGCTCTCTACTAGCCCGGGGAGTGACAGTACTGAGGGCCCCTGACTCAGTGCCAAGGTCCTGCCTGCAGCCGGAGCATCTCAAGCCTGTAATGTGTGTTAAAAACACACGGTGAGGGCTTCCCTGGTGGCGCAGTGGTTGAGAATCCGCCTGCCAATGCAGGGGACACGGGTTCGATCCCTGGTCCGGGAAGATCCCACATGCCACGGAGCAACTAAGCCCGTGCGCCACAACTACTGAGCCTGTGCTCTAGAGCCCACGAGCCGCAACTACTGAGCCCACGGGCCACAACTACTGAAGCCCGCACGCCTAGAGCCCGTGCTCTGCAGCGAGAGAAGCCACCGCAATGAGAAGCCCGTGCACCGCAACGAAGAGTAGCCCCTGCTCGCCACAACTAGAGAAAGCCCGCATGCAGCAACGAAGACCCAACGCCGCCAAAAATAAATAAATAAATTTATTTAAAAAACCAAAAAAAATAAAAAACAAACGGTGGGCCCATCCTAGAGTCTCAGCAAGTCTGACTCAGCAAGTCTGGGCTGGGGCCTGAGCCTCTGCATTGCCAGCAGGCTCCCTGGGGAGGCGGCTGGTCCAGAGGTTTGGGGGCAGTGCCCTAGCAAAGGGCTAGGTGAGCTTTCAAGAAGGAATCGTCTGGACCCGTGCAGGCGACCTGTGGTCATACACGTGCTCCCAAGAGCGAGGCCAGCATGCGGCCGAGGGCCGGGGCTCAGGAGGCGGTAATTAGATTTCAAACTCTCTCACTCCCTCAGTGGAGGCCCTAAGGATGAATTATTTAACCTCTCTGTGCTGCCTCAGTTCCTTCATCTGTAACATGGGGCTGACATGAAATGCACATCTTTTAGGGTTGAGAGGATTAAGTAAGATGAACACAGGAAGTGTTTACAGCAGAGTCTGTCCACAAGGTCAGAGTTATTTCGAGAAACGGCAGTCTTCAATGGTGACGTCTTCTTACATCTCTGTCGTTGCCCCTAGGTATGCGGGGACATGGGAGCCAGGATGCTCCCCTGCAGGGACGCACACCTGCCTGCACGCTCCCCAGGGAGCTCTCAGCAGTGCGCATGTCTCTGACCAGCACAGGGCCCCTCGCGGGGAGCACTTCGCTGCAGGCCTGCCGTGCCCAGGATCTGTGTCACGGAACCAGCCAAACAGTTCTCAAGAGCAGAAAATCAGCCACTCCAACCCCCTCCTGGAAAGGGACTCAGTTCCCTTGATAGTCATAGGATTCTCAGATGCCACCAACTGAGCAATTTTGGGGTGATCCACCAGCTCTAAGAGTACGCACCTTCCAGAAGCCGCCTGAGCTGTGGTCTCAGCCACCTGCAGCTGGAGAAGCGTGGGAGGTGGGCAGAGGGCTGAAACGGCCCCACCGTCCACCAGGGGGGACACAGGCCTATCAGCAGCAGGCCCTAGTCAAGTGAGAACCAGCTACATGCACCAAAATAAAACGCAAAGATCCCAACATGACACAGGGGACAACTTGAAGGGACTCCCAACGCACAAATCTGGGACAGTTTGA
Organism: Eschrichtius robustus; assembly: GCF_028021215.1. Classification (NCBI taxonomy): domain Eukaryota; kingdom Metazoa; phylum Chordata; class Mammalia; order Artiodactyla; family Eschrichtiidae; genus Eschrichtius; species Eschrichtius robustus. The sequence continues at coordinate 144,082,519 of NC_090828.1, forward strand.
ACAACACAATAAATAGTGACAGCAATAGAGTATAACTCACAGAAGAGGACAAATATCCACACATTGATTTGACACAGATAAATGATCAAATAAACAGAGAAATGGGGGAGAAGGGACAGCTCTTCCTACAGTAGAATTCCAATCGATAAATGTGGAAGGAATCACGGAAATAGAAAATTACCATTTAGCAAATACTAGACGTTACTGTTTTTGGCAAGAATCATCAATGGATGTTCAAGTGAGTGGGTGAAAATATGAGAAATAGGAATTTACATATTACCCAAGTATTGTCCCACAAGGGACTTGTAATTACAAAGGGATGAACTTTAAAGTGGAGAAACCCAGCAGACGTCACCGTAAGCAAACGATCAAAGTTAGCCATCTCCAGGGATGAGAAGTATGGTCGTCATGGGCCCCAACACGAAGCACTAGGAGGGCACAGCACCACTTCTATGGGAGTATCCCCCCAATGCATCATCTGAATTTATCAGGAGGCAACACCAGGCAAACCCAAATCGAGGACATTTTATACAGTAACTGGCCTTTCCTCTTCAAGTGTCAAGGTGATATGTAAATTTGTGCAGCCACTTCAAAGAACAGCATGGCGGTTCCTCAAAAAACTGAAAACAGAGTTGCCATATGATCCAGCAATCCCACTCCTGGGCATATATCCGGACAAAACTCTAATATGCACCCCAATGTTCATAGCAGCACTGGTTACAACAGCCGAGACATGGAAGCAACCTAAGTATCCATCAACAGATGAATGGATAAAGAAGATGTGATACATACATACAATGGAATACTACTCAGCCATAAAAAAGAATGAAATAGTGCCATTTGCAGCAACATGGATGGACCAAGAGATTGTCATACTGAGTGAAGTAAGTCAAACAGAGAAAGACAAACACCATATGATATCACTTATATGTGGAATCTAAAATACGACACAAATGAACTTATCTATGACACAGAAACAGACTCACAGACAGAGAACAGACTTGTGGTTGCCAAAGGGGAGGGGGTGGGGAAGGATGGAGTGGGAGTTTGGGGTTAGCAGATGCAAACCAGTATCTAGAGAATGGATAAACAACAAGGTCCTACTGTATAGCACAGGGAACTATATTCAATATCCTGTGATAAACCATAATGGAAAAGAAAAAAAAAGTGTCAAGGTCATGAAAGGCAAGAGAGACTGAGCCATGTCCTGGATTAAAGATGACGAAGGAGTTATGACAACTAAATGCAAGGGCTAAATCCTGAACATGGAAAAAAAGGACATCCACAGGCAACTGACCAAATTTAGATAAGATTTATGAGCTAGTTAATAGCACTGGACCAGTCTTTGGTTATGTAAGAAGTGAACGTTTGAGGAACCGGGTGAGGGTATACGGGAAATCTTTGCACTATTTTTGCAACTTTTTTATATGTCTGAGATTATTGCAACATACAAGACATCTTGAAAAAGCACACAGAAGTCCCAGATTTGCTTTGTCTGGGGTGAGCAGCGGGTGCCCCAAAACAGGAGTCAACTGCCCCCGTCTCAGGCACAGGGCTTTGAATATAGTGGGGTCTCAGTGAGTTTTGACTGACTTTATTCCAGCAGGAGCTGGGAGAGGGAGCAGGGTCTGTCTTCAGTGGGTGGAATGCATGGAGGGTGTCGATGGCTCTCAGAGCAAAGCTCAGAGCCCACTGGACAGAGTGTGAAGACACCTCATTCCAATGCTACAGTGTGGCAGGAATCCAGGGAAGGACCCCCACTCAGGGTGGGCTCCCAGGAGGAGGTGGCCCCTGAGCTGAGGCTTCGGGACTCTGGAGGAGGTGGTCAGGAGGAGGGGCCGTTCCAGGCAGGTTGGGCAGTAGAGGCTGAGACCCAGGTCCAGGTGGGCTAGAACCATAACGGCAGCTTGGTGTGGACAGGTCGGGTGTCTGGGTCAAGAGGCAGGTGTGGGGCGCAGTGGAGATACCGGGGGTGGGGTGAAGGATTCAGCCTCTCTCCTGGAAGCAAAATGGATGAGGTAGCAAGGGGTCTTGGAGTCATAAAGACCAAGAAAAGTGACATCAGCTATGGGCTCCGAGACCCTGGGTGGGAGTGAAGAGGGGCAGGGACAGGTCTAGAGAGAGACACACAGGGGACACACGCCTTCACTGGGGGGTCTTAAAGCAGGGAGTAGGAGAGGCCCCAAAGAATAACCTTGAGCTTGTCCTTATCAGTAGGGTTACCCTGTAATTCACTGTCCAAACTGGGATACTTGAGAGCATGAAAGGGGTGGGGGGGGGCACTATGAATGATTATGTTGGGACAACGTCGATCCAAAGTCACAGTACTTATATGGGGACTTTGGTCTGCAGGGCGTCCCCACTGCCTGGATGGGGGAAGAGCCTCAGGGCGCTTGTGGACACACCAGGACCCCCTGCATCCTTGGAAGCCGTGATGTGGGAGATGGATGCGCTTCCTGCTCAGGTAACCAGAGGGGAGCTGGGGTTCACACCCCACAGTCCCCCTTCACACGGGTCAGCGCACGTCGGGGTGACAGAGGTGGACGGAGGCAGGGGCGGCGGGCGGAACTTACCCTTGCACACCGTGGACAGGGTGAGGCTCGTAATGGTACCTTCCCTCCTGGTGTCGCATGTCAATCGGGAAGGGGGCGTGGAACGGTGGCAGGAGATGTGTCGGCACTGCGGAGGGGAGAGAGAAACAGGACTTCAAAAACTTTTCCCCTCCCTCGAAAAGCACTTTTCAAAGGGCTTTAAAGCTCAATGAATTTCAGAGCAGCAGCGCTCAGGACAGGGGGGCTCCGGGGTGCCCGGCTATCACACACCCACAAAGGGGGATGAATAAATAATCAAAGTCAGCCCGGGAACCCTACATCCTTCACATAAAAGACCCCCAACTGCGCTCTTGACAAAGACAAGCAGCTAAGCGCTCTTTGAACTCGGGGAGATGACAGACTTGGCCGCAAATCAGGGCTGACAGAGCTGACAGAGGCTTCTGCCCATCCTGGCCTTGGCCGGGTGTGGCGCCCGCAGCCCCGGGGCACGGCCTCCGGACGCTGCGGCCCCCCACGCTGGAGACACTGACCCAGAACTGTCTGTGGAGGCAGGGCCAGCTCCCGGCTGTGGCCAGCCTCAGGCAGGCCAAGTGCCACCGAGCCCCGTCCTGTGGGCAGCCCACGGTGGACACCTCTGTGGGTCTGTGAATGCTCCAGCTCTCAATATGCATTACGGACCCCAAGTGCGCTGGCCCCCGGGATGCCGACGCTGACACGTGAGACCTGGTTGCCAGAGTGCGTCGGCCTCCTGTCTGCACTTGGCCTGTCCTCCGCAAATCATGATACTTGTAGGATGCTCTTTGCTAATTTAAAAAAAAAAAAAAAAAATTCCTGGGTACCCTGGAGGCAAGCATAATTATAGGCCTTAGGAAAACAAGGCTCTTTAAAAAGTAGTTACACGGGGAAAAGGGCTAAGATTTCTCAGTCAGCTCTCGCCCAGGCTGAGGGCCACAGGCCAGTGAGGCTGAGCGTTGAGTCTGAATTACTCAAGAGGTTAAAGAAATCCGGTGGGTTCGTTTTCCACGCACACAGGTCAGCTGACTGCCAGGCCTATGGTGATAAATGCACACAGATAATGCTGCCTACTGTGTCTGTGCAAGCAGATCCTGGTATCGTAAGCACTACGAATTCCTTTTTTATTGTGGTAAAATACATATAAAATTTACCATTTTAAACCGTGGTTAAGTGTACAATTGAGTGTGCTACCACCATGCATCCCCAGAACTCTTTCCATCATCCCCAACTGAAACTGTCCCCATTAAACACCCAACTCCCTCTCCCCCTCCCCTGGCCCCTGGCGACCGCCACTCTCCTTTCTGTCTCTGTGGATTTGACTACTCTGGGAACCTAGTATGAGTGGAATCACACGGTATCTCTTGTCTTGTGGCTGGCTGATTTCACTTCACGTCCCCAGGGTTCATCCACTGTGGCATGTGTCCGAATTTCCTTTTTTTTTTTTTTTTAATATATTTTTATTGAAGTACAGTTGATTTACAATTGTGTTAGTTTCTGCTGTACGGCAAAGTGATTCAGTTATACATATATATATATATATATATATATTCTTTTTCCTATTCTTTTCCATTATAGTTTATCACAGGATATTGAATATAGCTCCCTGTGCTATACAGTAGGACCTTGTTGGTTATCCATCCTATATATAACAGTTTGTATCTGCTAATCCCAAACTCCCAATCCATCCTTGCCCCACACCCCACCCCCTTGGCAACCACCAGTCTCTTCTCTATGTCTGTGAGTCTGTTTCTGTTTCATAGCTAAGTTCATTTATATCGTATTTTAGATTCCACATATAAGTGATATCATATGATACTTGTCTTTCTCTGTCTGACTTCCTTCACTTAGTATGATAATCTCTAGGTCCATCCATAACGCTGCAAAGGGCATTATTTCATTCTTTTTTATGGCTGAGTAGTAGAATTTCCTTTTTTAAGGCTGAATAATATTCATTGTATAGATATACCGCATTTGGGTTATCCGTTCACCTGCCAATGGACACTTGGGTTCATCGCTTATGAATTTTTAACAAGAGGAAACCTTCTTCCTGATGTTTAACCTTAATTTTTACAGATTCAATTTTATCTTCCTAATTCCACAATCCTGACACCCTCCACGGTGACTGGGAATAAAGAAAGCAAATCCTCTCACTCTGATTAAATCAACTTGCCAAACCCAGACTCCACAAATCTTGGGCTCTGAGGAAACCTGACACTGGTGCGTTGCCCCATCCCTGCAGTCGGGCGCTCCCTTCCGGGGCTGGTGATTGTGGGAATGACCACCCTCTTCTCCCCTTAGGCCCATGTCCTCTGAGGAGGTGAGGCTGGGCGTGCAGCTGTGACTCTGAAAACGGTGACAGGAGGACCGGCCACCCTCTGGGAGTCACAGACCTGGAGCAAAGCTGCTGCGCACCAGCTGCCTGGCTTCAGGCAAACTCCGTTACCTCTGCATCTCCCTGTGTCCATCCAGAAACAAGGAACACCAACTACTCTTAGGGTTGCCCTGAAGATAAAACGTTCCTGCCGAGAGGTGCTTGTGCACATAAGAAGCACTCTGTACGTGTTACTGCTGATGATGACAATTATTACTAATGTTTGGAGCCCCGCAGTCCATAATCAAACCATGATTACACCATTTACTGGCTGTGGGGCAGGGGACAAGTCACCCTCTGCTCCCTGCAGACCCTGGGGAGGGCGGAGGGCCCGCTCGCCTGCTTACAGCCTGGGAGACAAACTGGGCTTCCCCAAATCCCCAGGGGGGTCAGCAGGGAAGCAGTACTCACCTCCCCAGACCTGCAGGAAAGAGCCTTTATGTTTTTTTTGTTTCTGTTTTTTTTTTTTTTAATGCAGCCAGGCAGACCAGATTACAGTATTGTTAACAAAATAAACGTGGTTTGCTTTTGTCTATTTCTGTTTCCCTGCATATCCGAAAGCCCCCTGAGGCAGCCAGGGTAGGTGTTACTGTGCCCATTTCACAGATGAGGAAATGGAGGCCAAGGGTGATTTCAGCCCAAAGTCATGGGGCTGAAAGACAACAGAGCCAGGAGGGGAATCCAAGGCCCTGGATGGCTGGGCATGGGCTTTTCCCTCTATACCACCCCAGCGAACACTCCCAGGCTCCCTGAGTGCAAGGGTGATCCCGGGGTCTTTCTGTCCCGACCTTGCTTATGTGTCACATTTAACAAGCGCTCATACAGCACTGGGCCCTGCTCTCAGTGCTTGCAAACAGCAACTCCTGGGTCTTCACTGCAAGCTCAGGCTGCACTCACCCCAGAATTCCTAGTCTTTCCACCGACCATTCTCCAGCGCCCTGGGATGCTCCTTTCCCCCGATCTCTAACCTGCAGAGGTTGAAGGGGGTCCCCTGAGGCCACAAGAGCCCAGACCTTCCCCTCTGCCCCACCAGCTATAGCAGTGCTCTTCTCAGAAGTAATGCAAGTTCATCCAGGTCTAAAGAGCAATAAAATGCCCAGGAATGAAGCGCTCATGGTAGCTGACCTGGCAAACATGAAGCGGACATGGCACCGAGGTCACCCGGCTGCTGCACAAGACCAGGCTGTGTGTGTGTGTGTGTGTGTGCGTGTGTGTGTGTGTGCGCGCGCACACGAGAGGTTGGGGAGGAGGAGCCTGGGGCCTCCCAGCAGAGGCATAAGGGACAGCCGCCTGCAGGGTCCTGCTGCAGCTGGGGCTGCTCCCTCCTTTCTGCCAGGTCCTGGGGTGCAGCCTGTGGGGTTATGGAGGCAATGGCTTCCTCTTTCTCAAGTCAGGGACGCAGGGCAGGACTTCCCCCGGCCCTGCTGCTCCCAGGATGGCTGACACCCATGAAACGAGCAGGCAGCAGGGGCTCTGGCCACACGCCCGCGCCCCACCCTCACCCGCTTGGGATCCTCAGGACGAGCCTGGGAACTCGTGTCAGTGGTTCCTCCCATCCGGGCAGGGACGTGTCGGGTCGGCCAGCAGCTGGAGTGTGGCAGTCCCCAGCTGGGTCAGGAGGGGACGTGCCTCAGGTGCTCATCCTTAGTGACGTCAGCTGCCTCGTGGGGCTTTGCTTATAGCGTCTCGTTTAGTTTGACCACTAACCCTGTCTTTATCCCCATTTTTCAGGAAAGAACATCGAGGCTCAGAGTGGCATGTCCGTACCTCTACGTGAGCCACGATCAGGCCGTTGGTGACCGCTGGTTTCACTGTCTCTCTGCACTCAGCCCCGTGTGCTTTCCTGGAGCACAGCGCCGGCACAACGCTGGCCCTCAGCAAATAGGGCCTCTGAGTGCTCACTTCCCACCCAGCAGCTCCCAGTGTTGGGCCAGGATGGAGCGCCACGCCTCCCATCGGCCAGAGTCCAACCCGGGGACCCGCTGTCCGGACCCCTCTGCCCACCTCAGAGAACCACCCAGACCATTCACGTCAGCGGGGGCTACATCTGGGCACAGTCACTGTAGGAATAGCCATTCATTCATTCGTTCACTCATCCGCCTGTATCAAGTGCTCGCTGTGTAGGAACACTGCTCTAGCTCCTGGCGGGGGCGCCACAGAGCTGCAGTCATTGCCCGGAAGAGGGGACAGGAGCAAACCAGAAATACATTAATACCCTCACAGCAGGGCGCTGAGAGTAAGAAGGAAACCGAGTCGGTCGGGCAGGGGAACAGAGGGGGCTCGGGCGACGCTGGAGAAGTCAGGGCTCTCCGAGAGAGGGTGCAGCTGGTGGGGGGAGGCCAGCGCACGGGCCCGGAGCCTGGTGGGGCGAGGCCGGCGCACAGGCCCGGAGTCTGGTGGGGAGAGGCCAGCGCAAAGGCCCAGAGCCTGGTGGGGAGAGGCCAGCGCACAGGCCCGGAGCCTGGTGGGGCGAGGCCAGCGCACAGGCCCGGAGCCTGGTGGGGAGAGGCCAGCGCAAAGGCCCGGAGCCTGGTGGGGGGAGGCCAGCGCACAGGCCCAGAGCCTGGTGGGGGGAGGCCAGCGCAAAGGCCCGGAGCCTGGTGGGGCGAGGCCAGCGCAAAGGCCCGGAGCCTGGTGGGGGGAGGCCGGCGCAAAGGCCCGGAGCCTGGTGGGGAGAGGCCGGCGCACAGGCCCGGAGCCTGGTGGGGCGAGGCCGGCGCACAGGCCCGGAGCCTGGTGGGGGGAGGCCACCGCAAAGGCCCGGAGCCTGGTGGGGGGAGGCCAGCGCAAAGGCCCGGAGCCTGGTGGGGGGAGGCCAGCGCAAAGGCCCGGAGCCTGGTGGGGAGAGGCCAGCGCACAGGCCCGGAGCCTGGTGGGGGGAGGCCAGCGCAAAGGCCCGGAGCCTGGTGGGGGGAGGCCAGCGCAAAGGCCCGGAGCCTGGTGGGGGGAGGCCAGCGCAAAGGCCCGGAGCCTGGTGGGGGGAGGCCAGCGCACAGGCCCGGAGCCTGGTGGGGGGAGGCCAGCGCAAAGGCCCGGAGCCTGGTGGGGCGAGGCCAGCGCACAGGCCCGGAGCCTGGTGGGGGGAGGCCAGCGCAAAGGCCCGGAGCCTGGTGGGGAGAGGCCGGCGCACAGGCCCGGAGCCTGGTGGGGCGAGGCCGGCGCAAAGGCCCGGAGCCTGGTGGGGCGAGGCCAGCACACAGGCCCGGAGCCTGGTGGGGGGAGGCCGGCGCACAGGCCCGGAGCCTGGTGGGGCGAGGCCGGCGCACAGGCCCAGAGCCTGGTGGGGAGAGGCCGGCGCAAAGGCCCAGAGCCTGGTGGGGCGAGGCCGGCGCACAGGCCCAGAGCCTGGTGGGGGGAGGCCGGCACACAGGCCCAGAGCCTGGTGGGGGGAGGCCGGCGCAAAGGCCCAGAGCCTGGTGGGGAGAGGCCAGCGCACAGGCCCGGAGCCTGGTGGGGGGAGGCCAGCGCAAAGGCCCGGAGCCTGGTGGGGCGAGGCCGGCGCACAGGCCCGGAGCCTGGTGGGGCGAGGCCGGCGCACAGGCCCGGAGCCTGGTGGGGCGAGGCCGGCGCACAGGCCCGGAGCCTGGTGGGGAGAGGCCGGCGCACAGGCCCGGAGCCTGGTGGGGCGAGGCCGGCGCAAAGGCCCGGAGCCTGGTGGGGCGAGGCCGGCGCAAAGGCCCGGAGCCTGGTGGGGCGAGGCCGGCGCACAGGCCCGGAGCCTGGTGGGGCGAGGCCGGCGCACAGGCCCGGAGCCTGGTGGGGGGAGGCCGGCGCAAAGGCCCGGAGCCTGGTGGGGCGAGGCCGGCGCACAGGCCCGGAGCCTGGTGGGGCGAGGCCAGCGCACAGGCCCAGAGCCTGGTGGGGGGAAAGAGCTTGGTGATTTCAGCACAAGGCCACCTGGGCTGGAACAGAGGAATGGAGCTAGGAGGTCCTATAAGCCTGGGCAGACAGGCTTTGGGAAAGACTTGGGGATTATTTTCTGGGAGATTTGGGAGGCCCCCGGGGGGTCCTGGGTAGGGAGTCACGTGCTCTGATGAAACTTTTCAACAGGCCGCATGAATAGAGTCAGGCTGAGGGAGGCCGGGCAGGCGGTAGCCAGGAATCCCAGAACAGCCCTGCCACTAGGCGGCCCTGGGACTTTGAGGACATTATGTTCCCTGTCTGGGTCTCACGTTATCCTTTCGTACAACGGGGATTAGATGCGCTCCATGCTCCTTCCTACCAGATCCAGCTGTTTGTGAAAGGTCACCCGGGGAAGAGCCATGCTTGTCCCAGCTGGTGACTCAGTGAGGCTTTAGGACGGATCCTGAGTAGGTCACGGGGTGGGGCGGGGGGTGGGGCAGGGGGCACGCACTGGGCACTGTTTCCTCTTTATGGTCCTCTCTGTACAACTCACTGACCTAGTGGCCCTGCTGAATCCGCTCAGCCCCTGGCCCCATCACCTAAGCCCACCTGTACATCCGCCAACCGTCTCTGGGACCAGCTTTGCACCACAGGTAAACTGAAGGATGAAGGTTGACGCTGGCTAATCTGAGGACTCAGGACCCTCTCAGACCAGCATGGACCCCTGCCGGCCCCCACGGCCCTGATGGAAACATTCAGCAGGGAATGCTTTGCCCAGAGCCGGTCGGGCAGGCCGAGGAGGAGGAGGTCCCACTTTGGACCTTCCGCGAGACAGCACGCCATCCAGAGGCTGTCAGCAGCACCCAAGGAACTTAACGAAGATGAACGTAAAGAACAAGGCGGCCTTCCAGAAACATATTGAATGCGACCCGTCCACACACTGTTTTCATTGTGGGCTCTTTTTTTAAGTTAAAAAAAAATCCAAACTAAATCATGTCCTTCCAGCATGATGGGGGGAACACACACACACACACACACACACACACACACACACACACACACACACACACACACACACACACACACACACACACACACACACACACACACACACACACACACACACACCATATGCCATTTCAAAGAAATGGCTCTCTTTTTAAGTTTCTGAAGAAGAAACTCTAAGATGGGAATTTTCTATGGATCTCCCTGCCCCCTCTGAAAAAAATGCACATTTGGTTTTGATCCTACACAGAAAGACCAACAGTTTAAGAAGCTGGTGGCGTGATGGCTTTTTTTTTTTTTAAAACCCCAGGATTTTTCTGCACGAAGGTTTACATGCTAAATGCTCCTTGGCTGGTGGTCCCAGGGGTGAGGGCACGTTTGTGTGGGGAGTGTCCTTGGTATAAGGATCTCGCTGTGTGAGTAAGCAGGACACTGAAAGGGGACAAGGGGGACCTTCCCCTGGAAGCCTGGCTCTAGTGGATGCCCCGTTAATGACGACTCGGGCGACTTACGGCCGGACGGGATGGGGTGGGGGTGGGAGTGTCAGCAGAGGGTTCCGACAAAGAATCAGGAAAACCGGGTCATCGAAACACGACCAGGCAGCCAGGGCAGCAGCTGGAGGAATTCTCCTTGGATGAAGTCACGTGTCGCTGCAACGTGGAGATGCTGCCCTGAGGACTGGGCTGGAGACGTAGCCAGAGGGGCCAGCCCGGGGGAAGCAGCCATCTCCTGGGACGTGTCGGGGGCGCCCCAGCCCTCTCGGCTGTCCAGTCCCTAGAGATCAGCATGGGCCATTCCCATCAAGACTACAGCAAGGGGACTTCCCTGGAGGTCCAGCGGTTAAGAATCCGCCTTCCAATGCAGGGGACGGGGGTTCAATTCCTAGTCAGGGAACTAAGATCCCATGTGCCACAGGGCAACTAAGCCTGAGCGCTGCAACTACCGAGCACTCGGGCCACAACTAGAAAGCCCATGCACCACAACTACAGGGCCCATGTGCTCTGGAGCCCTCGTGCTGCAACTACAGAGCCCGCGAGCCACAACTACTGAGCCTGCATGCCACAACTAGAAAGAAGTCCGCATACTGCAATGAGGAGCCCTCATGCCACAACAAAGATCCCGCGTGCCACAACTAAGACCCAACGCAGCCCCCAAAAAAAGACCATAGCAGGGAATGAGCTCAGAGCACACGGGCTCCAGGCCTGGGACCAGGGAAGAGATGGGTGTCTGTGAGAAGAGTTGTCCAGCCCTGGCACTGACCGAGGGAGGTTCCGGCGGGAGTCTCTAGAAGGAGGCCTGGTCCTGGCCTGATACAGGGCTGAGTTACAATGAGGCACAGACCCATCTGAGCGCAGCCCGTGGGGCCCTGGGCAGGAGGCCAGGGGCCAGGACAGGGCACCGATCCCCATCCTTCTCGGGCAGCCGACCATGTCCTGGCGTGGCTGTGCAGGAGGCTGGGGCTGCGTCAGGGACAATCTGCTGGGTGCCGGTGGCCTCTGAGAAGCTGAGATGGAGGCATGGCTCTGGGGACCAGGAAAGGGCTTCTTGGCCCCCCATTTCTGCTTGGGACTCCCCTTTCATGACTAATTGATCATGTTCTTGTCCTCTATAATTCCTTGCATCTTAAGAAATATCCAGTGCAATTGTTTCACTCTTTTTCTTAAAAGCAAATGGACCTTGGGAAAGTCACAAATACACACTAATGTGAAAAATTCACAGATGACTTACCAGGTCGCTTCCCCCTAACCGAAGGACCCAGGCAGCAAGAAACATCTGTATCTTTGGAGAAGGGGCTAGTGTGGAGGAGAAGGAGAAAGCCTGAAGTCAAGCATAGTGAACTTGACAGCGGACTGAAATCCGCCTTACCCCTGAGTTGCCCATCAGTCAGAGGACAGTCCTAAAGGGATGACCTGTCCCCACGGCCTAAGGAGCTTGGGATAGGAGCAGAAAGCACGTGAGCCATAAATCCAGACAGACCTGGGTGTGAGCCCCAGTTTTGTCATTTGCTAGCAAGGGACAAGGGCTCCGAGCCTCAGTCTTCATCTGTAAAATGGGACGACACACACCCAACTCTTGAGCAGCCTGTGACAGTGTCTGCACAGAGCAGGAGCTCGGCAAGTGGGAGCCCCCTTCCCCATCACTGTGAATCTCAGGAGAGGTGAACAAGCGTCATGGCGGGAACTTTTCTCCGATTCTTGGGGTAAGAGACCCCGAGATGCATCCAGCTGGAGCTCAGATGCGCTGCCCACTGCTGAACGTGCCCGCGACGGGAACTGTGGCGTTGCAGCCATGTGGCGTTACATGGGCTTCGGGGCACTGCGGGAACATTCTTCCACGATTTTATCCCTGCTGAAGCCACCCCATTCCCACACGGCTCACTGGCAGGAAGCTCAGGCCGGCTGCTGCAGACTCCAGGGGTCCCCGCCGTTCATCCCCTAGAACCTGTGCCATGCTGCCCTAGATGAAACAAACACCGGAGGGAATTCGCAGGTGGCCAGATGGCTCCAATGAACAGCACTGTGCATTTTGTTTAAAAGGCAGCTTTGGAGAATCGCATCCATCCCTTCCTCATGTGCCTTCAGCCACATCTTCCCGTGCTGTAGCAGCCACTCCGCTCCTGGGAAAGGCAGTGGCCAAAGAAGCCCGAGGCCGAGCGGTCCCAGGCGGGGGATGGCTCCCCTGTGCTGGAGGGCGGCGGTTCAGATGATCCAGTTGCCTGGCATCAAACCCCGCTCTCCCCTCCCGGAAGCGAGGGGGGAATGGGCGGTCTGGACAAGTGCACCTCTGGGGAGGGCTCTCCCAACGGAGAGAAGGTCGCTAGTCTCCATTCCACCCTGAATGCCCAGGTTGGTCAGTTAAACTCTTTAACTCTTCAGGGAACGAGAAGGTGAAGATGCTTGGCAAAGAAAAAGCACTGATGGTGTAGGGAAGGGATGGCGATCCGCACCTTTATTTTGTGCCCCAGTGAACCCGGAAGGTCCACCAGCCCTCGAGCGGTTACTGGACACTAGCTCGTGGCCTGTGCACAGCTAAGGTCGACGTTTCAGCCGTTGAAGCTGGGCTCCTCTGGAATCCCACACGCCCTCCCATCCCTGTGGAGATCCCAGGACCACGCCTTGGGGGAGGCGGCGCTCACGCCTTCCCAGAAGATTCCAGAGATGACGGCACCAGCTCCAAAGAAGAGACTGAATGCTCCCTCCCTCAGCACGCAGGTCTGACCCAGGGACACGATGAAGGTCGGACACGTGACCCCTCTAGAATGGCTTTGACTTGCACAGGCTGCAGGCCACACGAGTCCAGCTCCTCAGCTTTCTCGGGTATCCAGAGTGGAGCTGCACACCACCCAGCGTGGAGCTCTCAACTCTGGCCCATCACAGCCCGGAGGGCGAAAGTCACACCCATGGCGCAACGGCTTCCCCTACTCTGTCCAAATAGGGGGACCCTGCTCGAGGGCCCTGGAAGCTCCAGAGAGCGAGGAACAGCATTCCTGCCCGTAGGTAGTGCACCGGGCACCTCGGTGGAGGCCGTCTGCAAAGCTGGAGAGCCTGGCCCTGTGGGCTTCAGCGGGGTCCACGGGCACAGCTGTCAGAACAGCCTCAGAGTCAGGGAAGGGCCATTTCCGTGGGACCCAGAGCGTCCGGGAAGGCTCCCTGGAGGAGGTGGCTTTGCAGCTGGGCCCTCAAGGGGCCAGGACTGGGAGAGCTGGAGAGGATGCTGGGTCCTTCAGGCTGGGAGGCAGTGTGGACAGAGTCCAGAGCACTCACTAGTGCCCTGGCACGGAGCTGTGTGCGGTGTGGATGCTGGCCCAAACCCGTGGCCTCTGCCGTATATTCAGGATGAGGGATGCCTCTCTCTGGGACCCTCTCAGGGATTCAAGGATGCGATACACATAACAAGAGGCACACCTATGATGCACCTGCTAGGCGCTGACATCAGTGCTTTTCAGACCTGAGAACCACCTGCAGGCTTTGTTAAAACACCATGGCTGGGCCCCACCCCCAGAGTTGCGGCCTCCATGGGCCTGGGGCAGGCCTGAGAATCTTCATTTATAAAACGTGCCCAGGCGATGCTGACCAAGCTTGCCAGGGACCACCCTTGGAAAACGATTGGCCTAGATTATCCGTTTTACCGCTGTAGCCCCAGAATTCCCACTGGCACCAGTTAAGTAAGAGATTACTTCTCATGTTTCTGCCTACTATGCATTGTCCTGGCTGGAGAACGTTTGCAGCTGTAGAAACTCGACATGGTTGATGAGAGAGACGGCCCTGGGCGTGACATCTGAACCCCGGGGACCACCACGCTGCCCCATTTACCAGGTCTTCTGCATATGGCCGGAGGCTCACGAGGAATGCAACCCAGGGACTGTGCTTTTCCAAGTACAAGAACGAAGGTGCACGCAGGGCTGAAGAAACCATGTGGATGGCCCCCGTGCACACCTCCCTTCGCTGGGGGTTCTCAGTCCACTTTCAAACCTGGACAGTTTCAAAGGCCGGCCCTTCAGACGTGTGGACTTAGATGGCCAAGGCCTCTCCCAGTGGGAACCAAGTAATGGCTGAAGCATCAGAGCTGGGAGGCAGGACAGTGCAGACAAGTCCAGGGACAGCTTCCTTCCCAGTGGCCAGGCCTTATGCAAATGGCACTATTATCCCCAGTAATAAGCCCCGGGACAGGCTGCATCCAGAGCCCTCCCCATGCCTGGGCACTGCCCCACGGGAAGCACTTAATAAGAATAATAATATCCTGACTGGCACTCCAGATCACGCAATTAAAGAGTTTTTGTCTCACTTTGGGGGGAAAAATAGTGGGGGGAAATTAACGTCAGACAGGAAATTCCAACACTACAAGCTGGTGGGTGTCCGGTGGGCGGAGGCCCAGGCCCACACAGGGCTTGGCAGGACCAGGGCGGCGGCTGGGCCCGCACCACAGCCACGGGCTGGCCTTTCCAAGGTGCTGCTTGACAAAATAGGACAAAATAGCTGGGCTGGGCCAGCACGAGCCACCCCACGGTGGGAGGGCCCTGAGGCTGGTCTGGAGGGCGGGGTGGGCAGGCAGAGAGGCATGCACGGTCCACGGCTGGACCAGACTCCCCGGGGAGAGGCCAGACACAAATGCCACGTGGCCCGCACCACAAGGGAGCCCTGGCAGTCCGGGGACCTGTCTCTCTCCGCTATAGACTGAATGTTTTCGTCAACCCTAAATTCTTATGTTGAAATCCTAATGCCTGATATGATGGTATTTGGAGGCGGGGCCTTTGGGAGGTGATGAGGTCATGGGGTGGAGCCCTCATCATGGGATTAGTGCTCTTATAAAAGGGACACCCGTGTCCCCTTCCACTGTGTGAGGACACAGTGGGACATGGGCATTTATAAGTCAGGTAGTGGGATGTCACCAGACACTGAATCTGCTGGCGCCTTGACCTCGGACTTCCCAGCCTCCAGAACTGTGAGCAATAAATGTCAGTTGTTTAAGCCCCCCACCAATCTCTGGTGTTCTTGTTACACAGCCTGCGCTGACCGAGACACCCGCAGAGGGCGGTGGTAAGACGAGGGAAACAGGCCACAGGAGGCCAACAGGACCTGCGCCAGAGGCCTCGGGGTTGTGGTGAACAGCAGTGAGGCTGCAGCTGACGCCCCGGCCCAGTGGCCCCACCGCTGATGCACATAACCTTCCGGTGCCTTGGTCTCCTCATCTGTAAAATGGTGGTGGTGACAGGACCGAGGTCAGAGGCGGGCATGAAGCAGAGACCAGCTAACATGTCAGAGCCTGTGCAGGCCAGGCGCAGAGTGGGTCCCCACATTACAGACTCTTAAGACCAAAAGAAACTTTGGAGAAGGTCAAGCCTGATTAAATTTTAAAACTGTCTTGGCCACAGAACCTGTCCCAAAGAAGACAGTATGCAGAACCCCAAAATCTACAATAGATTTGAGACCCAGGGGACTGTGGCTCCAAAGGTGTCCCCTGCAGCCCTCTAAGGAGCCTTGCAGAAAGCACGAATCCAGCCCAGGGCCTGGAGAAGAGTGACCTGTCCCCGTGCCCCTTCCACCTGCTCCAGAGGCCGGGGTGGGCCGGGCGGCCCGGGACAGATGCAAGCTTCCCAGTGTGGACCCCACGCTGCACGGGCTCACCTGCTGAGACGTGCCCTTGACTCACCTGCCAGCTTGCACCAGCAGCCCCGTCAGCTGGCAGCTTTGATGCTGTCCTGTCATTGTATGAAGAGCCCACTTGTCACGAGGGCATTGAGCCCTTTCAGGAGGACGCCTATGCCACTCCTCTGCCTGTTCCCCATGGGTCCCTGGGGTGTCACCTGCCACTCTGTTTCCCTCCCAGCATCTGCAGAGCCTTTCCTACAGAGCTCCAGCCAAAGATCCCCCCAGTCTGTGCTTTGGCCTTGGCTCCCACCCTCCCGAGAGCACCAAGAGAGCCTGGGGTCACTCTGCTGTGGATCTCAAGCAGGCCACAGCATCTTGTCCCCACCAGGCACTGGTGATGCTTCCCCAGTCTGGCCAAGACCCCCCGACTCCAGGGAGTGTTCTGAGGCAGAGCCCGCCAAAGCCAGCCAGCGAGATGCCAAACCAGGCAGTGGAATCTGCTGCGAGAACAGCCTCCAGGCACCTCCAAGCTCTGTGGGCGGCGCTCACTTTCCTGCCACGGAAGGCTTGTTACCAATGCTTTTCGGGACTTCCCTGGCAGTCCAGTGGTTAAGAATCCACCTTCCAATGCAGGGGACACGGGTTCGATCCCTGGTCAGGGAACTAAGATCCCACATGCCGTGGGGCAACTAAGCCCATGCGCCACAACTACAGAGCCCACGCGCCCTGGAGCCCGCGAGCCACAACTAGGGAAAAGCCCGCGTGCCGCAACGAAAGATCCCACGTGCCGCAACTGAGACCCCAGGCAGCCAAAAATAAAATAAATAAAAACAAAAAACAACAATAACAAAAAACCCAAACGCTTTTCATTCCCTCACTGAAGCAGACCCCTAAGGACCACTCCTCGGAGACCGCTGTCAGAATGGTCCCGATGATTATACATGACTCAACAGGGTTCTTTCCCTTCAAATCTCCTCTACCTAAAACGAGTCTCCTCTGCTGTCCTCCCGTCAGGGACAGCCCTGGCCTCACAGACGTGTGATGCGGGCCACCTATGTTACTTTAAATGTTCTAGTAGCCTCATTAAAAAAAAGTAGAAAGAAACCGGTAATAATTTTCATAATACGATATCCTTGACCCAGTATATCAGAAATATTATCCTTTCAACATGCAAATCATTAACCTGATGTTTTATTTCCTTTTATTTGTACTAAGCCTTCCAAGTCAGTTATGTATTTCATTGACAGCGCATCTCAATACGAATCGGTTCCATATGAAGTGCAGGACAGCCAACGTAGCTCGTGGTCACCCTACTGAATGACGCAGGCCTAACCAGGTATCATTACTGGACTTTGCTTTTGAATTCCAGTCTGGGTGAAGCAAAGTCTCATCGATACATTATGGTGATGAGCACGCCCCCGAACCTCAGTCCTTCCTCGCTCCTGAATCTGAGCCCCTGCAGACTTCTGTTTGGTCCTTAAATCAGCCGACTGACAAGCAGGTAATTAATCTTCTTCCCTTCGATTCTCCTTTGCTTGCATCCGTTTTAAGTCACAAGGGCTCCCGGGCTCATTCCTTCCACACCCTTTTTTGCTTGCTTATCGTTTTTTTAAATCTATTGACTTTATTTAGTTATTAATTCTTTTTATTGAAGTATAGAAGATTTACAATATTTTATTAGCTTCAGGTGTACAGCATAGGGATTCAGTGTTTTTCCAGATGATACTCCTTTAAATGTTATTACAAGATAATGGCTATAATTTCTCTATGGTATACAATATATCCGCATTGCTTATCTACTTTTTAAACTTTTTATTGAAATATAGTTGAGGTACAATGTTGCATTAGTTTCAGGTGTACAGCAAAGTGATTCAATTACACATATGTGTGTGTGTGTGTATATATATATATATATAAAAATATATATTCTTTTTTTACATTTTCTTCCACTATAGGTTATTACAAGATATTGAGTAGAGTTCCCGGTGCTATACAGTAGGTCCTTGTTGGTTATCTATTTTATATACAGTCGTGTGTCTATGTTCATCCCAAACTCCTTCCACACCCTTGACCGACCGTCAGGGCCGAGCAGAGCAAGTCTGCAGCACCTCCCTGAATTCTGCCCTGGATTGCTGCACAGTGCCTTTCCCATTGGCTTGGGCAAGCATTCCCAAACAAGGCAGTGGGCAACTGAACTCCCGAGACCCTATGACAATTAAGAGGGTCCCCAGAAAGAAAAGCACACGCTGGAAGCGGTGCAGGCAGGGCTGTGAACAAACACTGGCTGAGCCCTGTAACACTTCCAGAAGCCCGGCTCCCTGGGGAGCACTGGCTCCACGTGATTCTGGACCCAACTGCCTGAATGACGGCCCCAGCATATGCCATTCCCGCCGCCCCTCCCCCAGCGCCGGCCCACAACCTCCCACTGCTGCGTCCAGGGGACACTGGACGTCCACCCCGCAGGACTGTACACCCATCCATGGAACCCCCAGGAAAAGCCCATTCCTCTGATTTTGCTGGTGGAGAAACAAACAGAAAACACGGCCTCATGACCCGACCCACTGGCCCTGAGCAGGGCCCAGAATCCTGTTTCCTAGAATGAAACTCTTCCTAGAGCAGAGGCAGGGAAAAACTCCAAAGGCTTCCGGGACACCAAAAAAAACCTCTTGCAAAACAATATTTTGATGAACTAAGTGTGTGAATTAAAAGCAGACGGAGTGTACTTCCTTTAAAACAAACAGGGTTTAACATCTAGGGGCAAACTCCCACACACAACATGCTTGGCGGATAGAGAAGCCAGAGCTGCCCTTGCTACACACCCCAGAGCAGCCTGGCCTCTTCGTCCCATTCAAAGTGCTGTGGGCAACGGCCCTGCTCGGTGGGTCCAGCTTCACCCCAGCCAAGGGGATCCCGAGGAGGGATCCCATTGCTTGGGAGGTGGCCCCCAGGTCCTTCTGTCACAGGCAGGATGGAGTCCAGAGCCCGGCCTGGCCCCCGTACTCTTCTGATCCCGCCCCCAAGTCTGCCCCCAGGATCAGCCGGACCTTTGCAGACCCCAGAGAGCTCCCAGCCCACTACCCACGCTCACTCTGCTCCTCCCCACCAAGCCCGTCTCCTACTTATCACACCCACTCATGCTGCCCAAAACAAATCCAGTCTGAGACAGGCTGGGACCTGGGACCTGGGACCCTTTGCTGCAGTGCTGGCACCTGGACAAACGTCTCCTGGAGCAACAGATACAGAGAAACTATAAGGGACTGAAAATAACTGCATGCATGCGCAGCTGGGGCAAATTATGGACAACAAGATACAAAAAGACCAAAAACTGCAACTGCCGCTTCTGAAGGGCTGGGAGCAAAAACAAGGTGTCGGGAGTAAAAACAGGGTCCTGCGCATGCCCCCTGCACTCAGCACCGCCAAGGGGGTGGGCAGAGCACCTCGGCCACCCCTCCAGCCGGACCCCTGGACACACCTCTACCCTCACCCCATAGAGGAACCAGCCCGCCCCACCTTGGGGAAGAGCAAGGCAGCTTGCTACTTGTTTTCTCTCCTCCCTGCTGTAGCAGGGGCCCCAATAAAGCCTTGCCTGGCTCTCTTGTCTGGCCTCTAGTCAATTTCTGTTGATTACCGAGTCTAAGAACCTTGGTCCGTATCAAGATCACGTGTGCCTGAGATGTTTCCTGTTCTCCTCCCCCCTCCCCAAATCAGGCAGAAGATATGCCCTCTGGACCATTGCCTCCAAGCCGGAGACTGGTCCCTGGCACGGAGGGAGGGCGTGAATAAATGAGGGGTGAATGAACGAGGGAATCTTCTCACTCCTGGAAAAGAGACTTGAGGATAAGAAGGGGGCCCACAGCTGCCCATGTTCTGCATAAATTAACAGGAGAGAGAGTCCTGCTGCACAGCTGGGTAGCAGCCGAAGCAGTGTTAGACACAGGAGGACTGGCACACAGAGCGGACAGGACGGCAGCACCAGGCAGGGGACATTAGGGCCGTCGCAGCGGACACGGTAGTATTAGAACAGTAGTCACAGGAAGAGCAGGACAAGGCGTCGGCCCATCCGCTGGGGCCCTCCTCAGAGACGGAAATCGCAAGTTGTTCTAACAGCGGGTGCACCCGGCTTCCTACGTGCTGGAGGCTTCCTGGGTGTGATTTAATCCTCGTAGCACGTGATGAGGAATGCAGCGTTGTCATCATCTCCATTTTACAGGTGAGGGACTGAGCCAGGCCGGGGTCAGCCACACAGCTAGTCAGTGTCACAGCCACCCAGGGAAACTCCAGCCACGTCCTTACGGCCGGGGCAGGGCAGTGAGAGCTCTTCTAGGACCATGAAGATACAACGTGAGCCAAGGAGGAGGCCCAGGGCCCTGGTCCAGGCAGCCTGGGGCGGGGCTTCAGTGCGACCAGAGCCACAGGTGTGTGATGGAGGAGCGGGGCACAGGTGACCTGGGAGGGCAGGGTCGCGGAGCTGACAAACTCCAGGAGACACGGGGCTGAGCTTGGCTTTTGCACTTTGTCAGCCGCCTTTCCAAAAGTGGACTGAACACCCCCGACCCAAAATGGAAGCAGCTTCTAAGTGCTACCCAAGGATCCAGCAAAGTCTTGGGGGCGAGTCCGGGAGGGACCCACGAGAGGGGGTTATCTGTCTTCCCCCGCTGTGTTCCTGGGGCCTGCTAATCACCCCCATGGATCATTCTGCCGGGCTTGGAAATGTGCTGACCGGCGTTACAAATGGGCCCCTCCCCCGCCGCGGCTCGGTGCCTCACAGCACCCTGCGGGGTGCACACTGTCAGCGTGCTGTCAGCGTGCTGCGTGTGTAAACAGGGCAGCGAGGACGGCAAAGGGCCCAGCCCGGGGCCCCAAGGGCGACTACAGTTCAGAAAAGGCACCCCCTTGGTTTTGTGCTGATTAATGGTGGCCCCCCTGAGAGCCCTGCTTAACACAGGAGTTTGTCAAGATGAAGTAACTGCCCTAAACAGAAAGTGTATTATCCTTAAGGCCCCGCTGACAACTGACTGGTGCTGGGAGATGGGGTGATGGATGTCTGTGGCTCCTGCCAACATCCCTCCCCCGTCTGCATAAATTAAAACGCAGCCCGTGATTAGGAGGGGACACCCCTGCACACCTGCCACGGGACAGGGTGAATGTGGGCCCTGCCGTCAACCCTGCCGCAGGCCTGGGGGTGCCGCTGAGAGACCCCAACTGCCTGTTAGCATTACAAATGGCTCGGATAGGCAAAGGTCCCACGGCAGGGCTGGACCAGATGCCCCGCAGGATCGAGGATGGGACAGGACGGCTGGAAGGAAGAAACCACAGCCCGGGGAGACTGCAGGTGTCATCGGTGGCCCTGGAGGCACCCAGAGGTAAATGAGGTGGACAGCCCCCCCGCCAAGGCCAGGCCGGTACTTGCTCACTGTGGAGAAGCTGTCGCTATGGCTACAGCCGTGAGCTGTTCCATCGGGTGCTGCTGCCCACCGGGATGAGGACCAGCAGGTGGCCTGGGACGAGCCAGGATGCCCGTGTGCAAAGTGGGGGTAAGTGAGGTGCACAGCCCAGCAGCCGTCCTGCTGCGAGCGGATGTGTGTTTTCACCCTTCTGAGCATCAGCTTCACAGGCTTGGAGCCGTGAAATCCACAGCCCTTCTCCAGGGCCCCTGAGTATTTCACACTCTCTCCAGAGGGCGCTCTGGAAGAGCCACACGCAGTGGGGATACAACTGACAGGGCGGGGCCGGCCGGGCAGCTAGGAGGGCAAGCGGAACTTAAAGTGGGGTGGGGGGACAATAGGGCCACTTTCGGGCAGAGGCCAGGGGGCCCAGCTGGGTTGGGAGCACCAGGGGGGCTTCCTGAGTCTGGGAGGCACCTCCAGGTGATCTCCCTGCGGGACCCTCATCACCTAGTTGGCCAAAAGGTGGAGGATGCGTTCATTTCCAATAAGGAATGACATCCTGGGGTTCGTGGAGACACAGGGGACTGGGGCCGGGGGACCCTCGCAGCCACTCTGCCGGGGGTCAGATTGTTAGCACAAGCCGATTGTCCCCACAGGTTAGAGCTGTCCTTTCAGGTCAGAGGAGGAGGGCACCCTGGCACTAAGCTGAACTCCCGTCCCCCTGCAGACAGTGTGCGCCACCAGCCAGAAGCTGAGCACTGCAGAGCTACCCGGCGCTGATTCCCCTTCCTTTCCGGGCAAAATAAGATTCTCAGACCAAAACCCCCCACCCTAGATCTACCTCCAGGCCAGACCAACACCAGCCCGAGCCAGGAGCTGTTCCCATAACATTGGTTTGCCCCAAACCACGGCTCCAGAGCAGATGCACGGAGCTGGGCGCCCCTGCTCCCTCGGCCAACCACTCAGGCCGAAGCTGAGCAGACAGACCACCAGACCAGGACTTGAGGGCTTCCCTCATCACCACTGGACGACAGCCCACTATGGATGGTCCCGGCTCACCCCACAGTGCCGGGGGGCAGGTGATCATGTGGGGTCCCACACGGAAATGCCGCGATGTGCCATCCACACCGGCCTTCTGGCCACCACGCTCCCCATGTCTGTATTGTTCACCGTAGTAATAATATTGTTTTTCCACGCCCAGAAGTCCAGTGGTAAAAATTCAAGAGTATCAGTTGAATGACGTACAATTACAAAAATGGTTTTGAGTGCTACTCCAGGCATAATTCTGTGCACTTGACGTTCATGTTTATTTTCCCTTACATCAACCCTATGTGGGGGAGGGGCACTTTGACTGCCCCCGTTCTACAGATGAGGAAACTGAGGCTTGAAGAGTACGTAACTTGTCTAAGATCACACAGCGAGTCACAGGCAAGAAAGAATTTCAACCCCTGTCTGCGATTCTAGCCACCCTCGCACTCTGCCCGTCTGTCATGACTGCTTCCTTACGACAGTGCGGCTGGACAACTGGAGAAGCTCAAGTCCCTGGCCGCAGAAAAGGCACTCCCCGTGGTCTTCCCAAGGGAGGCCACGTCCACTCAGAGTCCTTGGGGGAGTGCTGCTCCCCGTTCTGTCTTCTCCACCACGTGACACGTCTTCAGCTCCTGGGCCCAGGCTCTGTTCTGGGGACGCGGGAAGGAAAATGTACCAGCCCTGATCTCAAGGACCTGCCAGCCAGTGGGAGACACTCAAGGCAACAGGTGACAGGTGAGAGAGGAGGGGACCAGGAAGACACAGAGATGAGAAACAGCAGGAGCGCTTAGTGTTGTCACAGCAACAACAGCAGGGGAGTGGTGGTGGTGGGGGGCTGGGCATGGCATGCCTTACAGGATGTTAAGGACACTGGACATTATAAATTGGCGCAGCCACTATGGAGAACAGCATGGAGGCTCCTCAAAAAACTCAAAATAGAGCTGCCATATGATCCTGCAATCCCACTCCTGGGCATATATCCGGAGAAAACCGTAATTCAAAAAGATACATACACCCCTATGTTCATAGCAGCACTATTCACAATAGCCAAGACATGGAAACAACCTAAATGTCCATCGACAGGTGAATGGATAAAGAAATGTGGTACATATATACAATGGATTATTACTCAGCCATAAAAAAGATGAAATTTGGCCATTTGTAGCAACATGGATGGACCTAGAAATTATCATAGCAAGTGAAGTAAGTCAGAAAGAGACAAATACCATATGATATCACATATATGGAATCTAAACTCTGACACTTACCTACGAAACAGAAACTGACTCACAGACATAGACGAACAGACTTGTGGTTGCCAAGGGGGAGAGGGGGTGGGGGGAATGGACTGAGAGTTTGGGGTTAGCAGATGCAAACCATACAGAGAATGGATAAACAACAAGGTCCCACTGTAGAGCACAGGGAACTATATTCAATATCCTGTGATAAACCATAATGGAAAAGAATTTTTAAAAAAGAATATATATATATATATATATATATATATATAACTGATTCACTATGCTGTACGCTTGAAACTAAGAGAACATTGTAAATCAACTATACTTCAATAAAATAAATTTTTTTAAAAAGGACACTGACATTAGCCTGCTGGTGATGGAGAGACAGCAGGAGGTTTTGTGCATGGGAGCCACGGGGTCAGATCTGCATTTGACATCCAAGGGCGCAGAGGGTGGGCTGTGTACAGGAAGATGCCGGAGGCCAGGAGACGGACTGAGCAGCAGACCTAACCTTGGAGGGATGGCAGCGGGGGGCAGAGAGGGGACAGGTCACAGCCAGTGCAGGTTGCAGGGCCGGCAGGATTGGGGCTGCAGGGTGCGGGGGTGAGTGAAGAGTGAGACAGGTCCAGTCGAGCATCCTGGGGCTGAGGTGGGTGGTGGTGTCCCCAACTATGCAAGGAGACACGGGAGAGAAAGGCTGCTTTGAGAGCCAGAAAATGGGTGGTTTCCGACCTGCTGAGTTTGAGATGCCCGTGGACCATGGGGACGGCAGGGAGGGCACGTCCAGGGACTAGTTGTAGAAATGAGGCCTGAGATGGGGAACAGCTCTTGGAAGAGGCTGTGATCTGGGTGGTGGCTGGAACCCTCAGTGAGAAAGTCGTACAAGGCAAGTGTGTAAAGACAGGCGGGGGGGGTCGGGTGGCACAGAGCGGGAGCCAGGAAGCTAGGCTCTTGTCCGAGCTGTCTCTTGCTCACCTGGCCCCTCGGGCTTTCTGACGCTGAAGCCGAGCCTGTGAGCTGCTGGCCTGGGTCCTGGGTGCTCTGCTCTGGACCCAGCCTGCCTGGCATCCTGTCCGGGAGGAGGGCTGACCCCAGGGTCCAGCGGGCCTCATCACCCACGCGTGGGTGCGGGCCAGGAGAAGGGAAACCCATGTGCAGACAGGACCCTTGCCTCCCCTGGGTCAGGGCTCAGGAGCCCCCATCATGCCCAAGCCCCTGACCTCCTACTGGACCCATGCGCCCAGGCTCTCCCACTCCCTCTGTGCTGCCCGAGCCCAAGGCCTGACCTGGCTCCCAGTGGATGCTGATTTGGGAGGCTGGGCGGTGAGGGGCCCTGCCCACGGTTAGCACAGCTGCCTTCTCAGAGAGAAGTCCCGGCCCTTCTCTGGACCGCACACCTCCGTCCAAGCCAGCAGTGGGCTCAGGAGGTAACGAGCCCAGCGAGGGGCGGGCGGGGGGCACTGACACCTGGATAGACACTCGGACTGGGATGGGGGTGGATGCAGCCCACTCCTCAGCAGTCCCTGGTGACCCCAGGGGACAGCCACACCTGAGCCAAGCCCCTACACCACAGAGTGTGTTCAGCATCATGATGGGTCGCTCCTGAGCCCGCCTTGAAAACCTGTGTTCCCGCCGAAGAGCCCCCCCAGATGCAGACAGGCAATCTTTCCTCAGCCTGATTTGCGCCACAAGCCCAGGCCCTGGAGCAGCCCCGGGGCGGTGGGCAGAGGCCTGGCCAGATCAGCCTGGGCCTCTGGCAGTGACCCAGCTTCCAAACAGAGTGAGAACTCATCCCTGGCTCTGGGTGTCCAGAAAAGAGGAGGGTTTTGGTTTCCTAATCCCAGCTCTGCCACTTACTAGCTGTGTGACCTTGGGCAAGTTGCTTAACCTCTCGGAGGCTCAGCCTATGTAACTTCCTTCTCTTGTAGGGTCACTGGGGGAGGTCAGTGAGCTCACAGAAATGGAACTTCACGCCCTAGCTGGCTGTCGGCACACTTGCCCCTGGGGGAGCGGCCCTGTCACCGTCGAAGTTGGCAACTGGAGGATACACAAGGGAGAGCAGAGAGCACCTACCCGATTAAACCACGGGGGTACCGAGGGGCCGGCGCGTTCCCTGCCAGCAGCAGGCAGGGCTGAGCTTCCCCTCCCCTTGTCCTTCTTTCCCTCCCTCCTCCTTTGCAGGAACTGAGCCCCCTTTTATAGCCCCTCGTGGGGGCCCTGGGGGAGCCTGAGGCTGGCAGAAACGACCGCTAATACTTCCAGCCACATTTACTGAAACCTTTTGACACGGAGGATATTTTTATGAGATAAGTGCCCTGTGTCTGTATCAGCCGGCAAGTTTCATTGCTCACATTTCAGTCCTGCAAAAAGCCTTTTTCAATCACTGTCTGCGGCGACGATAAACTTTAATGGCTGAGGGAGAGCCTGCACTGCGGGCACTTTCCATCCTCCCCGGGCCCCCTCCCGGCCGGCCGCAGACCCCACCCTCCCCGCCGGGCCAGGGCCCAGGCAGAGGGGCCGACGGTAGGGAGGCCATCACCCCTCTGCCCCCTGTTCCTCAGCCTCAGGGGATCGCAGGGTCTAGAAGCATATTCGAAACACCAGGGAATTATAAATGCCAATACCCAGCCCAGCTCTGGCCAACAGAGCCTCTGGGGTGGGCTCCTGGACATCAGCATTTTTGAAAGCTCCCCGGGGGATGCCAAGGGGCCGTGGGCCTTGACAACAGCTGTGCACATTCACACGACACCTCGTCCTGCACCCAGGAGGTGCTGGGCGGGCGTGTGGTTCTGTACTGGATGGTTCAAGAAGCAAAACCCAGAGGTCACGAGGTCACAAGGAGAGCGAGGAAGGGACCTGCCCTCAGAGCCCAGGCCCCTTGCCCTTCCAGTCTGAAGGGGTCACGTTTGAAATAAGCATCTGGGTGGAAGGCAAGGTCAGTGTTCAGGGGGTGAGGAAGAACGAACGAACGAATGGCTTCTACCTACAGGAAGCTCGTTCAACCGTCTCGGTGTCCTGCAGGAAGGGGCGGTGCTTGGTGTTCCTGAAAGCCTCACTTTCCAGAAGCATCGGATCTCAACGCAGGCAGGGCCGCCACCCATCCTCATGGACACTCCTGGCACCACTCACAGGGCTGTGCCCTTGCCCACGGCTCTCCCCACAGATGAACCCACCCCCGGGACTGAGGTGGGCAGAGGACGGCCCCCTCCCCGCCCCTGCGTCACAGTCGAGGCTGCCGTGCACCTCGTCCTCCAATGCTCCCCACCCTCCCTTCCCACCACACCTACAGACGCCCCCACTCAGCGAGCCCCTGCTTCCCTGGCCCACCGACACCTCCTCGGTCACGCCCATCTCCCTCCTGCCCTCTCCCGTGGGTTGTTCTCTCATAACCCCTCTGGACCCTTTGGGAAGAGCAAATTTGGGGCAGACAGGAAAGAAGTGGGCAGAAAGCAGGAGCACCACGGGGCCGTGGATGTCTCCCCTCCCCCTGCATTACTGCCAGCCCTGGGGCGTCTAAGGAACGGGCTTCTGTGTTTCTCCAGTGTGGACGGACTCTGCGTCCCCTGCCCGTGAAGACAACGTGCACACATGAAGAAAGGAAAGGCACCTAAACCCAACCAGGGCTGGGGGACTCTTATCCTCAGACAGCCTGTCTTCCCAGGCCAAAGTCAAAGGTTCGAGGGCAGAAGATTCTGGGAATGGCCAGACCCAAGAGCTGGATCCCAGCTCCATCACTGAGGCCTCTGACGGGGAGGGCCGCCAGCACACAGCACCCAGCACCAAGAGGCCAGGGGCCAGTTTAAAGTGACCCTGAATTGCCTGTTGAAACCAAACCAAGCCCAAACCTGAATACTTCCCCCTGGCTGTCTGGCCCCAATTCTGCCACGGAGAGCTGGCCTCAAGAAATCCCTCCTTTGCCGTCCGTTCCTTGGGTCTCACTTCCTTTCCCGGGCCCCAGCTTGAACCGTGTCTTAACACACAGAGTCTCAAAATGAACCCCTTCTGCAACTTCCAAATATACTCGCAAGCTCCACCTGTCCTCTTCCATCCATCATGACAACAGAACTCATTTCTCCTCGGGAGATGGAAAAAAGCCCAGCACTGGGGACCAATTAAGCCTTGCCTTTGAAATCATGAGGGCTGCAGACTACGGACGGTGAAACCCAACCTCTGACGCAATAGGAAACAGATGCCACGACCGGGAAACACACAGCATCCCGCCACCACGGTCCAGCCCCGAGAGGGACGTCGGGGGTTGGGCAGCACGGACCCTCGAGGGGCCCTGGCTGATGTCATAGCACAGGTTCACGGCACCAGCTGGGATTTTAACGTGAGCCTTCACCCGTGACAAGAAATGAGGGCCTCCTGACAGCCCCTCAAACACGCCGCACCTCTCACTCTTCACTCCTCCTTCGTCCGTGTTTTGCGGGCTCTCGGAGATCTGGCTTAAGCTCTAAATCTTCCTTCCTTGAATACTCAAGCCTGAAGGGAACGCGTTCTCTCCCACGTAGGGACCAGGAGGGCTGCAAAGATCCAGCCCTTGATTGCAGAGTGTCCATTGCTATTAACCAGACTCCTCCTTCTCTAACTAGACAGCAGGCTTTTCTTACTATCGTGTGTTTTCTCAGCAAGCCCTCTCTAACCACATGTTAAATGGCTGCAGTGCTGATAATGTTAGCAACCAGTTCTTGGAGTGAGGGGAGGGAGGAGGCCTGGTCTGCATCATTTGCCAATTGCTGCAGTGTAAAGGCTCTCACCGTGGCTGAATTCAAGCTACCAAGGAGTGATCACACAACCAGGAGTTGGGAAACGTGCAGAACTGGCTCCCTCGAGCTGGCACTGAGCGGGCTCCAGCAAGACTCCACCAGGCTGGGTCTCTACAACCTTCAAAGCTTCCTTAAGCAAAGACTTTCTTCTTTTGTTTTTGAAAAAAAAAGACAAAAACATCTTGGTGTCCTGAAAATTAAATAATACTATTTCCTACCTAAAAAAATTAGCAAGATTTTTTTCTTAATGAGAATACCCAATGCTAGAGAGGGCATTTCGAGGCACTGTGTTGGAAATGACTGCTAGAAATAATTTGGAAATACATCTCAAGAATCATACCCTTCAACTCGGCAACCCCACCTCTTTCTTCTACTCCAGGGTAAAAACCTAAGTGGTGAAAAGTGCGGGCACAGAGATTTTGATCACGGTAGAACTTACAATACCAAATGATTGTGGGCAGCCTGAAAGTTTACTGAGGCAGAAGTGGTTCAGTTCAGCCTCAAATCAACCTTCAAGATGACACCACAAGGATTTGATCATAAATAATAAGTGGCATGCTCGTGGTTGAGGTCCCCTTTCTGAAGTGGGGTTCCCCTCCTTCGCTGTTGGTGGGAATGTAAACTGGTGCAGCCAACTGTGGAGAACAGTATGGAGGTTCCTCAAAAAACTAAAAATAGAGTTACCACATGATCCAGCAATCCCACTCCTAGGCATAAACCCAGACGAAAGTATAATTCAGAAAGGTAAATGCACACACGCCCCCATGTTCATAGCAGCACTATTCACAGTAGCCAAGACATGGACACAACCTAAATGTCCACCAACAGATGAATGGATAAAGATGTGGTACATATATACAATGGAATATTACTCAGCCATAAAAGAGAACGAAATAACGCCATTTGCAGCAACATTAATGGACCTAGAGATCATCATACCGAGTGAAATAAGTCAGAAAAAGAAAGATGAATACCACATGATATCACTTATATGTGGAATCTAAAATATGACACAAATGAATCTATCTGTGAAACAGAAACAGATTCACAGACACAGAGAACAGACTTGGTTGCCAAGGGGGAGGGGTGGGGGAGGGAAGCATTGGGGGTTTGGGATGAACAGAGGCAAACTATTACATATAGGATAGCTAAACGACAAGGTCCTACTGTAGAGCACGAGGAACTGTAGTCAATATCCTGTGATAAGCCATAATGGAAAAGGATATGAAAAAGAATGTACATATATGTATAACTGAGTCACTCTGTTGTACAGCAGAAATTTAACACAACCTTGTCAATCAACTAGACTCCAATACAAAATATCGGTGAAGTAAGGTTCCGCACACATTACCCTCCTGCTGGGGGTCTGGGCAGACCCTTGCTCTCCGGTGCTCAGCAGAGGTCCTAGCTGGGGGCTGGGGCCGTGAAGACCCTCCTGGAGGATGCTGTGTCTCCACCTGAGCCCTGAAGTAACGGGTTGGCCAAACAGATGGGATAAATCAATGCCAAGGACGCTGTCACCCCGGGCAATCCCTCACCACTCAATTTTCATGTGAATTTAGCAGCTCTACGTGGTTTTTAAGAACCCAATTGTATCCTGACACTTTTTAAATGATGCCTCTTTACATCCAGCCATAATTTATCTTTTACTTGGGAGCAGCTCAACTTCCATAACCATTTGGGGGAAAAAAAAACCCATAGTGACTTCACTTAATTTATAATAGTCTACACTCAGTAAAACACAGATGACAGAGGTTTGCCAAATGTGGATTTCATGTCAGCGGCTCATCTTGGTAAAGCTTTAGTGGCTTTATTTTGAAAGAAAATACACATTTAAAAACTGTTTACAGATTCGAGTGGGGGTGAGGGTAAGTGTATGGATGTGTGAAGAGGAACTCACTGGTGCAAACCCCCAAAGCTAAGATGGATACTTGTCAGGCAAAAAACCTCTGGGTTTTTTTTGACCTAAAAAAGAAAAGTAAAAGTGATTTCAAATTCTTGAGAAGTCCAAAGGGATTTGAGTGATCAGATAGATGCTCTGAGGGGTCTTTACTCATCACTCTCAAGGCACGACGCTGAACTTGAACTTGGGGGTCAGCAGGTGCGGGGATCTCCCCCGGGGCCTCCTCCACCATCCTGGGCAAACCAGCCAACACACCTCCCACTTTTTTGATACGATAGCCACGCATATCTCTTGGCTGTTTTACCAGGGCTGAGTCAAAAGACGGACAGCAATTAATTTTCATCCAAAGCCTCCAAGGCCGTAGCAATGTCCCCTCATCTTGTTTCATCCACACAACCCTCCTGGGACTGGGGTTATCCTCCCGACTGCACAGAGAGGAGACCAAGGCAGCGCTCGCTCAGATCCTGTGCGCCGGGTCACCAAGCTAGTGGGTGAGTTGCTTTGCGTTCACGGAGACCATGACAATTGGGTTTGCCAATTAGAAGTGACGTTGATACTTGGAAATCGCCTGTCTTGGGCCCTGCTACTCAAGGTGTGGTCCAACTGGCAGCCTTGGTATCAGCTGGTGTGTGTTGATAGTGAAGCCTCCTGGGCTCCATGCTGACCTACGGATTCAGAAGCTAAATTCAGCAGGATCCTGGGGGTGATTCGTCTGCACGCTGAAGTCTGAGAGCACCGGTTGAAGGGTCACAGTCCATTAAGGAACGAGAAAAGACAGGAAAGGAAAAGTCAGCAGCAGCAGCAGCAGGACACGGGGGAAGGGGTTCGAGTGGCAGCGGGGGCAGCAAAGAAGCCGCCTTCGTCCAGCTCCCCAGACGCATCTGCCCGGCCCTACTTGGAACCCAAAGCAAAGCACGCTTGGCCCACAGTTCTCAGGGTGGCCCCTGGGAGCAGGCGAAAGATGCACACGCTCGGGCATCACCCCAGATCCAGGAAATCAGGAGCTGGAGCTCAGCAGCTGGCGTTCAACAAGCCAGACACACAGTCGGGGCACAAAACCCCACAAAGGGTCCCTGGCCCTCCCAGAAGCGCTGACTTTTCACTGCGGGCCCACACCTGGGCTGGACACCAGTAAGGAAAACAGCCTGCGTTTATGCTCCCCAGGCAGGCTCATTTCTAAGGCATATTTTCATCCAGGACCTCACTTAACCCTCACAGCCGCCACAAGAGAGAGGCAACGTGGGCCCCAGCATTCCTGTCGAGCACATGGGAAACCGAGGCCCCGTTATGTCCAGGTCCAAGCCGGCCCTGGGCGGAAAGCGGGTCCCCGGGCTGCAAGCGCCCAGCCTCCCCTGTCTGCTATGGCCACACAATCGCTCTCAGTTTACTGCCAGTTGCAGCCACACAGCCAAAAGGCCTTCCAGGACCCAGGAGGGGTGATGGTCCCACGCTGGTCCAGCCAGGAGCATGCTCAGGGCGGGGAAGGCGGGGGGACCAATCCATCCTCCGGTGCCTGCCTTCCACAGCTGCAGCCTGAGAAATAGTGTGTGTGGTGTGTGTGTGTGTGTCAGAGAGAGAGAGAGGACACATTTCCAAAAAAGGAAGCCCTCAGAAGCAAACCCCTAAAGTGAGAAATGTGTTTTCCCTCCTATCCCAGGGTGTTTGCTTCTATATTGCAGGGATCTGCAAAACCCATCTCCCACCGAGATGCCCGCTTGTAAAACTCAAAGGCACAAATGAGGCCCAGCTGCAGTTTCACTCACGGTGAGCCGTAGGCAAGAGCTGTCATGGGGGGTGTGTAGGCGGCCTGCCGGCTGGAAGAGATTCCAGTTAAGGCCCCGGCGTTCAGTGAAAAGAGACAAACATGTACACAGCTGGGCATCCCAGGCCAGAGGGAGCGGAGAGAGACTCTTGTCCTGCTCACCAGACACCCTTCCATTCGGCCCCATCTCTGGAGGTGCCGCAAGCTGGCCGTTGCCCTGGATCTGGGTTAGAAGGGCATGAGCATGCACTGGTCCAGCCGCTCGCCCTTCCGTCTGGGCTGGGGAGACAGCCGGCTACACCGACTGCTGGCTGTGTGATTCGGGACAAGTTGCTTTCCCTCTCTGAGCCTCAGCTGCCTCATCTAAAGACTAGTAGTAGTACCAGGGTGGTGAGAAAGTGAGGCTCTCTGTGTAAAATATCAAGCCCGTAGTGGATGCTCCTTCACTGTTCATTTCCCCTCCCTAAAGCCAGGCTCGGCGCTGGGGAGAGAAAGACAAACCCCCCCCAGAGTTAAGAGCAAATCTGGGAACGCATACCCCGAGTCAGGGAAGCCCTCGGGTCCATCCATTTGCATGGACTTCTGCTAGTGCTCCTCCAGTTTCAAAAGCTTGACATTTATTTCGATATTTATTTTTCACTGTAAATACAACCTACGTTTACAGAGACATTTGTTTTCCTCTGTAAACACAGCAAATGTCTAGGGAAAATATAATCCCAAACTCACAGGAATGGAATGATTTTCTTTATCATAATCTTTTTTTTTTTTTAAATCTACTCTAGCAGTGCATCATGCCGTTCCATTTTACTCTAATTTGGAAGGAGTGGGTGTGTATGGGAAGTGCATCGTGCATTAACGGTAAGAAAACGCGACAGGTAAAGGGATCCTCATTGGGAAAATAAGACTGCATTTACTTTTCTGAACAGCGGAGGCTGGAGAGGTAGAAATCCCAAGGATCGGCACAAGGACCAGTCTAACTGGACATGACATTGCCGTTGAAAACAAAATGCCACTCCGCTGGGTGGAATTACCGGACGATTTCATGAAACTGAGTGAGAAAAGCCTCATAAAATTTGAGGACCCTGAAGACAAAATCGAAGTATACATGTATAGGACCAAAGATATTATCACAGTTCAACCTAAGAGATTATCAGTCAAACCCACTCACTGTACTGACAGGGAAACTGAAGTTTCCAGCCGTCACCTGCCTTCCTGAGATCACAGATGTTAATGGCAAAGCCTGACAGCCCATTTCCTTTGTTGTTGTTGTTTGTTTGTTTTTCCAAAATATTCCGGGCAGGGAGAAAGATTGAGGAGCCAAAGGATGGAGCCCTATTTCCGCTCACAGGAAATAAACTCAGGGAGCTTCCTCCCCTGAGGCTGAGGCAGACGAGATCAGCAAATCTGGATGCATCTGTGGTTCAGAGGTGCGCGGTGGAGCATGGTGGGAGAGGTGCTTGAGGGGGGAGCGCCCTCGCTTGGGGTATTGTGACAGAGGAGAGTCCTGGTCTCCTGTTTCTGGGGCCTCTGCTCACAGGACAGCCCCCAGGTGGAGGCTCCCTCCCTCCTGATCCCAGGCCACCTAGGATGGAAGGGGACGCGAAATGCCATCGGTTTGGAGTGCAATTTTGTCCTGGAAACTGCGACGCTGTAACCATGGCATCTTAGAGCCCGCCTTGAAAGTCTCATCCCTCAAAAAGGAAGGCCACCTCCCTTGCCTCTGTAAATACACGCCCTGCCCCAGCTTGGTCAGCCTGGCTGACACTCCTCTCTCAAGACTCTGCCCGAGCCCTGCCCGCCCCACACCAGCTCGGGTAGGGAAGACAGGGCCCCTCTGGACCCCAAACAGCCCCGTGACTCCCCAGAGACTCTCCCACTGAGCCTCAGCTCCATGAGGTCTGGGACCAGGTCTGCGGTGGGGTGGCAGCTGCCTCCAGGTGGTCCTCAGTGGGGGACAGAGATGGAGGGCTGGGAGGAGGATGGGAGGAAGGGAGGGAGAAATCTGAGCCACAGCTGATGCTGAGAGGTACAGGACCAGGTGTAGCTGGGAACCCACCTGTCCAGACTCCCACAGGGAGGGAGGGGTGGAGACAGGGAAAAAAGCAGACATTGTAACTCTTAGCTAGGTTCTTAGGTTGAACCACATCCCTAGAACCTGCCCACGGTTCAGCCTCCTGCCATCACTCGTGTGCTGTCTCCTGGCCTCAGTCTCCTCATCCAGATCACGGGAGGGCAGAGCCCCATCTGTCCCACCAGGAGAAAGACAAGGAGTACTGACTTCAGAGCCTTTTGTATATATCGACAAGTCACTGTTGGAAAACCTCAGCAGTCACGGAGGGATCCAATTCTTTATTTTACAAAGAGGAAAGCAAGGGGTGTGTGCCTGGCCTCCCAGACCTCCGCTTTCTTGAGGCCCATCCTCTCTCGCAGACACTTAGTCAGAAACGCATATTTCTTCTTGATTAGATTTTCATCCTGGTTCTCAAAAGAAAATGCTTAACTTCCCCTCTCCCCCTCCCAGCACTGGACCATTCCTTCCACACATCCATTCAGTGCCGAGTCCAAGCAAAACTTTTCTGCTCCATATTTACAGCCAAGTTTGCACTTTCAGGGTTTTTTTTCATCGTTACTGTTGTCCTTTTCCTCCCAGTTTCCCAAGAGGAGAGAACCGTGGGCATCGCAGCAGACGGAGACCCAGGACAGCCTGGGGTGGGGGTTGTGAGAGGTCCACAGACTCGGGGCCAGAGCCCCTGCCGGGGAGTCCCCTCCCTCACTGCCAGCCACGCCCTTAGGGAGGGGCCCACCGAGGCCGAGAAAGCAGAACTGGGCTTATTCTGGAGGAAGGCGGCAAAATGAGGGAGTGTGGATTTCTCTGTGTGGGCTTGAAACCAGCTGATACCCCCTAGCCATCTTCTCTCATTTGCGGTCTCTTGATGATGCTGAAATTCTTCCCCCTCCAATCCCTACCCAATCCATAGGTTAGAACCACGGAAATCAGTGCCCCTAGCCCCTACCCCCTGGCAGTAAGGGTTGACCCAGCAGCACTGGTGCTCTAGAAAGAGAGGGAAGGGAACAGAATGCAGGAGAGGGAACAGAGCGGGCGCTTCTAAGAGCTAGTAAAGGCCTCCAGGGCACAGTTAAAACCTAGC
The DNA here is from genome assembly GCF_028021215.1 of Eschrichtius robustus. Lineage (NCBI taxonomy): Eukaryota > Metazoa > Chordata > Mammalia > Artiodactyla > Eschrichtiidae > Eschrichtius > Eschrichtius robustus. Next base: position 144,117,631 of record NC_090828.1, read on the forward strand.
CCTGGCCAACCCAGCCATCACGTGGGCACCAAGAAGCTCTCCTTCCTAAAAGGCCGGATATCTGCCACCAAGATTGCATTTAAAAAATAAGGAAAAAGAGTTGCAGTCAGAAAGCGTTTAGAGGGACTCCCCTGGCGGGGCAGTGGTTAAGAATCTGCCTGCCAAGGCAGGGGAGACACGGGTTCGAGCACTGGTCTGGGAAGATCCAGACCAGGATCTTGCCGCGGAGCAACTAAGGTCGTGTTCCACAACTACTGAGCCTGCGCTCTAGAGCCCCCGAGCCACAACTGCTGAGCCAGCGTGCCACAACTACTGAAGCCTGCGCTCATACAGCCCGTGCTCCACAACAAAGAGTGGCCCCCGCTCTCTGCAACTAGAGAAAGCCTGCGCGCAGCAACGAAGACCCAACACAGCCAAAAATAAATAAATTTAAAAATAAATTAAAAAAAAAAAAAAGAAAAGAAAGCATTTAGAACGGATAAACAAAAAGGTCCTACTGTAGACCACAGGGAACTATGTCCAATCTCCTGGGATAAACCATCATGGAAAAGAATGTAAAAAAAGAATGTATATATGTGTATAACTGAGTCATTTTACTGTACAGCCGAAACTAACACAACATTGTAAATCAGCTATACTTCAATTAAAAAAAAATTTTTTTTAATAAATAAAAAAAGAAAGCGCACAGATGTGGGAAGCAAGCAAATGCTTGGGAAGAACCAGGAAGGCAAATGAAGCTCAAAAGTAAGACTCACACCCTTGCTGGCAAGTCGGGTTTTCAGCGGTCAAGAGAAAGGAAACTTGAGTGACGCCCCCAACTCAGCTCGAGCTGTTGCATAGCCCCAGGAGGACCCCGGCCACCCCTTTCAAGACTTCTGTCCCCACAATGGGCCTCCCTTGGGCCTCAGCCTTCTGCGGTGATTAACATGCAGCAGGCCGAGCAAGGACGGGAATTTATTCTGCAGGGGATGCCGGGAGGTGCAGGGGGTCAGGTGGCCCCTCGTTAAATCACTCTGCTGTCAGCCCCACACAATTCCTCTCCCCTTAGGCTCAGTCATTACTTGGGTTTATGCAAAAGAAACAGCTTTGCTAAATATTCCCCCAGACGGGGCCCACAAAGGCCTGGGCTAAGGAGGCCGAACGCATCCAGAGACCCACAAAAACGTCTGCCCCCTTGTTGGACGGCTTGGGTCCAGGAGTTTGGATGTGTCCTGTCCATCTTTTCTTAGTCTGCTGCAAGTTTTCTTTTTTTGCTTTTCGGTTGGTTTTGTGTTCAGCTTTTCTTCTTTCTTTTTTGGGTAATTCCTCCCAAGACGCTGCCATGAATACTGTTAACTTATTCTTGCCTGGCTCTGACTCACTCCGTTCACTTTCTTTCCTGAGCTATGCAAGACTTACAATCCCCACTTTTCTATAGGGGAACTGAGCCATGAGAAATCTCTTATAAACGCTCCCAGAAAGGAGCCGGTTCTCAGAAGATCCTTCAAGACAGGCTCCGCGGCCGGCGGCCGAAGCGGCGGCGGGGGGCTATGGGCACCCAGCAAGAACCCTAATTGTCCCGAGCCACACACATACCCCGGGCGGGGCAGGGAAGCCGAGCGGCAGGCCCACCGCGTTTTGAAAACTACTCTCCCTTTCTTGGCGAGCTGAATTTGCCTTGAGCCCACCTTTCCCCCCTACTTCCATCCACCAGCAAAAATTAAAATAGAAACATGAAAAAGAAGCTTCTAGAAGCTGTGGCAACTCAGACTTCCTCCCAAACTACTTGGGGACAGGCTGGGCTACTGAGATATCTGAGCCGGTCCCTCTAAGACACTTTAGTTAAAAAACTAGTCACTGGACTTCCCTGGTGGTCCAGTGGTTAAGACTCCACGCTGCCACTTCAGGGGCGCAGGTTCAATCCCTGGTCAGGGAACTAAGATCCCACATGCTACGCAGCCAAAATAATAATAATAATAATAACAACAACTATGTGAGCGGGTGGCAGGAGCTGGGCTAGGCAGGGGTCAGGGTCCCCGTTTGCACACGAGGAGGAGACTGAGGCATGGCGGATAGCCCCGCCCCACTGTCAGTGGTGGGCTACCCCACCTGGCTTCAAGTCCACAGTGCCTGCTGGAGAAGCAGCATCAACCCCCTCTGGTCTGGGTACCCCCGAAGTCGACCCAGAGACAAGGACGTGAGTCCACGGGGTTTATTTTGGAGGTGACAGGCCACCTGTACAACGGCCAGGGACAAGCAAGGCAAGGAGGTTAACCAGGGCATCAGCACACTCCCTACCCCCCGGGAAGCCAGGCTTAACACGGTAGGGACGCTCTGGGAGCAGTGTAGACGGGACCGAGGGTGAGGGAGCTGGGCACTGATACACCAATTCCGCCACAGCCACTCGTGAGGCACAGCTGTGGGTTTCAGGGGTTAACTTCCTGGAGCCCTGGCCTCCCACCAAGCCAGCAGCAGGAGAAAGCTCTCAGGTGCCAGGACCCAGGTCAGGAGGCGGTAGGAAGCTGCCGCTAGCACTAGTGGTCTAGTTCTAGACCAGCACGAGAACCCTCCCCATGCCGGCCCCTTGCTGGCTGAGATGCACACAGCAGGCTTCACGCACCCACTTCCCCAACGTGCAAATAGAGGCCTGTGCACTGCCCAACATCCCGCAAGGCCTTCCTGGCTCCCTGTGTCACAAAACCAACACTGAATGGACCATGTGGGTCCACGACCCAGACCTCAGCCCTCCCAGACCTGGGTGGGGGGCGGGGCTCCAGCCCACCCTCCACCTGCTGAAACCTCTCCTGAAACAAACTTCCCCCTTGTGACCCAGGAGAACGTTCAAGAGGTCAAAGCCAAGTTGAGGTCATTGGGACTAGAGCCAAGAGATCAAATCTTCCCTTCCCTCCCCTCAACCCTCAGTGGGGTGGGCTGGGGAAGACACACACAACAGGACAATACTTTAATAAACGCCCATGTAGAGTGTTGGGTTAAGTAGTCCAAGGAGGTGACTAGAACTTGCATAGTCAAGCAAGAGGCCAGGAGGAAGACAGTCCTGCAGGGTCGGGAGGGGACGGGGCCTCGGTGGGGTCTGGTGCTGGTCATCCATGGGGGTGCGGGGGAAGAGGGGGCCCCATTCCAGGAGCCTAATGTTGAAAATGATACCATCCTTCCATCTTCTGATTCTCCCAGTTTTACTGGTACTCATGCGTGTGTGTGTGCACGCACGCACACAGGCTGGTGTATCCACCACCTCGGTGAATGGCCCCGATACCACAAGGATCCTTCACGTGCCCTTTTACAACCACGCCCACCTCCCTCCTGCCCTCACATCTGTCCTTCACCCTGACAACCGCTCATCTGTTCTCCATCACTAACATTTTGTCATTTCAAAAATTTTGCCTAAATGGAATTGTACAGTTTGTAGCCTTTGAGGATGGGCTCTTTCACTCAGCATCCTTTCCCAGAGATTCAGCAAAGTTAGTGTGAATATCAAGAAAGTGTTCCTTTTGATTGCTGAGTAGTATTCCATGGTACGGATGGACCACACTTGACTCACCCACCGAAGGGCACCTGGGTTGTTGGCGTTATTACAAATAAAGCTGCTAAAAACATTCAGACACAGGTGTTTGCATGAACCTAAAATTTCACTTCTCTGGGATAAATGCCCAAGCGCGCAATGGCTGGATCATATGGTATGTACATGGTTAATCTGGTAGGAAACTGCCAGACCCTCCTCTCGAGTGGCTGCACCACTTTACCTTCCCTTCAGCAATGTATCCAGTTGCTCTAAAACCTCACCAGCATTTGGGGTTGTCACTAACTTTTCAAAGACTTTTTTTTTTTTTTTTAATTATTTTATTTATTTATTTATGGCTGTGTTGGGTCTTCGTTTCTGTGCGAGGGCATTCTCTAGTGCGGCAAGTGGGGACCACTCTTCATCGCGGTGCGCGGGCCTCTCACTATCGCGGCCTCTCTTGTTGCGGAGCACAGGCTCCAGACGCGCAGGCTCAGTAATTGTGGCTCACGGGCCCAGTTGCTCCGTGGCATGTGGGATCTTCCCAGGCCAGGGCTCGAACCCGTGTCCCCTGCATTGGCAGGCAGATTCTCAACCACTGCGCCACCAGGGAAGCCCCGTCACTAACTTTTTATCTTAACTGTTCTGATAGATGGGCAGTGAAATCTCACTGCGCTCTTAGCTTGAGTACCTCGTACTTATTTGCCATCTATACACATCCACTTTGGTGAAATGTCTTTTGCCCAGTTTCTAATTGGATTGTTTCTTTTGTTACTGTCGAGTTTTGCAAGCACTTTATATGTTCTAGATACTAGTCCTTTGTCAGAGACGTGGTTTGCAAATATTTTCTCCCCGTCTGTAGCTTTAATCCTCTTCACGGGGTCTTTTGAAGAGCAAACTTTTAAATTTTTGGTGAGGTCCAATTTATTGTTTGTTTTTTGTCCTTTTGCAAGTCATGCTTTTGGTGTCCAAATCTTGTGCCTGGCCCTGGATCCTGAAGACTGTTGTTTTTCTCAAAAAGTCTTGTCATTTTAGATTTTACATTCACGTGGTGTTTTGATTTCTCATTCCCTCCTCGGGTGAGGAAACCTGCACCCTCTGAGGTGGGCAGTATTCTTTCTCCACCTCTACCTGCCGACCATCTTCTAAGGACTAGTTCAGGTGGCTAACGAGGTGGTAGGACAGATGAGATGCAAAGAAAGAGCCATTTAAACTCCCTTGGAACATTGTAACAGGCTAAACTAGCCCCCACATACCTTGAGATCTTTACTCAACAGCCTTTTGTGATAGGCAGGACCAGAAAAGGGCTGAACGAGAAGAGACTTTTTTTCTGTGGCCCCCTGAGGACCAGCTATAAGATGCGTTCTTCTGTTCCGCTGGGGACCCGACCTAATGACCTCACCTGGACCTCACAGCCACCTAGCCTGGCCCCTCTTCACTGTACCCTCCCCACCGCAGGGACAAGGAGACTTGGTCCCCGCCTGGAGCTGGGCTGGCAGCTCAACTGCCTCCATTTTACCAGTAAATGGAGAGAATGAGGACCATGAAGTCACTGCTAACTGACAGGCCTAGGAATGGTTGGGGTCTCTGGAAAGAAGGATCCAGAACTGAGGTCACTCTCCACTCACTACTGGCTCGTCTGGGTCACCTTGAGCCCTGCAGTGGAGCCCAGACTCCAGCGGTGACTTGTAGCCCTGAGCTGGACCCCTAACAAGTGGCAACTCTGAATAGAAGCCCGTTCCAGGAAAACGGGCATCATTGATGATAATCAACTTGTATCATAGTTCTGACTGTGATGAAAGAAAATCCCTGATGGTTCTGAATGTAAACTACCATTTAAAAAATCTTACCACCCTCCACACCCAAACCAAACCCAAATGCAGGCGCATCTATATTGAACAGCAGGCTGCCTAGGGGAGCATGGCCTTGTGGTCTGTGTCTGCTGCCCGCCCTGCCCTGAATCTTAGGGTCGAAGTCTTTTGTGTCTGAAGAGGAGAAAAGGCAATGAAAAATAAGTGATAAAACTTTGGGTCTCGCTCCTAATGCTCGGCCACGATGTCCCATCGAGAGAAAAACGAATCACCACCAGGCGTCACAGATGTCCCAGAAAAACACCCAAAATGAAACCCCAAACACCTCTTGCCTCGCCAAAAAAGACAGCACAGCGCTGGAACTGAAAGCGTTTATCCCAGAGGAGGGGGGTCGGGGGGGGGGGCCTTCCCCACAGTGAGCAAAGCCCTCGCCTCCCACCCACCCCTGCCCCACCCCCTCTGGAGGCTCTTGACAGCAGCCCGCCAGACAGACGAAGGCAGGTGACAGGGCAGGGGCTTAGGGGGGCCTACGGGGCTGGAGTGGAGGAAGGCCACTCCAGACCACCCTGCAGACTTGAACTGAGCCGCGGCCCCCAGAGCTGTCCACACACCAAGAGCCCGCAGGCCAGGTCCTGCTCGCTGCGTCTGACCGCTGCCGTCCAGCCTCTCCCCGCCCGGGAGTGGACTTCCCGGGTCCCTGTCTGAGCGAGCAATGAAAGGGGCTTGTGAATGCACGTCCAAAGCTTCGGAGCCGCCTGTCGTATTGATGGAGCGCCGCGCCAGGAGCCCAGCCCTCTTGAGGACCTGGGCAAACGCTGGTATTAGCGCTCCCCTTCCGCTCAAGGGTTTACTCAGCAGCCACTCCACTGTTTCCCCAGGAGGAGACCCCCCGACCCTGACAATCCATCAAGTGGATGCAAATCGTGGTCCAGACAAAACCAGGCAAACAGCACCCGGCTCCGGAATAATGGCCTCTGTGGGAGAAGGGCCCTTGCCAACAATGATTGCTGTGTACACAGCCCACTAAATACCCAAACTTCTGATTAGCCTCATCGTGATCTGCGCGCACCCGTGTCCTCTGAGAGGCTCCCAGCACACGGCGCGAGCTGACTCAAGGCCAACCTCAAACGGGGCCGACCTGGGCTTCGCCAGCGCCAGCGAGCGGCCACGCGCAGCTCTCCCCACCGCTGATCACACGAGCCACTCGGAATGCCAGCACCCAGCGCAGCAAGGAAAAGGACGCTGTTAAGAGGGCTATAATCACAGGCTCGGTGCTCCGGCTGGAATTGATCTAATTGGCTGAGCATCAGTCCAGATTCACTATGCGGGGATAGTCCCAGGTTGCCCCTGGGCTGCATTTACAGATGCTCCCTCGCACTGGGGTCCCTGTGGCTGGCACTGACCACCACTTGCGATGGAGGAGTGTTCAGACAGGGCTTCTAGGCACCTGCTTTCAATGACCACAGGGATCCTTTGGGACCAGCTTCGAGGTTCGTTTGAGAAGCCTCAAGGCCTCTCCTGGAGGGTCCCTGGCACCTACAGAGAAAAAACATGGGTGTGTTGGACGCCTGTCTCTCACCATGTGTTTCTGGAGCTGCATCTTGGGCCCACACCTCTCTTCTGAGTATGGGATCACTCTGCCCATCCCTCGCACGAGCCCTGGGCGTCGTGGAGGTGACACGTCCAACAAAGAAAGAGCTCGGCATCTCCTCCCCACGCACCTCTCTCGCAGGGCCCCCCATCTTGGTGAAGGCCCCGCCATCCGTTCAGCTGGTGTCGTCCTGGATTCCTCCCTGCCCAAGTCCACACACTGGACGTGGCTCGGGGCCAGCATATCTGTCACCTACCCCAGCCCTGCCCCAGCCCTCATTATTGCTTGTCTAAGTCGTAGCTCCTCTAAGCAGTCTCCTGGCCTCACCACTCTGCCCCTGCTGTTTCGTGCCCATCAGGAAGGCTAGTGTGACCTTTCCCCAGTACAGGTCAGACCGTAGCTCTCCCCTTCCTAAACTCTTCGGTAAAATGGGACCAGGAATTCCCCCTCCATGAGGTTGGCCTGAGGAGCACAGGCTGATGGGCGCAGAAAGATCTGGCACATAATAGGTGCTCAGTAAACAGGTGTGCTTTCCCTTTTTCCTTCTCTTAGAGCTACAGAGGGAGAAAAGTCCAGTTTTGGCCCACAGTCCTTTGTACTAACAGAGGTTACTTGAGTGTAACGACCACGGCCCACGTCTGCGCGCCCGTCCCTCACATGTCCGAGGAGAGTTTGGTACTTCCAACTCAAAGCTCCCTTGGCTTCCAAGGAACGGAGACGATCTGATTTTGAATCCCCCGCCGAGGCCTCAAGCCTGAGTCACTCTGCCCACCTGCTAGAAGCCACCCTGTGCCAGCAGCCGCCTCGCGTGCTGTGTTTGTCCAAGTGGGCGCTGGACGCTGCCTGTTGCTATGGCCTCCGCCACAGGCCTCTTAGGCAGCCAGTCAGACAAACACGGGGTCAGAAAGGGAAGGGCCGGGAAAACACACGCTGCCCCCGAAGAGAGCAGAGAGGAGCAGGAGAAGCTGCCTGCCCCGTCCAGGGACGGGAGGGAGGGCGGCCAGGCCAGTCAGAAAGGCCTGGTCGGTGTTTCCAGGCTGGAGCAGGCAGGTGCAGGGGTATCTCCCGTGGGGCCAGTTATTTCAGAGTCTAGACACACAGAGGCTGGCGCCCTGGCAGTGAGGAGGGGCCATCTGCGAGCCTGAAACCTGCCCCGTTCGCAGTGGGGCATTCACAAAGCCCGACCACATCCTCATCCTCACTCTCTGGGGCAGGGGTCTGATCATAAGGCCTTATGGCAATGACAGGGACAGTGTCCACAATAACGGGTGCCTTCTGTGGACCAGGCCCAGCGGCAGCTGGACACAGAGAGACAGGCCTGCCCTCAAGGCCCACAGTCCACTCGGGGCTGCAGATTCTAACAGGCAGCATGCCCCACAGAGGCAGTGCCTATGGTGCCCCCGCAGTTCCCAGAAAGGGGAGCTTTCCTGCTGGGGAAAGGGCAATCAGGGAAGGCTTCCTGGAGGTGGTGATGTTTGAGCAGGCAGTTGAAGGGCAGTCGGATTTGGATGGGCAGAGAGGTAGGAGGGGGCATTTAGGGGAAGAAATGGGCAGAGAGGGCGCTGAGGAGCAGCACGGGGGCTGGAAGAAGGAGAAGTGAGTCCGGGAGCCCCGTGCTGATGGCAGCAACAGGGAGGCTGGGGGTTCTTGGGAGAATCTGGTGCAGTGACCCCTCCTCCTGGCCCGGTGGGGTGAGCAGATGTCAGGCCTCGCTCCAGCAGGGAGGTGGGCCAGGTTTGGGCCTGGGTGTGTGGCTGGCAGGATAAGAACTCGCTGGCTCTGTGCAGGTCAGCTAGACCCCAGCGGCTCTTCTAATGTCACCTGGCTTAGGGGCAGGTGCACTGCGGGACCCAGCCTGATTAAATCCACCATCTCAACCCGGGCCCACAGCTGTATATCTCCGACACGGGGGAAGTGACACCACCCAGCCTGTACACAGCTTCATTTCCGAAAAGAATGTGGGAGAGCGGGAAGGTCAGGAGACAGGCACAGCCGTAAATTTGATGGAAGGTTTAGCTGGAAACCCCATTAAATCCACACACGGCTCAATGCTGGGCAATGTCCTTCCTCCGAGTCTGCTGAATGGGGCCACGGAGGTGAGGGACTCACTAAGTAATGTCCTCATTGTTTGGTGTCTCCTATTACCCAGGGGATGGAAAACCCATTACCCATAAGGTTTAGTGGCACTTGGTCCCCGGACGGCGATACTGTCCTTTCCCTGAGCCCTCCCCTTGGCCAGCATGTGCAGCGGGGCAGCCTCTGGTACCGTGTCTGTCCACGCTGCCATCTGTGCGGGCGACCTCACTCCCCCACAGCCCTGGCCCCTACCTTCTCCAAGGTGGGCACCCTCTCCCCTGTCTGGTGTGGCCTGGCCGGGCCCGGGCAGGGGGTGAGTGTGACCCCACCTGCTCTGTGTGGCTATGAGCCCAGCAAGGGGCTGCCTGCTGGGAGCTGCCCATGGTCCCTGGAGCACCCCCTCCCCCCTGCAGAACCTCAGGTGACAGCCTTGCAAACGTACAACACAGAAGACAGGGAGGCTTGCAGCAGGGTGCAAATTCCCCTGCCCAAGTCATGCCTCAACACACGCGTCTCCTAGGGAGGGTCCGAGGCACAAATTATTTCACCTGGAAGGAAGCCCCCCGGCCCTAGACAGGGACTGGAGACATGGGTCCAGGCGCCTCGCTACCCGCCACCACCCATCAGGTGCCTGAGCCTTACCTGTCACTAGTAAGTAACATCTGTCTAAGGCTCGGCTCAAGAACCGCACAAAATAGTGAAGATGACAGAACTGGGCTCACATCTCAGCTGTGCAACTTTAGTGAATTACTGAACCTCTCTGAGCCTCTGTCTCCTAGATACCGAATCATAACGATACCGATCCTATGACTCTTGCGGGGATTTAAGGAGGGAACGTAGCCAATGCTCAGCAAATCTCTGCCAACATCACAACTCCCTTTGCAGCGAGGCCGGCCTTCCAGGTGATCTCCTCGTAGGCCTGACTAGAGTATGCACGTTCTCGTTAGAGCAGGTGCAGATAGAAGGCTGACCTCCTTCCAGGGACTGAAGGGACCCTGTTCTTTCTCTCTCCAAAATCCCAGCTAAACATACTTTATATGATGCCATTTACATGATGTTCTGGGAAAAGCAAAATTACAGGGACAGAAAACATAACAGAGGTTGCCAGGGGCTGTGGATGAGGCAGGGGAGAGACTGCAAAGGGACAGGATGAAACATTTTGGGGGGAGAGAACTGTTGTATATCTTGATTGTGCTGGGGATTACATGACTGTATGCCTTTGTTAAGATTTATGGAACTGTACACCTCCAAAGGGTAAATGCTACTGTATGTAAATCATACCTTAATAAACCTGAGTTCGAAAAAGAAAAAATAAAGACCCAGATAAGAGCAAATGTGAGCCCAGGCGTGAGGCCAGACCAGATGTGTCAGTCCTGGAGTCTAGAAGGAGGGTCGAGAGTAACGCCCAGAATGTCTGTGGGACCCACGAGGGAACATCTCGGAAGGCAGTGATGTCCCACTGTCTGACTAGGGACAGACAGCCGAGGGAGATGACAGACAAGGCGGGGGGTACGCGGACCCTTCACCCACAAAGACGGCTGGGCCGGGCCTTGCCTCAGGGGCCCGACAGCTCTGCCCTGTGACTGCAGCCCCTGCCCTCTGCCTAGCTCTGTCTCCAACCCTCCAGCTGTGTTTAACATGTTAAACTTCAAGGGAATTTCAGGGACCGCCTGCATTTCACAGGGAGACCAGAGCAGAGCCTGGGCCCCACCTTGCCCGCTAGCTGGGTGCCCCCGCCCTGAACACCACTCTCCTGCTTCCGCTTTTGCCACTCTCGCCCCTTCCTGGTGGGTGAGGCATCCTGGTGACCCACGGGGAGCTCCTGCCCCGTGATGCCTGATCTCACCCACCCTTCGCCGTGCCCTGGGCTTCTTCTGAAGGTGAAACTCCTGCAAGGGGCTCGGGGGCCATCACACACCCCTTCCTCCAGAAGTGAGTGCCCCCCCGCCCCCGCCCCAGGCCAAACTGTCCATCCAGAGACCGCCGTAGACTCACAGTCAAGTAAGACCCCTGAAGTCGGTTGAGCTGTTTGATTTCCAAGCAACAGGGAAGTATCTCCCGCACCCTGTACTTGAACAGCAGTGTCCTCTGGAATCGACCAACGACGTCGGGTCTTACCAGTCCATCGTTACCTTCCATCTCCAAGGACCTGGCCCGTTGCAAGCTCTCTTTAGATGCTGGGTCATCAGGGGCCCTGCCCTCCCTCAACACTCAGCACGGTTGTGCTGCCAGCTCCTTCTGCCCTCCCTTTCTCTTCCTACCTGCCCTCCCATGTCTAGGGGTGCCCTGGGGGTGGGAGGAGGGGTGAGCCTTCCTCCTGCTGGACACTGTACCAGCCTCGGCACTTCTGGGTGTGGCATGGGTAACTGACCGGGCATTGGGAAGTAGGGCCCAGAGCTCCGAATTGAGCTGTTTTTCCTGAAAGCATCACATGCAAGGTCTCCAGTGAAAAAGTAATAACACTAATGGGACCTCTGTACACAGACAGACTCGCACAGATAACTGGATTAAACAGCCTATATGGTTAGTGCCTCACCCCCCATTTTACAGATGCAGAAACTGAGGCTCCGAGAGGCCGTGTTACTATGTTAACACGAGTAGCTTTTTCCACCAAGAGATGCTGCCCTTTAAGGATGGCTAAACAGAATGACTCATTTCAAAATTTTCTCCTTGAGGTAGAAACATCTATATTTCTACCTAGGTGGAAGCCGAGCTGGGTCTTGCATACAAGAACGATGTCGAAAAACAATGATTCAGCGCCCTAGATTTTTAAAAAATATACCAATTTTTTTTCAAAACCAGTACAAATCAAATTCCGCGCGAGAAAGACATAATCTAGCCATTGATAATCTCTCTCATATGCAGACGCCTCAATTGTCCTAACGCAATTCCCGCCTGCTTTTTCTGGAGGATCCCTGCTGTCTCGGGTGTCCCAGGGCATGGACACAAACCCACAAGCTTTGCCTTTTAGTGGGGCCAAACAAGGCTTGTGTTTGTTTGTTAATAACCACAGAGTGACCTGGTTTCCCCTCCTGAGGGCGGAGCTGGGGGCCCAGGGCAGGAAGGGGAGATTTGAGACAACAGGGTAAAACCGCAGAGACCGGACCTGGATAAGATGGCCCTGCCCAAGCTGGGAAAGATGAGGAAAAATGAATCCGTCCCCTTGCTTTAAATCTGAATGGAAAGTAATTAAGTCTGTCCAATTCTCTAATTAAAATTCCCAATAAGTAGAACCCCCATGGCCAGGTGCTAGACATTCATGTAAAACACTGGGAGGAAACCAAGCGTGTGGACAGTGGACCCTAAGCTGGCAGCCCCTCAGCGCTGCCTGTCTGCAGAGAGAAACACCCTCTGCTTTCCCATCCCTCATGCTCAGGGTCCTTAAAGAAACCCTTTCCTTCCCGTAAGAGCCCCCAACGGGATGAAGGGTAGAAAGTCAGGCACATCCCGCCTGCTCAAGACCGTGCGCGCAGGCAGGTCACGGGCTGCTGGCTGGCATCCCTGGACACTCCAATTTATTCCCAGCCTTGGACTCCCGCACAATTCGCATACGAAATTGACACATTTGAAATGCACACTCATTTCTCCATATGGGCATTTTAACCGGCATTTAAAATCCTCACTGCTGAAATACAGCCAACTGTGGAAGTTCAGCTAAATGCTGAAGAAAATTACTGGTTTGCTGCGCTGGCTGAAGGGTCCCCGTCACGTGGCAGGGTGGCTCTGGTGGGTTCAAAGCTCCTCATTAGAGCGGGAGCCTGCAAATAGGGTTTAACACACTGCATTGCAATCGACGGACGGGTTTTGGTCCACAAACTCCTAAGTAGTAATTATGAGTAACCAAGTAATTCCTAAGTGGTCGCTAAGTAGTAACAGTTACTGCAGGGTTACAGCCTGGCCATTAAGTGAGTCCAGACTGAGAACCGCCCAGGAGCCCAGCTTGTGGCAGGGCTGCAGCCGGGGCAGACTGGTGAACGTGGGGTGCTGTCCATCGTCTACACAGCCTTCCTAGGCCAGCTCTCCCCACACAACGCTGGGATCCGGGCTCACCCTGGATCGACGCCACCTGGAGAGACCCTGTGGCAGCCTCCGGACAGGCCTCTCTCTCCACCTCCACCTGGCACACCTGACCACCTCCTGCCATTCACCGACCAGCGTCACGCTCCGAAGCCAGGCACACCGCCCCCCTCCAGACACGGCTGCACTGACCCTCCAGGCCTTCCTGACACCTGGTCTTTTCCACTAAGAGATTCCCTAATACCAGATCCGTTTCCCCCATTGTTCTGCAAACTCCTCCAGGCTGGGCAATGCCTGCCCAAAGGCCTCTCGCCTAAGCCAAAGCCGGCCGTGGAAAGGCACAGGGCCGGGCACGGGGGCCACACAGAAGCCACAGAAAGTGAAGTCCCTGCCCTGGCTGGGCGACGAACCACACGCACCGCTGAAATCCAGGAGGCGACCCCAGGCGGGGCCCCTGGTGCAGTGCCCGGCGCGCACGCGCACGCGCACACACGCACGCACGCACGCACACACACAGCCCCTCCGTGGAGGCACCCGGACACGGGGGCGGTGCCGACATGGCAGAAAGGATACAGAATCCGGGAGCTCAGAGAGTGTCAAGTAGAAGAAAGGTTTTTTTAAACTAGAAAAATTAAACCAAGTTTGCTTTTTTTCTTTCTGCTACAGAATATGAGTTTTAAAAATGTTTCATACAGTGTACATAATGCTATATTCTGCTTTTAGTTTTTTATATTATCATTAAGATTCTGCATAAATATCATTTTAGCGGATTCATGCCGTCTCGTTCCATAGACGGGCGTCAATTTATTTAAACTTTCCCCTTTATTCAGCCAAGTCTTTCAACACTTTACAAGTGACTTTACTGCACCCATGATTCTGCTTAGGCAGCTCGGCACGGACCTCATTGTATACAGAGATGGGCTTCCTTGGTCAGAGACTTTATTGGCCACAAGAAATAACGAACACATTTGACTGTACAAAGGATTCTGTCTTTCTTTTTTTCTTTCTTAGGAGGGAGGAGGCCACAGTGAATATTTGTGGCTGGGGGAAGAACAAATATGTGAGTGGTTGGGTCAGTGTGTAAGTGAATATTCATCCAGGTCTATTTTCTGAAGTTCACAATTCTTTAACTCCCCATCAGGGGCTCACAGGCTCAGCAAACACTGTAATGGATCCATCTCTATCCGAATGGTTTTTCCTAGATGTTAATACAGATAATTTAAAAAAAAAACAACCTTTTAATAGCAAATCCCAGAATCAAAACTGAGGCAGCTGGTACAACGATTTCGGACGATTGGCAGTAATTATTAAAGCTGACCACATGCATACCTAAGATCCCAGTTTTACTCCTAGGTAGGTCCCCAGCAGAAATGCACACGTATGCCCACCGAGACCATACAAGGATGTTCACACGCAGCACAGAACAGCCCCCAATTGGAAACAACCCAAATGTCCATCAAGACTGGAACACATCAGTGTATGTCACTGTATTCACCAAAAAAGAATCAATACTATTCGACAGTGAGAATGAACAAACCACAGCGACAGGTAACAACATGAACAAATCCCCCAAACATAAAGAAGACGCCAGACACAAAAGTACATGCAGTGCATAATTTCATTTATATAAAGAACGAAAGCAAGCAGAGCCAAGAGATGCTAGCAGAGACAAGAGCAGGGTCGCCCCGGCAGGTAGAGACTAAGAGTGGTACAGGGGCTCCCGGATGCTGGCCTTGGTCTGTTTTGTGATCTGGATGCTGGTTACATAGATGTGTTCAAATGACAAAATTTCACCACACTGTACACTTAAAATGTGTGCTCTTTGCCCTAAAAATAGAATGAAATAATGTCACTTGCAGCAACATGAATGGACATAGAGGGGATCATACGAAGTGAAGTAAGCCCAACAGAGAAAGATAAATATCATATGATATTGCTGATATGTGGAATCTAAAAAACAAATGATACAAATGAATTTATTTACAAAACAGAAACAGACTCACAGACATAGAAAACAAACTGATGGTTACCAAAGGGGAAAGGGGGGCAGGGGGAGGAATAAATCAGGAGTTTGGGATTAACATATACACACTACTATATATAAAATAGATAAACAACAAGGACCTACTGTATAGCACAGGGAACAACACTCCATATCTTATAATAACCTATAAGGGAAAAGAATCTGAAAAAAATAGATATATATGTATGTATAACGGAATCACTCCGCTGTACATCTGAAGCTAACATGACATTGCAAATCAACTATACTTCAATTTAAAAAAAAGAAAAGAAAAAAAGAGATGTGTGTTGTTTGCTGTATGTACATTATATCCTCATAACTCTTTTGAAGGATGTGTGGTCATTTTTAAACTTCATCAAAGGAGTTTACTTAAAGGCTTTCTCAGGTGTCTATGTTCAAGGCCCCGGAGAAACCAATAAAGGACACGGACATCCCCCAGGTCTGGAGGCCAGTCTCAGGAAGCTCAGACTAACACGGTATGATATGGACAAGTGGGCAGCAAGGGCCTCCCACTCTGGGTCTGCGGGGGAAGCGGCCCCCATGGTCACCCCGGGGGGGCTGGGATCAAGCCTGGGGCAGACGCATCACCTGCAGACCCAGGGCCAAGGTCCAGCCCCTCCCAGGCCCCAGGCCCACTCCTGCGAGGCTTCTCAGACCTCCTGCCCTTCAACCCACTGCTGCCTGCCGTGTGAGTGACAGGTCCAGGCTCCAGGGGGTCTGAAGCTTATATAGTTGGGGTGGAGGAGGCTCTTTAAGAAAGATACCAAATAATGAGTCTATGCTTCATCATAAGGCCATGGAGGGGGCCGTGCAAACAGGGCCCTGAAGCATCAGCCTCTGCTGAGTGAGTCTCCGCTCTGCTGGAACCTGGCTGCTTGCCCTGACGCTGACCTGCCCCCGACTGTCCCCGGGTACCTTCCAGAGCCTGCCTCAGCTGGGGCCAGCAGAGCCTTGCTCTTCCCTGCCGGCTGGCCAGACCCAGCCTACAGAGCGGAGCAAGGCCACTCCTGAGAAGGCACCACCTCTGCCAGCTGGGCCGTCCCTGCATCCCTCCATCACGCCATCCCTCTGCAGCTACAAACCCTCGGGAGACAAGCCCCCTCCCATCTGTCATCCCTCACTCGTCTTCTTTCTCTGGTGAATGTTTCAAACCCAGTGAAGGGACTTTAACATGCTCCTCGGACAAGGTTCGATCTCACTCATCTTTGCAGCGGGAGGGTTCTGATGAGCTTTAGGGAGAGGCTGGCTGTTGGGTCAAGGCTTTGAATCCAGCTTGGTGTTCTGTGAGCCCCTCGGGTCAGGGCAGGCCCAGCGGGACACTAGGGGGAGTGGCCTTCCATGACACCACCCTGAGGAGTTTGTTTTCTCCAGCAGAGATGCTTGCTCAGCCGGTAAGGCCTCCTAGGTAAGTTCCGGCCAGCCCTGAGGGAGGCGGAACCGTCCCCGGACACTAGTCGCTCTGCAAAGTGTCCTGCCCATGACATGCCCCCTACCTTCTCCAGCTTGCACTTAAATGCTGTGCCTGATCCGTAGCTGTATATGCTTTTAGATATTGCAGTATTTGAATGAACAGCAAGGTCTGAAAACTGGGGGTGGAGAGGGAATTCAATTTCCTGAGCCACTGCTCTGTGCAGGTACCATATTTTCAGGTCTGGACAAAGCAAAGGCGTTGTAGAAAGAGCAACAGCTTTGCAGGCAAGCGAGTTCAGATGTGATCCTGGCAAGCCTCACCTCACTGTCTTCATCTGTAAAATGGGAAGAATAGTACTACATAGACATACTGAGGAATAGAGATGACAGAAAGAGCCTGAAACCATAAGGACCCAGTAAAGGTCGGCTGTTATCTTTCCAAGTTTCTCTCCTTTTCACTGAACAAGTAAGAGATGTATTCTGTTTATGGTTCAATTAGCAATGCTTCTTAGAGATCAGCCCATGTCGGAAGGAAGAGATCTCACTCACTTTTAACTGCTGTGTATGATTCCTCAAAATGGAAACGCTGTCGTTTGTTTAACCATTTCTGTATTGCTTAGGTGGTTTGCAATCTTTGGTTACTATAAACAAGGCTACAGGGACCTTTCTGTGCAGGCCTCATGGGGTCCGTGGGCAGCTGTTCCTCCAGGGTAGACCCTGAGAAGGGAAACTGTCATTAGCCGCTGCCACACGCCCCCAGCCCCATGCCCAGCTGACACTGTACCAGCAACCGAGAGAGCGCTGTTTCCACGCATCTTGCCCTTCCTTCAAAATTAGCCGACTTCTAAGTCTTTGCCAATTTGAGATCTATTCCCTAAATGCTAAGAAGGTTCAGGGGTTTTCCTTTTATTCAAACTACATTGACAATTCCTCTTCTAGTAATTAACTATTCCTATGTTTTATCCATATTTTAGAAAAGTGGGACCACCTTTTTCTCTGTTTCATGAAGGTTCCTGCCCTTCAATTGTGTGTGGTGTGTTTTCTCCCAGGCTGCCACGTCTCTTAACTTTGTTTATGGCATCTTTTTCATACAAAAGTTTACAATTTCACTGATGGCGGAAATCTACTTTGAGATGCCTCAACCATCAGATGCAGCAGAGGTCGGAAAGGGGCACAGATGGACAGACAGATACAGGTCCAGGAGAGGAACACGTTCACAGCAGAACTGGGGCTGGGATTTTCATGTAAAGTTCTTTCAGCGCTGTTGAATGTTTGAAAATTCTCATAATAAAAAGGTCAGGGAAAAGGTATGCATTTTTGATATAGTCAGATGTATCCATCTTTTCCTTTACGGCTTTCACATCTGTGTCTTGTGTAAGGCTTCCCATGGCAGCCAACGCGCTGGGGTGAATGGAGAAGTTCACTTACATAAGTTGGATTTTTTTAAAAAAATTCAGATCTTGAATCCATTTTAATGTATTTTTGTAAAGAGCAGGGGTACAGATTTAATTTTTTTCTCTCTCTAACCCATTGTCTTAATTCTACCAACAGAACAATCCATTCTTCTCTGCTGATTTGAACAGCCACCATCCTTGTTAAAAACAGCCTAAACTCCCAATTCTACTTTTTTGTCTTTCTGGACAGAACAGTCCTGGTTCTCTGGGGTGATTTCCTCTTCCATGTGGATTTTACAATCAGCTTGCAGAATTCCATTAGAATCCTCCTGGGATGTGGATTGTGACTGCACAGAATTTATAGGTAATAACACAGGTTGGGTGTGAGGACAAGAAAAAAGACGGTGTCTGCAAAGGGCTTGGGCCATGGCTAGTGGTGCATAAACAGGAGCGGCTAGTAGTATTATTGCTGTTGTTGCTACAAGCAGGGAGGGGTTCATCCAGGACATGGTGCGTCTAGCAAGGCTCTTCTAGTCCAAGGATACATTGTCTCTCTTTTAAAATAATTTTTTTATTGAAGTATAGTTGATTTACAATACTGTGTAAGTTTCAGGTGCACAGCACAGTGATTCAGTTTATATATATATTATATATAATATATATATTCTTTTTCGGATTCTCTTCTCTTATAGGTTTTTACGTAACATTGAGTAGAGTTCCCTGTGCCATACAGTAGGTCCTTTTGGCTATCTATATTATGCACAGTGGTGTGCATATGTCAATCCCAGCCTCCAAATTTATCCCCCCACCCGCTTCCCCTTTGGTAACCATGAGTTTGTTTTCTGTGTCTGTGAGTCTGTTTCTGTTTTGGAAATAGTTCATTTGTGTTGTCTTTTTCTTTTCTTTTTTCTTTCAGATTTCACATAAAAGCGGTATCATATGATATTTGTCTTTCTCTGTCTGGCTTGCAAATTGTTTTTGAATTCCTCCCAAGCCCCTCCCCTTCCCCACCTGGGCCACTTTCCTTCTGTGTGCCCTCCCTCCAAGTGAGAAGCATCTCGGCCACTCTGGCACCCGGGGCACGAGTCCCCTGGCTAAGACACTTAGCCTGAGGTCCTTCCTCGGGCTTCCCCCAGATTTGGTCCACCTCTCCGGGCCCCTGAGCCGGCCCTGTGCCTGTCGGGCCTGTAGCCAGCTGGAGATACTGACTCAGCCTCCACTCTGCTCAGACGCTGGGTGCTGACGGTGGTGGCACTTGCCCACGCCCAGGTCCCTGGTCAGGAGGCCCTGCGAGTACAAAGTCAGTGGCCCCGCCTCCACGGGCCCAGCACAGCCCCAGGCCACGGCGAAGCCTCCCAACTCCCGAAACGGGGGTGTCCTCTCCCCACCTGACGGATGAAGAAATGGGCCTGTTTCAGGCTGAAAGGGCAGAAAGCTGGGACCCAAACCCAGGTCTGCCTGGCACCCCCGAGCCACGTGCCTCCGAGTGATGGCTGGTCCCAGGGCCGACAGTCCCAGAACCAAACTTCCCAAAAAGTCACCTCCAGGCAGACCCTTGGCTGAGCTGAGGTTCCCGGGCATCCAGCCCCCACTGTGCCCCGGCTGCAGCTCCTCCCAGCTTCCCCTGCCACCCCCCCCCCCACTCCCTTTTCTTCTTTGCGGGTACAGCAGCTGCCACGGGGTGGCATGCTGCCTAGGCGTCTTTCGAGCCACCCGCGTCCTCCTGAGCAGAGAGAGAGATACCTCGTTAGCGTGCTACATTTCAGCCCCGAGAAAACAACGCATGCCAAGAGACCATAAACAACCAGTACAAATGCTACAGGTCATGGATGATGGATGCCACCCGCAGATGTTCGACGTGGACCCTGCTTACAGACAGGAGTGCGGCCACCTCCAGGCACATCCGTCTTCTCCCAAACGCTGACGCAGGGAGATGTCGGCATAGCCTTGCTCCACATAAATGGGGGGCCGCGTCTCCCACCCACCCACCACGAGCCTCTCTCCTGATGGGTGAGCTACTCCGTTCTCTGATGACTTTCAGTATTTCCAAACCCTCACTATTCTACTTTTTCTACTGGTTATTTTGATTATTATCCTAACTTTTTTTTTCTTTTCCCCCTGCTCCAGGTCCAGGAATTTTTCTCTTTGAAAAATAAAAGTTTCAGAACACGCCAGCCAATTTCTGAAAAGGGCTGGCCAGCCAGTCGAGAAATCAGACCGATGCCAAGGCAAACAGGGGCCCTCGCACAGACCCACTGAGCCCTCACAGACTAGGCTCTGTTGGCCTGAGGGGCGGTTCTGGAAGAGAGGCCCTGTGCGGTTCAATGCCGTCACTCTGGCCCTGGGGGTGCCAGCTGGGACGGCAGCCTGAGGCCGGGAGCCCTCTGGGGTGAGGACGGGCAGGAGCTGAGGGCTTTCCCCTGTGGCCAGATGTTGGGGGCAGCAGCTCTTTCCTGGACCAGCCTCTGGACATAGAAGTCAACCCGCGCGAGGTTGTGGGCCGGCTGAGAACCCCGGGCATCTATACCAAAGGTGACCGAGGAGGCATGACATGCTCTCAGTGGTTACACACTCTGCAAACAAGAAAGGTTTTACGTCAGTCCCATTTTAAGGCAATGGGGAGAAAGATGCAGCCAAATGCTCAGAGGAGGGGTCCAGGGAGCCTCTGACCGCTCTCGGGATGCTCACGGCCCAGCCTCAAGCGTGAAGGTCAAAACACTCTGTAAGCATTAAAAAGCGTAGTCTAAAGATCCCTGAGGACCCCAAGGCTCTCTCAGCGGTTCCACAAAGTCAAACTACTTTTATATTTTACTAAGATGTTATCTTTTTCACTCTTGCTCTCTCACAAGTGGACAGTGCCAGTTTCCAGAGGCTACCATGGAAAAGATCAAAAGCAGAAAACATAAGAGAAAGCCACCTTCTATTAAGCCAGACAGTTAAGAGGTATGTGAAATTGGAAAAAATGCCATTCTTCTAATTTTTTTGTTGCTTTGGAAAATATTTTCACGAAAATGGCTTGTTTTCATGAACGTGGAGTGGCTTTGTGACTATTATTTTAAGATGAGCTGAAAATATCTTTCGAATTTCTCAGTTGGAATTTCGAAAATGGTAAATATCAATAGATACAACCCCCTCCAAAAAACCTCTTTGGAGTTCTCCACAATTTTTAAGAGTGTAAAGGAGTCCGGAGACCAAAAAGTTTGAGGACAGCAGCTGTAGAATTTTAATGACAAGGGGTCATGAAGTGAGGAGAATGCCCTGGCCCCTGAAAAGGTTCCAAAGCAACCAATACAAGAAGATCCCGTTCTGTAAAAAAGAAGACAGACGTGTGTGTATAATATGTGGACACAGGAGTAGATGGCAAGCGCGCAGTCCGAGATTTCACCACGGGCTCTGTCTGGGTGGTAGTGTGGATAGATCCCTCTGGTCTGCTGTTCACATGTCACTACTGTAACCAGATCAAGTGAATAATTAATGTTTAAGGTTTAGCGTCCCATTTTCAGAAAAGCCCAGGGAAGAGTAAATTGAACAAGTGACATCTTGAGCCTTCCTCTGGGCTGGTACCACTCTGAGGGGTCCATGGACGCGAGTTTATTGAATCCCAATGATACCTATGGGTTACCAGCCTCGTTTTCCAGCACAGAAACTGCAGGTCGGAGCAAGATTGAGCATCTCGTCCGTGGTCACGCAAACACGAGGTGACACACAGCCAGGACTCCGATCTGGGCTGGTCAGTCTCCAGAAGCCTGTGTCCCTGACCACTGGCTTGGTGGCCTTCCCCCGGGCCTCCAGCCTCAAGGAGCGGCTGCGTACCAGGGCCTCTGCCCACCCCTCCTTGGCTCTGACGGCACGTGGCCCTCTCACGCTGCCCTGTGGACTTCAACTCCGGTGGACAAGGGCCCAGCTCTCTTCCAAGCATCCTGAAGCCCCCGTGTCCACCTCTAGACCGGGCAGGTGGCTATTGGACAGGGTCAGCAGGGGTCAAGCCACCACCCCATCCTTGAGAAGCTCATCCCAAGTCAGAACCCAGATGCAGCCTCCGCGGCGGGGACCACCAGCCCGGAAGTGAGGTCACGGCTGAGGGGTCCCCCCTGGGCCCAGACCTTCCACCTCAGATCCTTGACTACCACCCCACGTGGACCTGGAGCAGGTCACAGGGCAGGTGTCACAGCCTGGGGTCATGTTGCCGCCAACATGGAGGAAGCTCCAGTCTGCTGACCGGGTCATCAGCTGCCCACTGCTGACCGCCTGGCACGAGGACGACCTCCGTGCTCCCTCCCTGCCCCCGCAGGCAGCTCCCCATCTCTTTCGCCCCTGGCACAGTGCCACGTCATGCCCAGACCCTGCTCGTCCCCCTGGGCTCCCCCTCGGTAAGGGCCCGAACTCTCCACTGATTTCTGAACGGGTGTGCTTGCCGTGGGAGTTGAAAAACATAATAAATGGGCCCGGCGCCATGTGCAGCACCTAATTTGCAATAATATTGAAGTCTCCAACAATAACTCATTTACTCTTATCATAAATATATATATATATATATATATATATATAAAAAGACAAATTGCTACATTGAACATGCATTTTCTCACTGCAAGTAGCTGCGACCCCAGGGAGAAAGCCCTGTGCTGCTAACTAATAGTAAATCCTTTGGAAAATCATGTGTCATAATGATGGACAACCAGGGAAGAGGTATTAAATAGATTTAGAGGTTCGTAGAACAAAAGCCGTCCTTCGCAAACCCACACCTGTAAGAGCACAGGCGATTAGTGCTCACCTTCGGACAGCCCAGGTGCACAGAGGGAGAGAAAAGTTTCTGTCCTGGGCAGGTGTGGCTGGCCGGGTGTCAGGACACAGCGGCGATGGCAGGAGGGGGCGTGGGCAAGGCCTGGGCCAGGATCTCCAGCCCTGCCAGGACCCCCGGAGGGAAGGTCTCACCTCACCACCCCCCCCCCCAGGGAAGGTCTCACCTCCGTTTCCAAGGAGCCAGCCCCTCCCGTGCATCCGCAATGCAAATGCTCACAGGAGCACGCCCAGCTCAGCGCAGGAACGGGGATGCAGGGGGACGCAGTCCTGTCTTTGAGAAGAAAGCCATGACCTTGGGATAAGGAAGGCTCCCAGGGGTGTCAGTGTCAGGGCCCCTGCGGCAGCCCAGGGGCCGTGGCCTGGAGGACAGGTAGGGCTGCCTCGTTCTCCTAGTTCACCCATTCAAGACTAGTGCTTCCAATCAGTTTCTCCAGGTCCTGGGATTTGCCTTCTTCAGTTCAGGAGTCCTGGCCTCAAGGAAAGGGGTTGACAGCCTTGTCCCAAATCCCGAGTGGCCTCTGCCTTTCCAACCATCTCTTACTGAACCTTGGGTTTCAGTGTTGGCGCCCGACAGCTGCTTACTGAACTGAAAGGTGGGCACGGGTGGCATTTACTGCATGCCTGCTGGCTGCCAGCTCTGTAGGAAGGGGAGGCTCAAGGTGGGAGGACGGCAGCCCTCCGGAGCGAGGCTCTGGGGATCCCGGCACTGGGCTCCAACTGGGAGCTGGCGGCCCCCCGGCAGATGCAGGGTCTGGATCCGGCACGTGGGACCGGGAGGGGCAGAGACACCCACGCAGCCTCACCACAGGGGCCCGTACTGCCGACTTTACACCCTGCCCTCCAGTGAGGGGCTGCGACTAGGCTGACACAGCTGTGGATCAGTGTCACCTGTGAAGTTCCAGTTCGGGTCAATGTCATTGAGAATCGCACCCTGGCCGGGGTCCATCCCACGCCAATCGCTTTCGCCAGTTCAAGCAAAAGACCCAAACCAAGTTGCTCCCTTCTCCCAGGGCTCAGTTTCCTCAGCTATAAAATGGCGGGGCGGGGGGGTGGGCGGGGTGGGGGGTTGCCTAGACGCTAGACGGATCCCCACAGTTTTCCCCATTCATTCATTCATTCACTCAGCCAATGAAGGACACGTTTTCCTCTTGCACTGACACAAGTAATCCACAGCTATGAAATAACTCACTGAGACAGAGGCAATTTCGTGAAAACAATGCTGCAAACCAAAGCTAGCTTTTCCCCTAAGAGCATTAGTCTCTCAGGCACCAACTAACACTTGGAGGCTCTGTACTCCAACCCTAGTGAAAGTACACAGATGCCACTTAGACCTTTGATAGACTTGGCTTTAAAACACAATACTACACATTAGCCCAACATACTTATACATACTAGAAATTGGGAACATTTCCAAAAATGTCTAGAAAGAGAAACGAAATACTAAACCAGGCAGAGAGGGCCGTGGACCCCCTGCAGTTTGGAGCCCAGGAGGGGACTCCCTTGACCTTTGGGAATGGGCTTGCTTGCATTCCCTTCCTTCTTTACTCCATTCCTCCGACTTCAAAGTACAAATGCATAGATTTGATTTCACCGGTGCTTTATGCCTTTGGGATTGCCAAACTGTTCCTTCACTGGCATCCCCCTTCTGGAACCTTCCTATACTTGAAGCAACACCGCCTGGTGATGGATGACTATTTTGCGACTGCTATCAGTTTATTATTTTTACCAATATTATCATAAATCAGGAAGAGGAATGCTGGGTCCAACTGGAGAGTGTAGCTTTCACTCATTACCTGGGAGGATTACAGCCATTTCATAAAATCCATTATCTAGGGAAAGGCTCCTATTGGCGGGGTCCAGCCAAATTCATTTCATGCTTCAAAAGTTTGCAATGCGGCTGGTTAGGAAAAAACCCCTAAATTGTTTGGAAAGTAGGGATCACGATTTGTTTAAAAACCACAAACGGGCAAGACTGAGCTGTGTCCATTTTACCGAATGGCACTTTGCACTCAAATGCACAGGGCCCGGCCCCCTGACTGCAGGCTGCCCCGACTCACCAGCGGCCGGCAGGAGGAAGCACCCCTCCCCACCCGACTCCAGGCTAGGCCACCCTCACCTCTCCCAGGCCCTGTCTCGGTCCCCTCCGAGGCCTCCTGCTCCTGTCCCTCCAGCCCTGCCTCACCGTGGCAGCCAGGGGGATGTTCCCATACTACACCCGGGCATGTCTTTCCGCTGCCCTGAGGATCGGGGTCCCAACCCTCACGGTCTGTGACATCAGGGGGCCCACCTCCTCTCCCACCTCATCCCCACCCTCCCCTGGCCCCTCACCACCTTCCAGGGACAGTGACTTTTCCTCTCTCCTCCTGCCCCCTCAGAGGGTGACCACATGCTGCTCCCTCTGCCGGGAAGGGTCTCCCTCTATAACAGCGGTCCCCAACCTTTCTGGCACCAGGGACGGGTTTCGTGGAGACAATTTTTCTGGACCGGGGTGGGGGGTGGCGGTGGGGGATGGTGTCGAGATGATTCAAGCTCATTACAGTTACCCTGCACTTTATTTCTATTATTATTACATTGTAACATATAATGAAATAATTATACAACTCACCATAATGCTGACAGGAGGTGGAGCTCTGGCAGTAATACTAGCAATGGGGCGCGGCTATAAATACAGACGAAGCTTTGCTGGCTCGCCCGCCGCTCACCTCCTGCTGTATGGCCCGCTTCCTAACAGGCCACGGACCGGTACCGGTCCATGGCCCGGGGGCTGCGGACCCCTGCTCTGTAATACTGAGAAGCACCTTTCGAGCTGACAGCGGTTGTTTCCCTACTACCCACTACCTGTGGGTTTCCAGACGCTTCTCCTTTCGCACAATCCCACTCTGATTTGATACGGGGTCACGTCACCATTTCCCCCAAAGGTAGCCACCAGGAAGGCCTCACCTCCCTACCTACCTTTGTTTCCACCTGGCAAAGGGAAAACACAAATGTCCCAGGGACCAGCCCAAACAACGACAGGGGCTGAGAGGGCCTCTGTCCCTGCTTGTCCCTCCCCTGAGTTCCTCTACACCAGGGAGCAGTTCACAAGGCCTCGGGGGCACCATCACCCCGACTGGAACAAGTCCCCCAGTTTCAGGACCCCTGGGGGCCTGTTTCCTGGGGCCCTGAAGGCCACGCCAAGTACAGACTCTTAGGAAGCCAAAAGAAGGAAGAATCAAAAGAATGCTAAAAAGGGGCCATGAAAGAAAGTGTCTTGCAGATTTTGCCAAGCTTCGAGAACATTCTCTTTGAATGCAATTTTGTTTCCTCCTCTCCTCAGCTCAACTTTTCCCAAATTCGTTCCTCATGCGAACACAGCATCTTCCCAGGGAAGCGCAGCTTTAACACCCACATGTTTTTCCAAGTAACTCGGAGCTGCTCCGCAGACAATAAAGATTCTTCTCTGCGAGTCCTCCTTGCCGCTAAGACCACCGGGGAACTGCAGGGGCGGAGTCTGAGCTCCCAGACGCTCAGCTTTGCCAGGTCTCAGAAGAAAGTCCCGGTTCACAGTTCTCGCTGGCACCGGGAGAGTCTGAGGGGCTGGTTGTCGGAGGGAGGAGCTGAGAAGAAATCGGGCAACTGACGATTTCCCTTCCACCGGCTCCCTGACAACCTAGCCCTTCCCCATCCCCAAGTAGGAGTCACTTCACTTTCGCGTTGCTTTCTCTGGGGGGGGGGGGGGGGCGGGGGGCAAAGTCCCGAACCCCCACCCCTCCCAGCTCTTTTCATTCCCTCCCCCTCCTCCCCCTCCCCGCCCCCAGCCAGCTCGCCGGGCCTCGGCCCAGCTCATTCTCCTGACTTCAAACTTGGAGGGCGGCGACCCAGGGAGGGCGGGGCTGGGGAAAGCTGCAGGCCAGGCCTGTGCAAACAAGAGCGGCCGTCTCCTCATTTCCACTTGAAGCGACGCGGGAGAGCTGCCTTTCTCCTTCAACTTAGCCGGCCGGGAGGGAAGGGGGCCGGAGCCGCGGGAGGGGACATCAGGCGGCCGCCGGGAGGGAGGCGGGGCACGTGAATCATTGATGACCAGGGCGGCTGGCGTGCTCGGGAGCATTCAGCAACAACGCGGCTAATGTAAAGGCTGCCTGGCCTGCGGGGATCCGGCTGCCGCTGTGGGCAGCGTGTACTCCTCCCTGCAGGGACCCTTCCCAGCCTGGGAGCTGCAGGCGCCTTCCTGCTGGGAGAAGCTGCCTGCCTGCTGGTCCTCCAGGGGCTGGGCTGTCCCGGGGCAAGGGTCCGGAGCTGGGGGGCTGTGATGCCTCAGGCTCCCCACCCTGCCGCCCCCAGAGAGGGAGAGGGAGCTGGCTGGGACCTTAGGGGTCCATCCGGACCAAAGGGCATGCTGGTAAGAAGGGAGACGGCGGCCTGGGAAGAGAAGGTGACTTGCCCAAGGTGCCCAGTGAGGTGGTGAAAGACTGGACCGCAGGCCACTGTCCCCCTGCCATCTCTGGAAGGTTCCCTGGCTCCCTGTGGGCACTGGGAGCCACAGAGCCAGGGAGCAGAGACCCCACCCCAGGCAGGGTGGCCCTTCATACACAGAGGTCACGGGAGGATGACACCGACCCCAACCAGCTAAAATGTCACTAATGGAGTTTGTCTTTTGAGTGTGGAATCCTTTCCAGGCTGCGGAAATTCACTCCTCCTCCCTCGTTTCCCTTCCACAGGGAGGGGGGACGTGGCAATGACCTTGGGACAAGCAGTGCCCATCACACACAGCTGGTGGACTTGCCAGGGGCGTCTGCCAGGATCCCTGATCCTGCTAAGCCTCTACCCTGCCCACTTTTGCCAGGTGCTGAGCCGGTGGAAGGATTCTGTATTTTCTGCTAACAGGGGGGAGGGGGCCCCCTGGGGGGGAGGGGTCAATATCATTGTCGTCCTCAGCCCTTTCCACCCCCAACGCCATGCTGTATGTACCCTTTCCCCCATTTGATCTCGAGGCATCATGAAAAGCGGCCATTCTGTCCCCCAAAGGGAGATCCTGCCTTTCGTAAAGGGATTAACGGAAGTACAAGAGGCTAGAGATTTACCCCAGGACTGGAAAGGGGTGGGGGAAGAAACTGACCTGGAGGAGGGAGGCTCCGGAACCAACCACCCCCTCCCCACGCCCTAACCCTCTTGGGTCCCGCTCCTCTTTAGAAGGTCCCCAACTCCACGCCGCCACGCGAGACCCTCTGAGTGTAACCAAACTCCAGCCCTGCCCCAGCCCTCTGGGCCCTCCCCCATATGCCTTCAGGAGCATACGTGAGCCCCGAAAGCAAGACACGTTCCTACAAAGAAGGCGGAGGCTGTGGGACCCACGCGTAAGGTAGGAAGGCAGCCGCCCAGGCCTGCACGGTCCTCCCTGGGATCGGGAAGGAACTGTGTGCATCGCTTTCAGTCTAAGGAGCAAGAGGTCAGTCCCATACCATAAACACCCAGTGCATCCCTCACGCAGGGTCCAGACAGTACGGCCCGTGGGCAGACAGCATCGGGCTGGAGGCGGCCCGCCCCTCTTCTGACCTGCCCAGGGCACATGGCCAGCCACTGGCCCCAGGAACAGAGCCCCCAGCGAGGCCCCACACCCAGACGGGTCTCCCCTCGCAGGCCGGGCATCACCAGGGCCTCCGGATCCCAGGCCTGCACGCTTCTTCCCCACTCCGAGCAGCAGGGCTTGTGCTGAGTCAAGGCTACTTCCTGGGACAGCAGGGTGTGCAGGAGACGGCCAAACCAGATGGGACTGGTGGAGATGCAAAGGGTCAGAGGTTTGTCTCGGTCGATTACACAGAAAGCTCACCCCCAAACCTCCTGGGTCAGCAAAACGAAAAAGCAGACCCCTTCTTGGGTGGTACGGCCTCAGATGGCACCACAAAGCCCACGAAAAGAAAACAAGGGAAGTGACCCAAACTTTGCCTCAGCCTCGAGGGAGCACAAGGTCCGCGAGTGGGGGGCGGGAGGGAGGCTGAAGGCACAGAGCCTCGGTCCTTGTCCTGACGGAACCCTCGCCCAGAACGGCCACTTCCCTGCCGTGGTGAGAACAGCCCGCGGCATCCGGCAGCAGTGGTGAGGGCCGGCAGGCAGTCCTCCCCTGACAGCTGAGAACTGGCCCAGAAGCTACGTGCTCTGAGCTCGTCCAGCGAGATGCTTCCTGACTTAGGGCACGTGGCCATTCCGGAGCCTCCCAAAGCCCTACAGTCCGCCTCTGAGCATTCTAGAAGCTCAAGCTGGATTTATCCCGCCTGCCCCACCTCCCCACCCCCACCCCCAAGGCTACTCACAGACGGAAACAAGGTGGCCTGAGGGGGCAGGACCGCAGGACATGACTGTCCTCTCTTCCCCCCGGGCCAGAATGAGACGGCTCCTGACCCAACCATGAATAACACCCCACAAAAGGGGCTGCTCTCCGCGCCCCCAACCATCCCCAGATACCCATTCCCAAGGCGTTTGCTTACCCTTCGTTCAGACCTTCCACACGCAGCAATGACTCTGAGCTGGTTCTCTTCCACCAAGCTTAAGGGGGCTTTAAAGAAATGTCCTTCTGTGACTTCAAAGAGTCCTAGAGAGGCCAAACGCCACACTGTGTCTAATGCCCGGCTCAGGGGTAAGAGAGGGGACCCTCCTCCAGGAAGCCCACCACTCCCCTCCCTCTCTTTCCCAGACAAACAGACACAGCCGGGTCAGCACAGAACAGGACTCACAGACCCGGAGGATCATTTTGAGCTGTCTTGGCCCCAAGGAAGCCATACCAGAGAGAGCAGGAGGAAAATGGCCTGGCTACAAAGCCACAGCCGTGGCCACTGTGCTCCCTCGCCTACAGGGGCCACGTTCCCTGGAAGCAGCTGCCCTGCCCAGGCATGTGGCGTGCACAGGCCCCGCAGAAGGACCGCTGCAGCCCCCAGGCCCCCAACTGGCCTCCTGTCCCCACTCCACCCTCACGGAGCCTCCCACTCAGAAACGGGTTCTCCTCACCCTGGACCCTGGCTCCACTAAAGCCCAGGAGATCACGGCCATATCTAGTTACCACCCTTGGAAAGCGCCTACTTCTCTGATCTCCCCACAAACCGGCCATTTGGCTGCTGAATGGGCCTTTTCGCTGACCTAATGTGCCTGCAGTCCCGGCACACACCCTCCCTCCTGCCCTCGGCCCTCCCAACCCCACCTCCTCAGAGCACGAGCCTTCCTGGCAGGGCTCCCCCGGCCTCGCCCTCTCGTGGCTTGTCTGTGCCTGCGGGGGACAGGATACATCAGACCCTTGATTTTATTCTGAATCCAGGCTGTTCCCACTTACAAATGAGCTGTGTTCCTCAAGTTTAGCATTTTGCAAATCAATGATTTGGACCCCAGATGCATTTTTCCCATACTGAATAATGTCATGTGAGTAGGTTTCCAGGTGACCCACAATGTGCTGGGATACTGCATATCTGCAGCCGAAACCTCTATTTAAAAAGTACAGGGCTTCCCTGGTGGCGCAGTGGTTAAGAATCCGCCTGCCAATGCAGGGGACACGGGTTCGAGCCCTGGTCTGGGAAGATCCCGCGTGCCGCGGAGCAACTGGGCCCGTGAGCCACAACTACTGAGCCTGCGCGTCTGGAGCCTGTGCTCCGCAACAAGAGAGGCCGCGACAGTGAGAGGCCCGCGCTCCGCAATGAAGAGTGGCCCCCGCTCGCCGCAACTAGAGAAAGCCCTCGGACAGAAATGAAGACCCAACACAGCCAAAAATAAAAAAAAATAAAATAAAATAAATAAATTAAAAAAAAAAAAAAAAAAAAGTACAATCCCCAGAGAAAGACAAATGTCATATGGTATCACTTATATGTGGACTCTAAAGAAATGGTACAAATGAACCTATTTACAAAACAGAAATAGAGTCACAGATGTAGAAAAGACTTATGGTTACCAAAGGGCAAACAGAGGGGAGGGATAAATTGGGAGACTGGGATTGACATACACACACTACTATACATAAAATAGATAACTAAGAAGGACCTACTGTATACCACAGGGAGCTCTACTCAATACTCTGTAACGACCTATATGGGAAAAGAATCTAAAAAAGAGTGGATATATGTATACGTATAACTGAATCACTTTGCTGCACACCTGAAACTAACACAACGTTGTAAATCAACTATACTCCAATAAAAATTAATTTAAAAAAATTAAAAATAGAAAGTACAATCCCCATAATGAAGCCGACTGAAAGCCACTAAGCATTTGATTACAACAGAATAAAGATCTGTCTGTTATGTCTGTTGCATCCTAGGGCTTGAAGCAAAGCAGACGGTGCACCATCAAAGCAGAAAAGGCCGGGGTGGATTCCACAGCCGGGGCTGGTCCTCTCGGGGTGCTGGGGCAGGGGTGGGCACTGACGGCTCACGCGGTCCGCAGCTGGGGGCTGGGGGTGGAGCGGGCAGCAGAAGTGTGTGTGACAGCCCTTCTCGGGGGACCTTAAAGCAGCCCTCGTGCTCCCGGGGTCTCCCAAGGCCCCTCCCAACCCCACGATGAAGAAGCCATCACCTTCTCACTGGCTTGCCGACCTGGGGCAAGAAGTCTTCCTCAACTTTAACAAGGTCAAGTTGTGAGTAGTCTACGCCAGGTCCTCTGGTGGTCCAGCCACGGCAAGGGCTGTTTCCAGGGCTCTGATCATCTTGCAACCCGAGGAAGCAGATACTGTAAACACCAGTGCAAACAGCTAGGAAGTGGCCACTCCTGTGAAGCGCTCACACTTCAGACCCACGGGCAACCGATGGGGGCGGGGCCCACCTCCCACTTCCCGGGGGTTGTTGGAGACCCCCTCGTTCGCCCAGAATCGCGGAGCGCCTGCTCAGCGCGCGCGGCAGTGAAGCAGTGATGAGTGAGATGCTACGTATCTCCTCACAGATCCGAGAGCGCAAAGCTCAGTCCGTGCCTGCCGGGCCCGGCGCACTTGGCCAGCTCACCTGGACGCCAGGTGCTCCTGGTGGACCCACGGCCACTGCCCAGGGCTTCCAGCTCTCGCAGCTCTGGCCGATCCACCCCACGGAAGAGGCAGCCGGGCAGACACTGCTCAGCACATCTTACAGATAAGGAGACCAGAGTGCCTGAGATCCCACGGCCGGTGTGGTGGCAGGACAGACAGAACCCAAGACTCCCAGGAGCTCCCGGAGAGCGAGGACTGCCGCGTCCCCAGCGCCCAGCAGGAAGCCTGGCGCAGAGTGAGGGCTGGCGGGGCGGCGGGTGAGCTGCGCCCTTCTGTTCGGAGGCGTCTCCATGCAGGCATGTGTTCACCCCACAAACATTTAGTAAATGCCTTTGGGGCCAGAGCTCACCCGAAGTGCATTCCAGGTCTCCTCGAAAGGCTCCCGCACAGACGTCTGGGCTCTCTAAACCTCTCCTCCATCTAGAGCCCTGGGCCTGGGGGGCCTGGCTTCCCCCTGCTTGCCCCCCAAGGCACAGGTAAGCGGGGGACTTTGAACGGGAGAGAACGGGGAAAGTGGCCACGGAGAGCTCCCCAAGAGCCGCAGTCCCTGGGCTAAGGGACCATCCCATCCGGCCACCTCCCCTTTGCCATCACGCAGACGGCCACCCGAGCCTGGCCTGCCCAAGACAGGCGCCTTTTCTTACTTGTTTCCTCTGGGGAGAAAGAGGAAGAAGAGACTCACACACGGGGCCACGTCACCCCTTCCGTGGTGGCTGTGCGTCTCCATGTTCCTCCCCCCCATCTGGGTTGGCTCACCCCTCAGATGTATAATGAATCAGGCACTCGCTCATTAATAAAAAATGACAAACGATCAGCTCACTGACATCTGCCGAGCTGCGGAGCCTGCAGACACAATCCCTGCCTAGCTCTGCGATTCCTCTGTGGTCCAGCCCTAATGAGTCTGTAGGGTGCACAGGCCAGCTCGGGAGGCTCTTAGCGCTTACCGTGCGGGCAACCAAGCACCCTTCCAGGGTGGGCCGTGCAGGGCCCGCAGGTTAAGGCCTTTTTCATCTGTATTAACAAAGGGGCTCAGCTCAGCAGGCCCCCGTGCCCCCAAGGTCAGGCAGGCAGGAGAGTAGCACTGGGGCCGTGGAGAGTCAATCAATCCCGCCGTGGTATCAGTAGTCCACTGCATCCACGTCCCCGAAGGGGCCCAAGACCTGGACGTGCTTAGAGACTAAAACATGAGACTGCCTTTTGGTCTTAAAAAAGCAAGGAAGTGAACAAAAGGACTTGACAGGAGCCCAGATGGCTACAGTGTGGCTGGCCTCAGCCATCGGCCTGGCACCAGGACCACCTCCCAGCTCTTTTCACCTTGAGCTGAATCCCAGAGAAGCCAGGCCCCAGGCAAAGGAAACACGGCAGAGGGCACCCCCGGCTTCTCCCGCCGGCCTGCCAGTACTTCTTGTGTTTTATACTCACTTTAGCACTCACTACATACGGCGGCCTATGCCCACTGCAGTGTTTTACAGGCAGCCTTGGAGCCTGGCGGGATAGCGGCGCCTTGAACACGGACAACCCTGGGATGGCACGCAAAGCAGAGGGATTTAGAGCCTTAATCCATCATCCATCACCCGCCACCGAACAATAAATGACAGCTTTATTCCTGGGGGCATGGGTCTTGGGGCTCCAAGATTTTAAGGGCCTGGTGGTCCAGCCCCCAGCCTTGATAATCACTCACATGGGTTACATCACCACCACCAGCACTGCACACTTCCCGCCTGTGGGCACTGCATCGGGGGCAGTAATGAAATCAGCTCCAGTTTTGACAACAATCCTGTGAGGTAGGGATATTAGCCCCTACGGTATTAGAAGTGGGGTAATTCATCCGAGCTCTCAGGGAACCGAGTTATGGAGCCCGACTCCTTCTTCTCCCCCAGGTGTCTGGCACCTCCACTGCTGTAGGACCCTCAATGACTCCCTATTAACAGTGCAGCTGGGCCCAGGCTCTGTGATGAGCCCCGGCCTGCACACAAGGGACTCTTCCACAGGACGTTCTCCCAAGGCCAACGGGTCACCTCCAGGCCTCCCGCCCCCCATCTGTGACCCACCGGGACGGCTGTCGGAAATGCCTGCCCCAGGTCCCTCTGCACAGTTCCACCCTTCATCCTTCAAGCCGGCCACCTCTCCAAAGGGCCCCTCACCACTCCAGGTCATGATGACCACTGCCGAGTCCCACTCCCAGAATCCTGACTTTGGGCCAAGTCCAAGGGGAGCCTTTAGAGCATTTATAAATGACACTGACAGCTGGCCGAGCACAGGGGGGCTCCGGGGCCTGGGCCAGAGGCTTGAGTGAATCTGAGGGCCAGGACGAAGGCAGGGACAGGGTGAGGGACCCCACTGTGCAGATGCAGGAGCCCAGGTGAGGCAAGGTGGGACGAGGAGTGCCAGCCGGCTCCTCGGTGGCACTGGGACCAAAGCTGTGCCTTAGGGCATCTTGTGGTATGAAGGAGCCAGAAGTCCCTGGCTGTGTGTGGACTGCAGGTCAGGAAATGAGAGTGGACACCGCCCTGGTCCAGTACAACCGATCCACCTGGGGGACCTCAATAAACTCCACAAACCTCTTGGGTCCCCGCCGCCAACCCCATCCATTCTACACCCTGCAGCCAGGGGAGGGCGCGTGCCTGCCCGGCCACTGCAGTGACTTCTGGGAGCAGACGAGGCCTGCATTTCTGTATGGGCCTCAGTACTGTTTACACATGTTCTAGAAAGTAGGCATAACTTTTTAGTAACAAAAAAGGAGGCTCATCCATAGGGTTGTTCGCTGTGAGGCTTAGCTGTCTTCAGTGGTCACTCACTCGTTCATCCCACACAGCCTCCCAGCTCACGTTTCAGGAAACAGTTTCTTCCTGCAGGAGGGGCAGGGGCCACATTTAGAGGCCCGTGACATTCTAAGACCAAGGAAGGATGAAGTGGGGAAAACCCTGGACTCTCAGGCAGGAGGCCATGGCTTCTGCTTTTGCAACCAACTCAATTATGACCTCAGGGTAGCACCCCCAGGACCTGAATGGCCTCACTTGTAAAAAGGGAAAAGGTCCCTCCCATCTCTGACGTTGCCAGATGTTTGAGGGACCCAGGGGCAGGGCCCCAGAAAATAGCAAGTAACTGCAGGTTGCCCAGCGCCAGGCGACCTCCTTTATGAGATGGATGGAGAGCATCTTGCCAGGTCATCTTGGGGCGCGGGGAGGAGACGCCCCACCCTGCTGTGCCTTGGCAGAGCCCAGCCGGGACTGAGCCTGGTGCAGAGGCACTGGCGGGGCCAGGGTGCTCCAGTCCTGCCCGAGCCTGGAACACACAGGAGACAATCCACTGCAAAGCCCGTGCCTTGGGGTGTGGTCTGCCCTACATTAAGAAACGCTTTCTAAATGAGATACTTATTTAATCGGTAATAAGTGGAGTCGGGAGGGGGCGCAGGGAATTCAGTTTGTAAACCGCCTGTGGGCCCCAGCAATGCGTGCCTTCCCCAAGGCTGAGGCCCCCCCTCCCTCTTCCTGACGTCTTCTGAGCCGGAGCTCACCTCCACCGCTTCCCAGGTACCGAGAACCAGCCTGCTGGCCACCGGGCTGCACAGGAGGCCCCAGCTGGCGGGCCCACACAAGGCGCCAGGCGGAACCCAAGCCGTCCTGTCACTCAACAGCGTGTCCCTTTCCCCATCCCGCCTGGGGGACTGGGCCCAACAGGGAAAACAGCAGGATGCGAGGAGTCGAGGGTGCAGCCAGGAGAGGGAAGCCGAGAGAACCACCAGAGGCGCCCACCGCCGCTCACAGCTTGGCCCTGGCCCAGGAGTCCGGCGCCCTCAGAAAGCTTCGTCTGGCTCTGCCCATCCCGACTTGACGAGGTGGAGGTGGGGCTGTCAAAGGAGGCCTTGATCAGTCTTCGGCTCTTTGGACATGGGGGAGGGGAGGCATCACCCACCAGCCATGTGCAGGTACCACGTGGAGTACATCCATTTCATTGCACAGATTGTTTACATCTTGTTTCTCGACAACAAAGACAATGAACCTCAGGGACGTTAAGTGACTTACCTGAGGTCATCAGCCCCAGGGATCAATCCCACTCTCCCCTGGCTCCAAAGTATGCTGTGCTCTGTATGTACCACCCCCTGCCCTGAGCACCAGCAAGTGTGAACTCCTTTCTCACCTCAACCACTCTACACCAATGCCAGGCAACCCCGATCTCAAGGAATTTAAGTGTCTGCAGTAACCCTTCCATCAACCCACGAAAGACGCTTTGAGTGACTGCTCCAGGGAGAGCGCCAAGAGAATTAGAAGCAACAGTGCCTCTGAGTGAAGGGGCTTACAGTCTCTGAGGGGGTCACAAAGAGAAACAAGGAAAATCATAAGAAAATAGTAAGGAGGGCTTGCCAGGGCCAAGGGTCATGGTCAGGTTGTAAGTGCAAAAAGAGATTAAAAAAAAAAAACCGGTGAGGGGGTGGCTGTCCACTGGAGGCTACACTGAGAGGTGGGGCCTGGAGGGAAATGAGCAGAACGGAGCAGGTGATCAATAAAAGTGAGCTGGATAGGTGGGTGGGTGGGTGGGTGGATGGATGGATGGATGGATGGATGGATGGATGGATGGATGGAGGGAGGGATGGATGGATGGATGAGTGGGTGGGTGGGTGGATGGATGGATGGATGGATGGATGGAGGGAGGGATGGGTGGATGGATGGAGGGATGGGTGGGTGGATGAGTGGGTGGGTGGGTGGGTGGATGAATGGATAGACGGATGGATGGATGGAGGGAGGGATGGAGGGATGGGTGGATGGATGGATGGATGGATGGGTGAATGGGGGTGGATGGATGGATGGATGAGTGGATGGATGGAGGGATGGGTGGGTGGATGGATGGATGGGTGGGTGGATGAATGGATAGACGGATGGATGGATGGAGGGATGCATGGATGGATGGATGAGTGGATGGGCGGATGGAGGGATGCGTGGATGGATGGATGAGTGGGTGGGTGGGTGGATGGATGGATGGATGGAGGGATGGGTGGATGGATGGATGGGTGAATGGGGGTGGATGGATGGATGGATGAGTGGATGGATGGAGGGATGGGTGGGTGGATGGATGGATGGGTGGGTGGATGAATGGATAGACGGATGGATGGATGGAGGGAGGGATGAGTGGATGGAGGGAGGGATGGATGAGTGGATGGATGGAGGGATGGATGGATGGAGGGATGGGTAGATGGATGGACGGATGGGTGGGTGGATGAATGGATAGACTGATGGATGGATGGAGGGATGGGTGGATGAGTGGATGGATGGAGGGATGCGTGGATGGATGGATGCGTGGATGAGTGGATGGGTGGATGGATGGATGGGTGGATGGATGGAGGGATGGGTTGATGGATGGATGGATGGATGGATGGATGGATGGATGAGTGGATGGGTGGATGGATGGATGGATGAGTGGATGGATGGATGGATGAGTGGATGGGTGGATGGATGGATGGGTGGATGGATGGAGGGATGGGTTGATGGATGGATTGATGGATGAGTGGATGGGTGGATGGGTGGATGGATGAGTGGATGGATGGATGCGTGGGTGGGTGGCTAAACAGGGATGTGGATGGATGAAGCTCTCTAATCAGAGCATTTCCTCCTTTCTGTCTTTGACTCTTAACTCCACCTCACTTCTCCTTTTTTCTCTCCTCCATAGGCACTCAGCTTAGATCTCGATCTTTTGCAGGTGCCCACAGAGGAAGGACAGTGGCTTCAAAGACCAAGATTCCCAGCCCCACCCAGATTGGAGCACACACATCATGAGACATTCCCCTGGTTTTCAGACTAGCACAGCCAAAAAGCATGGAGGAATGAGCTCTTCCTCTCAGCATCCCCACCCCCTACCATCTCCCACAAGCCCCCAGCCCACACCTCTGCCTGCCCAGGCAGCTCCCCCCTTGACATAAATCAAAGGGCCCCTGGGTCCATTTCAACCCAAAGAGAGCCATTCCCTCTGGGCCTGAGAAGAAGCCAGGTCTGCAAGGCCCCAGTCACCCATGAGGGGCCTACCTGTCTGGATTTGTAACCCATTCCAGCCACACAAGGCTTCTTGAGATGCCCCGAGAATGAGGAATACACTAGAAAGCCAACAGAAGCAGCCAGGAAACACTGGTCTGCAGAATACTGGGAGAGTGGGGGGCAGGCGGGGCTTGGGACTCGGTACCCGGGAGCTCAGAGGGCCCCGGGGATTCTTGGCGTGGTGGGGGTGGCCGGTGGGCCATCAGGCCAGTTCCCTCATGGTAGCTGGTCCCAGGCCAAAGCCAGCCAGGCGCTGCACAGCCTACAGGCAGTATAGAGACCCAAGGGAGGGTGCAGGTCCATTTTAGAGCGAAGCCCCAACTGTCCAAATCTCTCCCCAGCCCAGCTTACTTTCTGTGGGCCGTCCCGCCTCATGTCAGGAACAGCCTTCCCAAACCCGCCATACATGGGTGGCCCAAATCCTGACCTGGGGCCCAGCATGAAGGAGCTGGAAAAGCGCGGCCGTGGGTGATGAGCTGGGCAACAACCACGGCTCAGACTCCAGGCACAGCCACCAGAGCCCACATCAGCATCTACTTGAGATGCTTGAGGCAGGCATCCCTGCACCCTCAAACGCTCGTGGGTTGTGTCACGAGGGGAGCTCCAAGGAAGCAAAGGGAGCAGAAAGGGGGAGGAGGGCATTCATCAAGCTTCTTGGCCTGAAGTGGCAGAAAAGAAGTGAGGATGGACGGTAGGGAGAGCTCAGCACTGGAGTCACCAGCCCAGGCTGAGCTCCAGTTGTGCAGCCGTGCTTAAGTAACCACCTCCCCGAGCCCCATTTCCCCCTTTTGTAAAATGCAGACAAGCACAGCGACGTAACTGACTTTCCCTCATGAGCTTAACGGAACGCACACACGCCATAACGAGTGGAGGGGCGCTCCTCCTGCTCCTGGCTGCTCCTCTCTCTCAGCACCCGTGACACCCTCACAAGACGCGGACGCATTTTTGCACACCCAGAGCGAGCAAAGTGCACAGCTCCCTGGGGCACAGTGGGTGCAGGCTAGCTGTCCCGTGGAACGGCAAAGGCCCTGAGGCCCCGCCGAGGCATACAAGGTGCTCAGTACCAGTGATGGCTCAGGGGTCACCTCCTCACTGGGACGTTTGTATTCCAAGCCAAAGGAATGAACCTCTAATGGCGGAATTCCAGGCTTCAGTCCCAAGTGGGCCAGGGAGGGGCGGGCAGGAGAGGTGTCTGTGGGCAGAGAAGCCTTCCTCAAGCCAACCACGGAAAAGCTGCCTCGTCTGTCTGTGTTTACGGGCGGCCCTGCCTCTGGAACGCCAGCCCTGGCTCCCAGTGCCATTCCTCCGTCCTGCGTTGACTTTATTGGTGCCCACACGGCATGCCATCCAAGCCTGGAGTAGGGCAGCGCACCCCAGCCCGGAGGGGGCAGGGTAGGATTTCAGCACCTCCTCTGGCCTGAAGTGGCCCCGGCCAGGCCCAGTGCGGAGCTGGCCCCACGAATGGGCCCAGGAGGAGGCTCCCTGCACAGGAAATGGCTCTCACATGTCTGTCCCTGCCTGACATCAGCCTGGGTGGAATACGGACAGCAGACTCCATCTGTCCTTCTCTGTCGGATTCCCTGCGGGAATGTGTAAGATTTCTGCAAGATGTGATGATGTTCTCCCACCCGACCAGCCTCCCCCCCACCGGACACCCCCACTTCTCTCCCTGTGGGCCTCTGTTCCTCCTTGCCCATCCCCAGTCGGATTCTCTGCTAACCGTCTTCCTAAGGCTCCACCACGGCTCTCTGCTCTCAAATGTCACTTCCTCCAAGAGGCCTTCCGTGATTACTCTCTCCTGCCCTGCTCTCTGTATCTCCTTCCCAGCAGCTCTCGCTGAAATGGTCTCATGTGTGTTTACCTGTGTATTGTGTACCCTCCCCACCCCCAAGGGCACAGGAGCTCTGTGGAAGCAGGGACCACAGTGGTTTTGCCCCCTGCCCACTGCCTGGCGGGCACTTGCCACCCTCCTCCAGGAAGGTCTTCATGGTGGGGCCTCCCACTCCACCTTGACTCACACCCAAGGGTGGGGACCGGGCCTGCCTCACCTGTGGGTCCTCTCAGGACCTAAAGAGCCCCCGACAAAGGCTTCCTGGGCAGGCCTGCATTCCGGAGGAGCTGGGTGCCCAAGCCACAGTTGACAGTGTCTGCTAGGCCTCCCCAAGTGCAAGGCCACTACAATTCCACCGGCTCTGAACTTGCCCAGGCCCACTGGCTGTATGTCTGCATATTTGTTTCCCCAAAGAGTAACCCAAACAGAGCAAAATACCAGAACTGAAAAGTCCCCACTTGAGAGATCACTTCAATCCAAGCCCAGCCGGGCTTCATCAACGGGCTCAAGCCGGTGGGTCCACAGCCCAGTCCGGACTTCCCTGAGTTGACCCCAAAAAGTTCCTGTTGCAAACCATGGCTCATTCACATTGCTTCATGTTCATTTTCATGATTCTTTTTTAAACTTAAAAAAAATCTAAGCAATTCTGCATACAATGAAAAAACAAATCAAATAGCACAGAAAGGTTTATAATGAATAGCGACGTTCCCCCCTCCCGCCCCCCGTGGTCTGGAAGCATCTATTTATTATACTTTGAACTTTTAAAATGTTTTCCACTTTTACCTCTTCTGACAGCTACCTGACCCTTAAAAGGAATATATTAAAACACCATGTCTTGATTCTTTATCCCACGAGCTCAGTGTTTCCGACTGATCAGTTATCTCTATGGAGGACAACTCGAGTCATGGGAAACCTGACCCCCACCAGGCACAGAATTCTGGACAAGGCCACCTTTTCCTCCCAGTGGAGTGATGACTCGACCTGCAGTCCCTCCAGTGTGAAGACTCCACCGATGCCTTTCCCTACCTCCCCAGGATCCTCCATCCCCGGTCCCTTCTGCAATGATGCAAGAGGTGGCCACAGCGTGGACCTTGCATCACTCCCTCTGGGAGGCTCCCTGCTGGCGTCCCAGGCCTTGCCTTCCTTCACCTACTCCCTTATCAGAGGATCTTTAAGGAACAGTCTAAGAAAGAGGTGTGGAAGGGAAAAGCTCTGAGTCCTTCCTTCATGACTGAAAACATCCCTCATCCCTGAGTGACAGTTAGGCTGAGAGTTTGATTGATAACTTTCCTCCTATCTGCCAGGGCAAAGTCACGGTCTTTCCACACAGGCTGCTGCTGGTCCAGAGGGTGGTACCATCCTCCTAACTGAGTAGATCACCTGGGCTTTTTGTTCTTTTGTTTTCCCATTCTCTAGAAATTTTTAGAAAGTCTCTTTATTCTTGGTTATCTGAAATTTCACAAAGACATGTCAAAATGGGATTTTTTTTCTTTTAAGTGCTAGGCACACAGAAGAGTATTTTAATGTAAGGATGTCTGCCCTTCTGATATAGGGAATTTTCTTCTATTAATTGTTTTATAATTTTCTCTCATCCGTTTTCTGTTTCACTTTCTGGAACTTCCATTAGTTATATGCTCAGTCACCTGCCTTAAGAGTCTAGCTTTCCCACCTCTCATTTCTCTTTGCCTTTGCCTGTTTATTCTCCTTCCCATGATATTTCCATGACTCACTGTCCATTCCTTTGATGAACTTTTTATTTCCACCATCATATTGTTCATCGAAAGCTGTTTTTTTCTGGGGGAGGGATGGAGTGGGAGTTTGTGGTTAGTAGATGCAAACTAGTATATATAGAATGGATAAACAACAAAGTCCTACTGTATAGCACAGGGAACTATATTCAATATCCTGCGATAGACCATAATGGAAGAGAATATAAAAATTATATATATATACGTATAACTGAATCACTGTGCTGTACAACAGAAACTATCACAACATTGTAAATCAACTATACTTCAATTTTTAATAAGCTGTTTTTCTGCTCTCTAAAAATCCTTATTTCATAGCATCCTGTTCTTGTTTTATGGACGCAATGCTTTCTCAGTTTTTCTGAGGACACCAATGAGAAGGCTATATTTGTCACTTACATTTTCATTTCTTCTTGATTCTGTTTCTCCTGGAACAATACTCTGCCCATGGTTTATGTTGACTTTGCTCTTTCATGGAGCAGGCTTTCTCCAGATATTGGTTAGACCTTGGACGTCTATTCATTCTTAAAGATGAGAGACTTCCACAACGCTGAGTGGGGCTTGTCCAATGGAAGCTTTCACTATTCCACTGGGGGATCCCTAAATGCCAGGGTGCATGAGGCTCGGCTCTGGGGCTCGCCACCCACATCGTCTGCCCTCGTGACCCAAGAGAGTCAGTTTAGTTTCTCTGCAGAAGAAGCCAATTATCAAGTCAAAATTGGCATAAAAGATAAAAACCTGACCTCAGTCATTCTCCATCGGGGGGGTCACGAGGAAGAGAGGTGTCACCTCCCGTTGAATCTTCTTTAAAAATCTTGTAAAATAGTCATAATATAGAATTTGCCACTTCAGGCACTTTTAAGTGCACAGTTGTTGAGGTTAAGTACATTCACATTCTTGTGCAACCATCACCACCATCTTCCTGAACTGAAACTCCATCCCCATCACACACTAACTGCCCATCCCCCATCCTCCCGGTCCTTGGCAACCATCACTCTACTTTCTGTCTCTGTGAATGACTATTTAGGGTAACTCATATAAGTGGAATCATACAACATCTGTCTTTTTATGACTGGCTTCTTTTGCTTAGTATAATGTCTTCAAGGTTCGTCCATGAGGTAGCATGTGTCAGAATTTCCTTCCTTTTTAAGGCTGAATAATATTCCGCTGTAGGTCTGTACATAGTTTGTTTATCTATTCATCTGCCACCCATTTACTCTTAAAGGAACTTCGAGGAATAGCTGGCGACAGTACAGTACTGTCCTTGTCACACACAGGCAGGTGTGCAGCTCAGGTCTTCAGAGCCAGCACCGCGGCCCACTCCCCGATCCTGCTCTCTCTCCCATGAACGTGTCTATCTCTGAGCTTCCAGACCTCTCCACACAGGTGGGCAACGTCCAGGACCCGTGTCTCATTTCCCCCAGTCCCCAGATCCTCCATGTGTGTGGCCTTGACAGAGGACTAGCTATTTTTAGTGGAAACACAGAACTGCCACCATTTTTAGCAGGAAAGGCAAAGGAGCCAAGGAGACTTCTTTTTCTTTCGACTCTTCCCTCTCCAACTTCCCTTTTCTGCCAGGTCCCTCGGCAAAAGTTGCCAAGAATAGAATGAACAATGAAAAACAGACCTAAGTTCTCGTCTCTGTCCCGAATACCCTGTCTCAACCCAAAAATAAAATGAAAGTCTGGAGACAAGCCCAGACCAGTGTCAGGGGGTCGGGTACCACACGGCTGTGAACACACTATGTGAGCGTCACTGCTCCGGACGCCAGTTTCCTGGGTGATGAGATGAGGGGTAGGGCGGCAGAGCTCCAGACATCACAGGATTGTTCATGGAGGAGGCCCAGGCCTCGCTGGTGCAAACCGCAGGCCAGGGCCGGGGCCTCCCCTTCCCAGGACTGTCCCAGGGACAGCTCCATAAGTGCCATCCAGGGCCGAGAAAAGCTTTCCTCCCAAGTTCCTCCCGAGAAAAGTTTTCCTCCCAAAAGCTTTCCTCCCAAGTTCCTCCCGAGAAAAGTTTTCCTCCCAAAAGCTTTCCTCCCAAGTTCCTCCCAGGAGCGTCAAAGACGGGCTCAGGTGTG
The DNA here is from genome assembly GCF_028021215.1 of Eschrichtius robustus. NCBI lineage: Eukaryota > Metazoa > Chordata > Mammalia > Artiodactyla > Eschrichtiidae > Eschrichtius > Eschrichtius robustus. Next base: position 144,160,902 of record NC_090828.1, read on the forward strand.
CACGGTGCTGGCTGCAGCTCCGCCCGACGAGCTCCATCAAGACGCAGCCTGCATTGTTCATGCCTTCTCCCTCTTCCCCTGCTTAAGCGCCTGCCATTAATAAAAGATAAACGAGAAGCGCGTTGCGGGGGACTGTGACATCTGCTGCGGGCCCCGTGGGTCTCCCCCCTTTCTGCGCTTTAGAACCACATGTGCTGGGGGGAGGGGCGCTGGCAGGGACCCAGCCGCGTTCGGAGCCTCCGCAGTGGGTCCTGGCCTCGGCTGGATTAAATCAACTCCCTGGCTCCAAACAGGAACCCTCACCCCAGCCCCCCACGCAGCAGGAGCATCCGAGGACCAGAATCTCCCGGCTCGCTGCGGGAGGGTGGGCGGCGATTTTCACCGCTCACGTGCTGCCTCCCAGTCAGAGTTCTGGGGCTCGGCAGGCCCAGACACGCAGCCGTCGCTGCCTTTGCACGGCGGGAACCTCGGGGGGACCCCCGCCGCCCGGACGCCTGTGGCTGTGCGCCCCCGTCTCCCTCTGGCCGGCTCCTCTTCCTCCTGATCCTCAGAGCCCCGGGCAGGGATCCGGGGTCGGGGGTGGGAGGGGGGCTACCCTCGTGGCCCTGAGCACTACTGCCTTTGGGGGCCCCTTCATTTGTAAAATTCTATTTTACACATGTACGGTTTAAAGATGAATATAACACAGGCTTCCGTACTCGCTTCTAGTCACTTACTCTCTTCTCATTTAAAAAACAATGAAAACATTTTGTATGGGCCCCTAACAGCATCGTGGGCCCTCAGCATCGCATCCACCGGGCCTAAGAGGAGCTAACCTCGACCCTGCCTGACTCCAGGGCCGGCCTGTCCTAGGGTGGCCCACTTGCCCTTCCTGTTTCAGGCCCAGAGTCCCCCAGAAACACGGACAGACAAGGCAGTCTAACCATGACACGCCGCAAACCTGGAGACTCAGCCAAACCAGGCTGGGCTCGGTCACGGGTCAGGACCCTACTGGGAGCTGGAGAGACACAGCTGAAACCTGGGTCTGTTCCAAGGAGCAAGGCCCATGCGTCAGAGCTGGGATCAAACGCTTCTTCCGGAGGGTGGGCTCCACGCGAGGCCTGGGCTGGACACGTGGTCCACTGTCACCCTCTGAGGACACAAACCCCTCCATCTTCACAGCAACTCTGAGAAGGAGTTATCGACACCGATTTCTAGGTGAGGAAAGCATGTCTCAGAGAGAGGCGGTAACTCACACAAGGGAGTTATTTTGAAAGGGGTGCTGAGGTCCAAGCCGGTGTCTGCCTGGATCCAAGCCTGGGCCTTGGCTCTGCTAGGGCCAGACCCTTCGGGGCAGGGGCGGGGGGGGCGGGGGGGGGGGGGTCCAACGGTGCTGCCGTTCCCACCTCCTGACCCTGAACGGTCAAGGGGCCTGGAATGAGTGGGCAGGACAGGCGCCTTGGGGTGACAGGGGCTGGCAGGGCCTGGTAGAGGTGCTGGCCCCTCAGGGCCCCCGCAGAACAAGGATGGTGCCACCACCCAGAATGCACTTGGCCTCACCAAGCCACTCAGAGGCCAGGGGCCCAGAAGTGCAGGAGCCAATGGAGAGCAGCCTCCCTAACAGCGCAGACGCCAGGGCTCCTCCAGACCCAGCCAGGCAGGGCTGAAGCCTGTGGAGGGTGTTATGAAACCCCTTCTGAGAGCCCTTGTGCACCAGAGCCCAATCTTTCTCCTCCAGTGGCCAGAGCATGGAGGGTCCAGAGCCCGGACCACAGTGTGGCTCTTCCAGAGCTCCAGAGGATGACCCCCAGACGAGGGGCTTTCAGGAAGGTGGAAGGGAGACAGCTGATAGCTAGAAAGTGACCCGCTGACTGGGGAGAACCTAAACAGCACTCACCCCTCGAATGACAGCACACAGCCAGGTCTAGTCTATGCTTGGGGCCCTGCCAGTGATGCCCGCTGCTGACCAGGGGGGAAGGGCAGAGTCACCCAACGACACTCACTCTGGAATCAGCCCGGCCCAGACCCAGCTGTGACCTGAGAGACCACTAAGCCTCGGTTTTCCGGTCTATGAAATGGAGAAGGTTGTGGTGAGGATCAAATGAGCTGATCTGGGTAATACTCAGCCTGGTGCCTGGCAATTAGGAAAACCTCCTAATAATATCTATCGTATTACACATAAATTCTGGCACAGTGCTTGGAGCCTAGTAAATAATGAATATTTACCACGGAAACCAGGTGTCCAGGCAGGTACCCCCCATCCCATGATTTGGATCAGGAAACTGAAGCTCCCAGTGAAGGCCCAAGTTCGTTAGTGGTGTAACGAGAGACGTCAGCCCCAGAAGTGAATGCAGCTCCCAACGCCTGTGGGTTCCCTCTCCAGCTCTCCCAGGGAGCAGTCCTCCAGCCCCCAGGCCACCAAGGCTGGGGGGAAGTGTCTGAGGACAAGACCGGAGGCACCAACCCAGCCGGCCTGGCAACTGCCGTGTGCTCGTGCGTGAGCATCAGCTGAAGGTCGGGGCCAGCATGGGCGTCCCCAGGCCGGGCGGAGCGGTGGGTGCAGGATGGGGCCCGACTGACCCAGCTCCTTGGGCGCGAGTGAGCAGGTTCCCTCCTAGTACAGCACATCTTCCCTCGGAACACCCAAAATACAAGCAGTAGCGAGGATGAAGTTTTGCACTGCTTGCTCTTCCAAAGTACCTTTCTCCCCTGTTTGTCTCCCTTGCTCATCCCTCCTGGCTACACAGGGGGCAATTCCAGGCAGACAGCAGGGGAGGGGCTAACACATGCCTCACCAGAAAGTTACAGGTGCATCCTCTCACGACACGACGTGGGCCAAGGAAGCACCACGGACGGTCCCTCCCAATTGGCAACTAAAGGTTTAGGGTCTGCTAAGATGGGGTACCCCAGAGGTTAAGGGCCTTTTGGGGGACAGGTTACAACACAAAATTACCTTATCCAATTTGTCATGGTGACCAAAGACACGAACTGAAAGTACAACTTCCAGGGAAGAGAAGATTAATTTTGGAGCTGGCAGGCATCTTTGAGGAATCACAGACAACCTTCCCATTTGGCAGGTGGGGAAAGTGAGGCTCAGGGCTGCTCCAGGCTACACGACCAATTCGAGGGTCTTCTGGCTCCCCGGCCAGTGCTCTCCCCCTGCACTTGGTCGTGAGGTGCCTGGACAGAGAGTGGAGACCCACAAAGACATAGAAAGTGGGGTTTGTATCCACGTGGGGCTGGATTCTCTCGTTTGATGTAGATTCAGCCTAATGTCATGTGTCAACTGGAGCGTGGTTAGCAAACTCCAGCCTGAGGGACAAGTCAAGCCCCTGCCCTTGTCTGACTGGACCCCAGTCCTGCTCCGTCAGGTACAGACTGTCCAGGCTGCTTTTCCATCAACAGCGGGGGTGAGGAGTTGTGAGAGAGACCGTGGGTACGGCCCGCAAACACTGAGATATTTACTGTCTGGCCCTTGACAGTCCAAGTGTATTGATCGTGGATCTAGAGCTGGGGGAATAGCAGGCACAGCCTGCCAGGGGTTACCTGGGGCTCTGCTGCGACATCAGAGAGGACCCCAGCCCCCCAGTAACAGACAGCGACACAGGCCCAGCCCGGGACCACCGCTGCAGGGTGCGGCAGGGCCAGGCTGACCAGCCTACCCCGACCAAAGCCCCTCTGACGCCCTCGGCCGGCGACAAGACACCCGCAGCATCACAACTCTCCTGCGACTTCACTGCAGGGGCCCCAAATGCGGGGAGGGTGCTTGTTTTCCTTCTTGAAATGTTTCTCTAGACGACACAGGGGACTTAATGGCCTTCGACAGCACCTCCGATGCCCTGTTTGGAATTATTTTGATTGGCAGCACAGCTCTAAGTATAGACAGATAGATCCTGGTCAAAACCTGCCACCTCGCAGCTCAGGTGGGTCCCGGGAAGTCAAGGGGAAGAGTTCAGCTCTCAACAGCCCCGCCAGAGTCCTGGCCATGAATCCTGGCCGTGGGACCTCAGGAGAGCAATATCACCCCCTGAGCCACAGCTGTCTGTCTGTAAAGCGGGGATGACGACAGGGTTGTCGGAAGGACGGAACGAGAGCATCCCAGCAAAGAGGCTGGTCTCCAACACAAGAGGTATCACTCACGGTCACCACATCCTGGGCCAGAAGAGCAGGAGCCAGCCCTTTATTTATAGGTCTGCCCCGGGGCACACAGTAGCTTATGGAAAAACGTCTTACGTTAGGTCAAAAGTGAAGTTTCCACCAAATCTGACGCTCACATTATTTTAGTGCCATCGTCTATATCATCTTTAATTTAGCGAGCTGACTTTAACGGCAGTGAACGACTCCTCGGCCAGACTTCTACCCAGACCACAGGATGTCTAATTAGGCAGCTCTCCTGCAATGCTTTCATTTGAAATACAATTAGAATACCCTTCTTGGAATTCATTCGCGGATAAGCTGTAAAAGTGACAAAACTATTTCCTGTGACTGCTACTAACTGTAATTTCTCTGAGGTGTAAGTATTGTCATTCACTCCTTCAAAAACTATACCTGGCATGTCTGTGAATGAAGGTCTTAGGAAAACTCCTATAACTGCAGGTTCAGCCCATAGGAAGCTCAGGAGGCCAAGGCCAGTCCACCCCCCATGCCGGGGGCCTTGACTTGGAGCTCTGGTTATTACTTCAGAAAGTTAGTAATGCTGCATTCTACCCTACACATACTCTCAAATGTGTGAAGCACGAGACGATTTCTTGCAGTATTGTTCAAAAACAGCAGAAGATTGGAAATCTAAATATCCATCAGACTGGGACCTGTTAAATAAATTATAGTCTGTCCATATAATGGAATACCAAGCAGCCATAAAAACAAATGAAGAAGCACTTCAGGCCTGATATGGACCAATTTCCAAGATACATTGTCAAGCCAAAATAGCTAGATGCTGACAATTGCATTAAAAAACATATACGTATGTCTGTGCGTAAATTTATAGATCGGCGCATGTATATAAATATTCACAAATATATGTATTCTGTACATGTGTACATCGAGAACATCTCGCAAAGGACGTGTGAGAAACTGGTGGCATCGGTGGCCTCCAGGGAGCAGAAGTAGTTCGCTGGTGGGGAGACAGGGTGGAGAGAACATTTTTTTTTTTTTACCATAAACCCTTTTGTAACAATTGAATTTGGAATTGTGAAAGATACACTATTTCTGATAATGAGATAATTAAAAACTTAACAAAAAGCCAAAGACTTCCGACTGTCCCGGATAAAAGGTGAACTGGAGCGAGGGGAAGGGGCTGCTTTCATCTTTCCCAGACCCCAGCAATAACACAAACACACACGCATTCACACTCACACACACACTCACACTCACACTCCCTCCCAACTGGCTTCATCACGGACGCCATCCCCGCTGAGGACCTGGAGACCCCAGCTGGCCCGTGTCTGCACTCTTGCTGCTCTGCACGGGGACTCTGGGGACAGTCCTGTCCCCACCACATTCTGGTTAGCCTGGAAGGCAAGTCCAGCTCTCCTCTGCCTTTCCAGCCCCTGGCATGCCAAAAGTAATGCAGTTTTCAACAGTGCCGTGCCGAGAACGGCACCTAACACACAGGGGCTCGGTAAATAGTCTACGAATGAATGAAGACAAGGAGGAAATTCAGGAAGTCATAATCATTAATAATCCCCCCGAATCAGCATCTTCCACTGAAGGTCACCTTAAGCCCGTGAATTCAGTGTCAGGGGAATCACGGTCACCAAAATATTTTTTTCTAGATAAGGATGCGCTCACAGAGCGGTCAGGTGACCTGAAAAGATGACTCAGCAGGGCAGCGGCAAGGAGGACCCAGCATGAGGTTGCAAGGAGGCAAAATGGGTTCCCCACCCCCGCCGTCCGAACCCCAAACGCTGCGCCCTGGTGTGGCATGTAGGAGCCTTGGTCCCTGTCCAAGAAGGCTTAGTCAGTCCTGGACTTAGCCAGTGGATTTGGGAATAAGGCAGACGCCAAGGATTTCCTCTCCTGAAAACCGACCACTTCATGGGTCTTTTGCCTGGAGTGGATAATAATTACAGCTCTTTCCCAAAACATGGGTTTCTTTCCCCATCAACCTCATTCCCTACATTTCATTTTGCTTATGAAAAAAAACAGCATAGAGACTTGACAAGGTAAGCTCTCCAACTCAATAAATATAATGAATATCTATTTAGATGCACATTTGAGCTGGAAGAAAAGGAGGGGGTGTGCAGAAAACCAAGAGGGAATCTGGAGACCAAAGCGGGAACAGGTGAGCTGGTGCTGGGGGTTCCCAGGGCATCTCTGCAACGCACTGGTCCTGTTTTAGCAACCCTCGCAGGGAGAGGACGGGAGACCCCTGTGCAGTCAAGTCACTGGCAGGGCTACAGCTTTGGGGGGGATGGACACCCTTCAATGCCCACCACCACAGGGACACCCCAAGACTGCCTGGGTGCCTGCACTTCTACCTAGGAAATGGGCAGCGGATTTTAAAAGTCTCCCCTGAGTGTTAGTAACAACCTGCCTCCCTTCTTACTGGGCGATAGTTCCAACTGAAGTCCCCATGCTGCAGGAACCCCCAAGCTCTGAAAAGTATACAAAGTTGATCCCACTCCTGTGTCACCCCTGAGGAACGTGGCAGAGTTAGACAGAAAACCACTCTGGAGGGAGAAAGCCTCACTCAGGCCACAGAGGTTTCCGACAGATAAATCTCTTTGCACAATCTACCAAGCCTGGAATCCCACCATTAGAGATTCATTCCTTTGGCTTGGAGTACAATCCAAAATTACAAACCACACCTACACACCCACAAGCAGGAGTCAACAGATACCACATGGAACATACCAAGAAGGAAAGAGTAGAGAGAAGAGTGGGAAAGGCATAATGTGAAGAGATGATGGATGAAACAATTTCCGAAACTGAAGAAAAATTAAGTATTTGAAAAGAATACAATTGCAACATATCAGAACCCTTGCAATGGAGTTGAAGCAGCACTTAGATACATGCTGATGTCAGGGAGAGCAGAAAAATAGGAAGAATGAAAGTCAGTCATCTAGGGGCCCAACTCCAGGAATTAGGAAAATAACACTGATGCAACCCTAAAGAAGGAACAGGATACAGGACAGGAGAAGAAATCAATGAAACAGAAAACAAAGAAACAAGAGGGAATCGAGCAACTGGAAAAGATTAATAAAGCCAACGCACCTCTGTTCATCAAAACACAGAGAAGCAGCAATCAACATCATTAGGAATAAAAAGAGGGACATAACTAGAGACACTGTCACTGAATTTGGTAACAGGAGAAACTGACACATTCCTAAAGAGAGAGGGATTGATTGATTTTATGGAAGACAAACAAAAAGAAATTAAAAATGGGAATTACCTCTAACCATTAACCAAACTGAATCAGCAGTTTAAAAAAAAAAAACTCTTAACAGACCAACAAAACCAGGCAGTTTTGCAGTTTGGGTTTTTCCAAACCTCATAGGAATGAACAATCCTTAACATAATGCAAATATTTGAGGACAATCCTTAGCCGATATTTGACATACACAAATGTGAATATATGCAAATATATACAAATACTTTAACATATACAGATAATTCAGAGAAATCCTTAACATATACAAATATTTGAATATTTGAGAGAATAATATTCCTTAGCATGTTATAAGGCTAATCAGGTGAATACTTCAACTAAATAAGACCAGAAAAAAAGTAAATTCATAGGCTGATCTCATTGATGAACATGAATTCAAACATCTTAATGACAATATTACCAGTTAAATCCAACAAAGTAAACTCAAGTGGGTTCATCCCTAGAATTAATGCTATTACAATAATAGAAATGTGTCAATATAAAAGTCAATCCAATAAGAGAATAAAGAAGACGTTTTATCATTGTCTCATTATTTGTAGAAAAAGCATTGATATAGTTCAACATCCCTTCACAATTATGGAGCCTTAACAAAATAGGAAATTTTAAACCTAATATAGGGAATCTACCAAAAACCATTAAACGTTATTCTTATGGTAATACTTCAGAATCATTCTCTTTCAAGTCGGGAACAAGATAAAAATGCCCACTCACCAAATTTCTGTTCAACAGTGAAGATTCTAGACCTTGGGGTCCAAGACAATAGCCACTCACCACTTGAAATGTGGTTCGTCCAAGCTAAGATGTACTCTAAGTATAAAGCACACACTGGATTTTGAAAGACTTGGATAAAAAAGAATATAAACTACCTCAATCATTTTTTATATTGATTGCATGTCAACATGCTAATATTTAGGTATATTGGGTTAAATAAATTATCAAAATTAATTCCACCTATTTCTTTTTACTTTTTAAAATGTGGATACCAGAAACTTTTAAATCAAACAAATGGCTCACATCGTATTTCTATTGGACAGTGATATTCTAGACAGCACAGTAAGATGTAAAAAAGAAATAAAAGATGTAAAAATTGGAAAGGAAGGAAAAGACTTCCATAATTTGTGAATACCAAGACTAAATAAAATACCTATAAAATCTATATGGATACATTTAATAAGATGTCAGCAAGATTGCTGGAAACAGGATTAATATACAAAATGCAACTACATTCCTAGACGCCAGCAATAAACAATTAGAAACTGTCATTTTCAAGTATACGTTTACCATTTACAAAAGCAACGAAACTGTAGGGTACTCGGGAAAAAATTTATCAAAAAATATGTAAGAGCTTTATGACACAACTAACACTCAATTAAAAGACTTTTTTATAAAAGAAACAGTAAAGATTATGATCCTAGGTGGGGAAAATTCAATATGACAAAAATGGCCACCTTCCCCAAATTAATCAAATCAGTTCAATTCAATACCGATCAAATAATTTCAATCCCAATCAAAATCCCAATGGGGATTTTTCAGGAAATCTAAAAAAAAGTTTATCCTAAAATTCTCATGGTAGAACAAAGGCCAAGGAAGAGCCAAGGCAATCTGAAAGAGGAACAAATGAGGGGATTCATCCCATGAGATATTACACTTAACATAAAGCTACAGTAACTAAGACAGTATAGGATGGCAAATGGAGAAGTGAATGGGCCAACGCAACAGGATAGGCCAGAAACAGACACACGTGTAAACAAGGGCAACACATAGTACAGCTTTTGCATTTACAAATTAGGAAATGCAGTAACTGCTACTGGAACAGTTGCTTATCCACATAAACAAAGAAAACAAAATTTGATACTTTATGTCATGTCAAAGACAAAACTATTCCAGCTTGTTTTTTAAAACTACATGTAAATGTGCAATTTTATAATTTTTAGAAAAAATATTAGAGAACATCTTTATGACCTCAAGGTAGGAAAAGACCTCTTAAGATATGAACACATACCACAGGAAAAGAATGATACACTCAACTGTGCTAAAACGTACAACTTTGTCCCGATAAACCATACCATAAACAAACATAATGGCCAATCAAAGACTGGAAGAAATTATTTATAACACATCTAAACAACAAGTGATTAGTATCTCTTAAAAAAAAAAAATAAGAAGAAAGCAGACATCCAATAGAAAGCTAAGCAAAGGAGACGGATGAATGGGCCAACCTGGGGAGAAGAAAACACAATGTCCAGGACATGAATGAGGGGGTGCAAATTAAAATGAGATCAGTCACACGTATTAGATCAGAAAACCTGGCACACAGGGTCACTGAAGTGCCCACGTGAGGGTTGCACAGCAAGGTCCTTCCTTACACGCGATCTGCCCGTCCAGGAAACCAGGACAATGACAGGACAATGCAAAAGATCCCCCACAGAAAACTGGTGACTCGTACACCTGTAGCAATGACCACATGGCAAGGGACAGAGCCGCCAGAAACCACATGCCAAGGAGGCCAGAAGATGGTCTGTGAGCAAAGGGGTCTATAGTGACCCGGACCCCATCTCACGGCTCCTGATTATTTCTGTTAACTATATTTTCTTATTTTCTGTGTTCCTGATGCTCTGGCATCTGGGGCCTCACTGACTGGGGAGAGATTTCCCCTTCCAGGGCTGGTCAATTCTTAATGATAGCAAACGTGGCAGGGCAGTGTGCCTTTCATATGCAAGCCAGCCAGCCATTCCAGAGCCCATACTCCAGACCACCTCTTGGATCTGGCTCTCATATCCCAGGAGGCAATACTTCTCTGCCCTAGTCACCCCAGAGCCAAGTACCCGACAGCTGAGATTGCCCTACACACCAGAGCCCACTGGAAAGATTCAAACTAGCCCATCCTAAGCCTGCTGACCCTGACTCACCCAACTCCTTCCCGCAAACACCACCATAGAGGCTCCTGCCCAAGCTCCCCACCCCCTCTGCCTCCCGACTGACCCTGGGCCCTGATGCTCCCCCACATGGCCCTGTGGGGTGTGGTGGGCCCCCACCTCTTCTGGTTTGTGAATAACACCATCCTTTTTAGTGACAATTGTTTCCTATCTGGTGGCCTCACCATACCTGAATAATATTTACTAAAATCTACATTTTAGAACATGATTGTACATTCTGCAGAGGACCCAGAGTGTGATGGTCTGAGAGGGGCGCACCCCCAGAGCCATGCACTGGCATTCACAGTCACGTTGAATCCGACCGAGAAGTAGGCCAACACACTGTTGACCTCAGCCTGGCCAGACAAGCCAACAACAGACCCCTTACGTGCTACTTGCTAGTTTTAAGGACTAAGACGGCTTTGGAAGGCCTGAGAATTGGTTTCCAACTGAATTCTAAATCTTGGTTTGTGGATTCTATTGAAAGAGCATCTGAAATTCAAATGCTGAGTGTCCCTAAATGGCCTGCATATTTCCTACCCGCCAGTGAGGAGGAAGGGAGAGCCGAAAGATCCTGCTAGCCCAGGGGCCTTGGCAGTCCTCAGCTCCCCACTGGCAACCAGCGGCCTGGAGGGAGGTGACCTCCACGGCACAAAGTGGCTGCCGGACGCCTGCACACCCCTGTCCACAGGGAGCAAAGGGCTCCGAGGGGAGAAGCACACAGGAGGGGACCTACGCATCCAGCCAATCTCATGACAGCCCTGACCTTCTGGGTCCTGCAGAGTGGGAAATGGGTCACACGGAGCCCAGGGAACAGCAGACAGGGCTGCAAACCCAGGTTCCCGGTCCCAAGCCTCTCTGTGACCTGCCGCCTGAACACACACTGTCCTATCACCATGCCTTCGGGGGGAGGGTATTTCTTCCAGCTGTCCCGATCTTTCCAGACGTTAGGACACAGAGCTTCAGGAGTTTCTAACCGGCTGCTGCCCCAAGGAGGGCCCCTCCCCCCAGGCCAGCTGCCACCTGACTCAGCCCAGGTGTCCTCCCTCCCAAGGCTCAGGCAGTGAAGTGACCTGTCCAGGTCACACAGCCGGGGGTCGGGGGCAGAGCTGCCCTTCAGAACGGCAAGTCGTTTACTTTCCAGCTGCCCAAACACACTGCACAGAGTCACAGCCAGGCGCACCCTGGAGGCAGGGGCGGTGCCCGAGGGGCCTGAGAGGTGGACGCATGGTTCCCTTCAAGGGCAGACACAAAGACCATCCCCAAACAGCCACGATTCCGGTGGACGGCCGCTGTCCAACCTCGAGTGCCCTGGAGGAGAAGGCGAGGGAGGTCTGCGCTCCCAGCCACCTGGAGCTGGCTCCCCTGGCACGCGGGCTGGGTCAGCCCCGTGGAGGAGGAGAGGCCTGGAGCCCCTGGACCGGGCAGGCACGAACGGGGGCCCCATCCATGGTGATTCCCTCATCACCAGGCAAACGCCACAGGATGGCCTGGTTTTTCACTGTCGGTTGGGAGAACCAGCCAACAAGAACTCACTGCGGTGCCTGTAGGGGCTGTGACCCTCCCCCGGGTACCGCGGCGGACTCGGCCCAGCAGGGGCCATCCCACCAGTCCCTTCACTGGCTCACACTTCGGGCAACAATATTCCCAATCTCCCCGATGCTGGCAGCATTTAGAGAATCCTTACTACAGGCTGGCACGTTATAAGCATGGCCTCAGGGACCTCCAATATCAGCCCTGGGAGGCAAGACTCACAACTCACCCCCCATTTACAGATGAAGACACCGAAGCCTGGGGAGGCTCAGGACTTCGTAAGTGTCCAAGCGGGATTCAAATCTGAGCTCCCAGCCACCAGCGCGTGTACCACCTCCCTTCCCATCCCTCTCTCTGCCACTATCACAGGGGACAATGACACGAATCCTCAGGGACCGTGACAATCAGAGACAATAACATAAAGCTCTTTCCATGGGTTCAGGAACACTGAAGACGCTCTCCGAATGGAAACTATTATTTTGCTCAATACCACCCCCAACCGAAAAAAAAGTACAGAATAAAACTACTCCGAGCCAAGCCTTTCCATCCTGAGCGTGAGCCTGTCGGGCTGTGATGCATGCAGCCTGTCTCTCGGGAAAAGCCAGGGGCTGCCCTGGCCTAGGCTGGCATCCTGGCAGGCACCCGTCCCCAACACAGCGAGGTCACTGCACCGTGGTCTTCCTTGGAGGAGCACCAGCCGACTGCCCAAGCAGGACAGTTACCAGGGGCCTGGACTGAATGACCTCAAGGAACTTCAAGTGTGCTCGAGAGGCCCAGCAGAGGGAAGGCCAGGCATCGGGACGGGGCCCACCGCCACTCAGGACGGACCTCCGCGTGCAGAGAGAGGCAGATGTGGGGAGAGAAGGGTCAGAGACAGGGACTTCCCTGGCAGTCGAGTGGTTAAGACTCGGCACTCCCTGTCAGGGAACTAGATCCCATATGCGTGCCGCAACTAAGATCCGGCACAGCCAAATAAATAAGTAAATAAATAAAAAAAAAATTTTTTTAAATGGGCCAGAGACAGAGTGAGAGAGGAAGTGAGACTGGTAGAAAGAAAAGGAATAACAGAGAAACAGAGAGACTGCCCAGGAGAAAAGACAGGCAGAGAGCGAGGCAGTGAAACCGGGGGATGGAGAGGGATACAGGGATAGGAAGTGAATGAGAGAAACAGAATGACAGCAGGACAGGCACAGACAGACAAGCAGACCTAGCGGCAGGCACTGCAACGCAGTCAGAGAAGGACAGTGGGGATGGGAGATAGGCGGTGGGGACAGCCACCTGAGACGCAGAGAGAGTGAGATGGGGACACACAGGCAGGAGGACGCAGCCCCACAGGCTGGCCTGGCCGGGAGGGTCCTGGACAGAGAACTCGCCCCCCACCTTCGTGTTCCCTCCGCAGTACACGGCCCTGGCCTGGCCCACAGGAGCCCCAGGAGACGAGCCCGCTGTCCCCCGGCTGCCCTGAGCGCGGCCAGCCTTGCCGGGTTGAAATGGGCCCCCAGGTCCACGCTGGGCTGCACACGTGTCGCCAGCACCATGCGGCCCTCCCCCGTGGACGGGGTGCAGCCTGGCAGGTGCCTGTAGTCTGCACGTGTCTTTGCAGCCCAAACTCACGCGCACGCGTGCGCACACACACACACACACACACACACACACACACACACACACAGGCTGAGCAACCTGCCACCTGGGGGAGCCCAGACACCGCTCTGCGCATCCAACACCCCAGGGCTGGGGACCTTCCAGGGCCTCGGGCATGGCGCGGGGCAGAGGCCAGGGTGGGACCCTCCAAGGGCACAGGGAGCTAAGCCATTAAGTCAGACAGGCGACACAGGAGGGACACCAGGTCCCTGAGGGTGGCACTGCACGGCCCACGTGGCTGCACCTAGAAGCCAGCCCAACCCTTGTCCTCCTGGATGGCAGGTACTCGGACTGAGGATGGAGATGGCTTGTGACCTGCCCAGGGTCTGGTGGCTGATCGGAAAGACCACCGCCACAACCGGACTCCCCCCAGGCGACAGCAAACGCTGACCTCCAAACCTGCCACAATTTTCACCCAAAGCACTTCTGCTCGAAAGCTACCTCTTGTAAGCACGTTGCACAAGGGCACACACACAGGCACACGTCGCCCTTCCCCGACACATGTGCCTACCGCCTGCCACACCCGTTCCTTCAGAGTGCCCAGCACAGGGCTGGCTCAAAGGGCCCCGCGCTTGCCTCTGGGCACCCCAAAGCCCCCAGGAAGGAGGCCCCCCCAGGAAGGAGGCCCCCCAGGAAAGGGTCCTGGCCAGCATGCAGGCTCTCCAGCCCACACAGCCCCCTCCTGCAGCCAGCCTGGGGGGGGCAGGCCATCCTCCACCCCAGGCCCTCATCCCCATCCCCAGCCACGAGGCACCCAGGGAAGCGATGGGACCCCGGGCATCACGCAAGTGTAGAGAATGAGGATGATATTGACCGACGCAGATAAGACCTCGTGGAAGACAGTTAGCAAGCATCCTATGAGGTCAACACTTTGTGATCCCCGTTTACAGACGGGAAGCTGAGGCTGGGGGCTCGTTCTGCTTGCGGAACAAAGCCAGGAAGCGGATGGGCTGAGGCTCAACCCAAGTCTGTCCAACTCCCGGGCCTGAGGGCTTAATCACTGAAGCATCATTGAGGCAATTGGCCTCATAAAAACACAGACCACGGGACTTCCCTGGTGGTCCAGTGGTTAAGACTCCGCGCTTCCAAAGCAGAGGGCGCAAGTTCGATACCTGGTCAGGGAACTAAGATCCCACATGCCTCGCGGCCAAAAAAAAAAGACACGAACCACAGTCAGAAATACACTCAGAGACTCCCGCAATGTGCCCACATAGAAAGAGCTAGTTTACTGAACTAGCACCCTGCTGTCCACATCCACACGCATGTGAGACCGTGTGAGTGCGTGTGTGTGTGTGCATGCTGCCTGCCTCTCCCGAGCCCAGCGGCCTCAGCCTGGAGGGGCGAGGTGGCCTCCCGGGGAGGGTGTGACCATGGACACTGATCTGGGGCAGCTGGAAGCCGTGGCCTCGGCAGAGCATCCATTTTAGCAACAAGACAAGTGGATGACGTGGCAAATTACAGCGTCCGACCAAACACATGCTTCCTTTCATTTCACTCTTCTGTTCAGAAGAGGGCTTTAAACCTCAGCTCCGAACATATTTGCCAAGTGCTTACTGAGAGGATTAGGCTGTAATTAATAGGAATGGAACTTTCTTTTCTTTCCCCAGGCGTGCAAGTGGAGGAGAAACAGGGCAGGACAGATTCCTCTGGGCTGCAGGCTGGGTGAAGGTTTAATAGCTTCCCAGACCTGTGCGGGCAGCAAGGGCAAAAAGGAGAGGAAAAGTATAAAACCGTTAATTGCTGCTTCCCAAAATAACCTCAGCCCGCCTGTAATAAGCTTCTGCTGGATTTTAATTCTTTTCACAGAGAAGAAAAAAAAAAAATCAGATTTAAATTTCGCAAACCAACATATTTTCCACGTTTCCCTTAACGTCGTCTGTCTGGGGTTGAGAGCTCCATGTCATGGAAGTCTCAAGGCAAAGGGTTTCAGACAGGGGCTGCTCCCCTGGAACAATGGCCTGGAGTCCCAAAGAACACTTCCTCGGGAAAGCCGGGGCAGGGTCCCAGCCGGCTGTCCTTGTCTGTAAAGCAAGGTTGGTAGGTGGATCGGGGCCCCATGTTTGCCCCAGCTTTAAAAGTCCATGAGAATTGCACAGGGAACAGACTTGTGGTTGCCAAGGGGGCGCGTGGGGGAGGGAGGGACTGGGAGTTTAGGATTAGCAGATGCAAACTATTGTATAGAGAATAGATACACAACAAGGTCCTACTGCAGAGCACGGGGAACTATATTCAATATCCTATGATAAACCATAATGGAAAAGAACATGAAAAAGAATGTACATATAGGTATAAATGAGTCACTTTTCTGTACAGCAGAAATTAACACAACATTGTAAACCAAGTAGACTTCAGTAAAATAAATTTTTTTTAAGTCCATGGGTCTTTGGACCTGGCTCCCCACTCACTGTTTTTCTTTACTATTATTTAATTTTGAAAATTGTGCTAAAATACACATAGCGCAAAATGTTTCCTTTTAACTGTTTTTAAGGGTACAGTTCAGTGGCATTAAGTACATTGACTTTGTGCCACCACCACCACCACCACCATCCATCTCTAGAACTCTTTTCACAGTCCCAAGCTGCAATTCTATTCCCATGAAACAATAACTCATCGGTGCCCCCTCCCCCAGCCCCTGGCACCCACCCTTCTACTTTCTGCCTCTGTGAATGTGACTTCTCTGGGGACCTCGTGTAAGTGGAATCATGAAATATTTGTCCTCTTGTGACTGGGTGATTTCACTCACCATAATGTCCTCAAGGCTCATCCAGAGAGTAGACTGTGTCAGGATTTCCTCCCTTTTCAAGGCTGAGTAATACTCTATTGTATGTTACAGACCACACTCTGTGGATCTATTGATCTGTCTACGGACACCTGGGTTGCTTCCACCTTTTGGCTATTGTGGTTAATGCTGCTATGGACATGGGTATACAGAGCTTACATTTCTTTTGGGTATATACCCAGGAGTGGCAGTGCCAGATCATATAATTCTAGGTTTAATCTTTTGAGGAACTGTCAGACTGTTTTCCACAGTGTCTGCACCATTTTACATTCCCAACAGCAATGCACTAAGGTTCCAAATTCTCCATGTCCTCGCCAACACGTAATATTTTCTGGGTTTTGAGAGTGGCCATCCCAGAGAGTGTGATCCTCCCGATTCTCCATCAGCCTCTCCAAGCAGAAGCCCTGGCTCAGGTAGGCTGGGTTCACCACTGAGCAAGAAGGATCCGCAGAAACTTGCATGTGGGCCAGCCCACCAGCCTGAAAGAGGATGCCGATGGGGCAGGACAACAGGGCCAGAGGTTTGCATTTCTGGGCTGGCTCTGGACGAGTCCCTGAAGCACTCATCTGATCACTGATTCACCTGACAAACATTTATGAACATGAACAGTGCCAGGCACTGTTCTGGAGACTGGGGACACAGTGGTCCCTCATGGACTCAGGATGAGAAAACGAGATGGTGGGACCCCACTGGTCCTGGAAGCTGAGGTGTGGGCAGACACAGCTCCAAGGAGGTCACGGGGAAGAATGTGCCAGCGTCTGAGGGAGGGGGACGGGGAGGGGGACGGGGAGGGGCACGGGGAGGGGCACAGGGAGGGGGTGTGGTGCTGATCTGAAATGGGCTCCAAAGGTTATCACTGGGGCATTACATAACTACAGAGAGAATTAACTGCCCGATTCTCAAATCATTCCCTGCGGTGACCTGGAGAGGCCACAGGCTCTGAAATCCTACGGGCTTGGGTCCAAATCCGCCTCTCCCACCTGCGTGACCCAGAGCACCTGCTCTCTGTGGGTCTCGGGTGCCTAATGTGTAAACAGGAATAGAGGGGATTCCCATCTTTTGCAGGGACTCGAGGCTAGAGTCTGGACACAGGACAAAAATCTCCACCAGCCCAAATCATCCTCAAGGAGACCCCACGCGGGTAGACCTGTCCCCTCACCAGTCTGCTTCAGGGGGCTCCTCGGTATGGAGACACGCTGTCCCCAGGCAAGCAGCCCCCGAGGGAGCTGACTGAGTTCAGAGGCCCGCGCAAGAAAACTCCACGTGCAGACAACAGAGGTACAAGGTGGCCCAGGAGCTCCTGAATCGGGAGGCAGGAGTGGACGTGACCTGATGGAGACCACGCCCCCTGCATCCCCAGCGGTGTCTCTGCATCCGCAGCCAGCTCGGCCACAGGCTCCCACCCAACCCGCCCGCCGGGCTGGCCGTAAGCATCACAGCTGCCTCTGGACAGAGCCTGGCCGAGGCCCAAGGCCCTGCTCTGTCATAACAAAGGCAGCCGCCTCTTGTAGTGCCCAGACACAAGGGCCCGTGGGCTTCTCAGCCCCCCCATCCTGCTGTCGCCAGGACACTGCTGGGCCACAGCCGGAGTGCAAAGCTCTGAGCTGCCCAGGCTCGTGCAGGGGACAGCTGTGAACCAGAGCAGACAAGGGAAGGGGGCATCCCTGTGGTCCTCTGCCCGGTTATCCAGACATCTCCCGGCCAGAACACTGCAGGAGGGGACACAACAGGGCTCTGAGGGCAAAGAGACACACGGGGAAGGGGCAAGTGGGGGAGGGCTGCAATCAGGGAGGGCTTCCTGGAGGCGGCAGGCAAAGGATGGGATGGGTGCCTTAGGGCGCTACTGCAGGTGAGTGGCTGCAGCTGCAGCCTACTACTGCAGGTGAGAGGTGGACAGGGCCAGGTCAGGGGCTCTATCCCGTGGGCCTATGCTTCTAACCTGAGGGATGAGCAGCCTCCTTCAAAAGCAGTAAATTCTCTCCGACTCTAAGCGGGGTCTTTAATTCTCCCCCAACCCTCACGTCACACTATGGGGCCAGAGGCCTGTGGGCTCCACCGTGAGAAACGCCGTGGGTCGTCCCTCTCAGTGGTGTCGCTGACAAGGGGGATTCGAGTCCTGATGACTCCCTGTGGTTTGGACATCATGCCGTAGGGACGTCTTAGCTCACAGCCAAGCCCCCCAGGTGGGCTCAGACCCTCAAAGAGCACTTAGAACACCCTCTCAGGGCTAGCTGCAGAGGCGCTGGTGTAGACCGAGGGGGCAGGAAAGGGTTTCCAGCCAGAGAGAGTGAGGGGCACAGGCTGGAGTATTTGGAGGGTCCCTCTGCAGCCACGGCTCCGCCACCTCTGAGGCCCAGCGCCCATGGGCATAAGAGCCAGGCCTGAGGACCACCAGCCTCCTCGGGGAGAGGGGCAACGCCTGGTGTGAGACAGGGGCTGCACATCCTTGCGGGGAGGGCACCCCGGGGGCACCAACCTACAACCAGCTCTGCTGAGAACCATCAAGACAGACACTTACCCACTGCCCCCACTGCCTGCCTCAGGTTCCAGGAAAAGATGAATTCTTGTTTGTTCCTTGCTCCTCCCATCGCTCCCACTGGACAGCCTGGCAGTGAACTGGGGGTAGGTGAGTTATTCAGATGCCTTATCTCCTCCCACCAGCTGTGGGATGCGGGGTAGGTGACTTAACCTCTCTGAACCTAAGCTCCACAGCTTTTTGGCTATGGCTGTGGCCTCCCACCGCTATTAAAAAAAAACATTATCCCAGTATAAAACACCCAAGATATGAACATTTAGATTTCTATAACCAATAAATGAGAAAAGCCTATTTTTTCCTTATTATATAAAGTTAATTCAACACGGAATTCTGTTAATTAAGAAACTGCCTTTGTGCAAAGAAAATATGGATATTTTGCTCTGTGGGTGGTTTCAGCGGAAAGGAACAAATTACCCGATGACACGGAAAACTAAGGGCCACCACACGTGTACATCCTTCCGTGGGCACAGAAGGTGGGTCTCACAAGGTGGGCGCAGAGAGGAAAGCCCCTCACTTCTCCTGAGGCCTCGGCACTGTCCCCTCCACCCTCACAGGGCCGCCACCAACTCCATCAGCCCCCAGCCAGGAGCAGTGTCCGGGTGACCCCCCAGCATCCCCTGCGCCCCGCCCCGAGGACCATCTCTCCTCTCCTGAGCCTGCGGTGGCGGGATGGGGGGAGGGTTTGTGCTAAAAGAATCAGGGGAGCCTTCTGAACCCTGCCTTCCAATGCCATGTTTTTCACATACGGCCCCTGGCCACCCACCTCCCCAGGCCCTGCAGCAAAACTGCTCCACGCGGGCAGATCAGAAGAGATGTGAAATCACACACATGTCCTCTCCCACAGGGGAGCTCAAGACGAACTCGTCCTTGGTCTTAAAGGAAACTTCAGCATCTATTGGGCAAGAAGCATCCCTCTCTGCCTCTTCCATGCTCACCCAGTACCTGGAACCTGCACCCAGAAATGGAGGCTAATTTAACAATGGGGGGTGTCCTCTGCCCCCACCCCTCACATAGCTCTGGTCCCTTCCCCCAACCCAGCATGGTTAAATTTATAGATTTGGGATTGCTGTAAATTATCCTGTAATTATACTGCGCCAGGGGCAGCTCCCCATGGCAGAAATTAAAAAGCAATTCAGGTAAATGATCTTTAGCTACAGTGGCGCGTCCCTGCAGAACTCATTAAGTCCAGGGACAAAACGGCATACCAAAGACGGGGTGCAGCCCGCTGCATGTCAAACGCTGCCTCATCCTGGAAACACAGGCCACCAGCAGGGGCGGGAGCGGGCGTCCTAGGAGGGATGCCTGCCCATCCTTCACCTGCCGCTCACTGCAAACGCTGGGCACACCTGCCAGGTGTCTCCCCCAACACCCTTTTGGGCTGTCTCTCGGGGACCACTCTGTGGAGATGCCCACTGGGCAAGGAGGGAAATCTGGGGGTCCCTGCAGAAGAGCCAGGGTAAGGGGCAGCAGATGGATTTGGCATCTATTGAAAATAAAATCAGACAGGAAATTCGTCCTTTGGGTTGCATTCTACATTTCCTCTGAAGCTTTGAGTTCCAAAAGCCCAAGGACTTGTTTTTAAAATTTCCTTCACTGAACCTAACACTGAAAAAAGAAATGAAAAGAACTGGGAAAAAAATATGCTAACACTTGAATGATGGGAGGGAGAATCAAGGAAGAGTGTGATCACGTTCACTGTGCTTTTCTGCGTTAATCAAATCTTCAGATTGCTTTAATAATCAGGAAAATGGTAAACACGTAAGGGAGTTCCCTGGCGGTCCAGTGGTTAGGACACGGCACTTTCACTGCTGGGGCCCAGGTTCAATCCCTGATCAGGGAACTGAGATCCCTCAAGCCGCGAGGCGCAGCCAAAAAAAAAAAAAAAAAGGCAAACATGTAATTTGCAGAAGCAGCCCTGTGTGCTGCCCTTATGACCTTCAGCCATGTACTAAGGGAAGGCGGAGGCCACCATGTCTCTCAGATTAATTGTGGCAAGTGGGTGCAAAGAGTTCCCATGATGGGGGCAAGGCTCCGAAGCTGGTGGGGACACAGAGGTTCTGGAGCCCTCGGCCCACCAGGCTGCCTGCTAACATGCTTCCAAATCCATTCTGTCCACGTGCCCTGAGCCACAGCCCACGCCTGTTCCCGGCGCTGCCCGGAGCACCTACTGTGTTCAGGGTTAGCACTGCGCCCACGGCCTCATGTATGAGGGACCAGGGTGCTCCCTCTGGAAGGCCGTTCTCACCCACACACTTCTGTGAGCGTGTCGCCTGCCAGAAACTGTTCCAACTGCTTCGCTGAGAACAGCCTTTGATAATCCGGGCCCCCAGCAGGTGGGTGCTTTGCAGGTGGGACCCTGAGGCCCAGAGAGGCGAAGCTACGTGCTCCAAGTCCCGTCCAGCTGGTCAGTAGCAGAGCAAGAACTTGAACTAGGGACTTCCCTGGCAGTCCAGTAGTTAAGACTCCACGCTTCCACTGCAGGGGGCGCACGTTCGATCCCTGGTCAGGCAACTAAGATCCCACATGCCACAAGGCACGGCCAAAGAATTTAAAAAAATAAAAAAGAACTTGGGCGAGGCCCGGTCTGAGCCACAGCAGCCTCCTCTCCAAGTCGGAGGCACGGGACACAGCAAACACCGATGGACCAGCAGCCCACTTCCCCGAGGCAACCCTCCCCTCTGGCCCGTGGAGTCAAAGCCCGAAAACCCCCACCGAGTTCCACGCGCGGATGGTGGCGCGGCGCAGGGGAGGCTCAGCTTGACCGCGTCCCAGCGTTGTCCGGCGGGGCAGGTCATCTGACACTGAAGAACCTCGGCTGCCCCGTCTGTAAAATGGGATTGCACCTGCCTCTGGGGGTCATTGCACAGACTCGGGCCACCTCGTAAAGGGCTGGTTGGGACAGAGCGGACAAAAGGGATGCAAGCCAGCCTACCATCCGCTTAATGAAAAAGGAAGAATGAAGGAAGGCGGAGGGGGCCAGGCATCCCCCTCAGAGTGTGCCTGCCCTCCCTGGCCCCCCAAAGCTTCCCCGCTCATCCTCATGCCCGGCTCTCAGCCAGGTGTCCAGGTGGGCCCCACCCCACACCTGTGAGGCTGGGTCTGGGGTCGGGTGCCCCGCCGGACACTAGTTTACCAGCCCCTCCGTGGGTCTGACAGCCTAGGCCAGACCAAACACCCTCCCCAAAGCTGGGATTTCCGTCTTGGGATCTGACATTTCTTCCACGGTGGAAGTTCACTCTCTATGCTGCTCGGCTAAGCCACGGGCCCATCCCTAATTTGGACATTTCTTCCCAACCTCCAGTCAACGCAGAAAAACACACCACGTACCAGGTGGAAGAAACTCAATCCACGAAGCCCAGGAGCCACTGAACCACCGGGTGCGTCCACCCCTTTGCATCCGCGGGAGCCTCCCCGGCACAGACGCCCCCAGGAAACGCTGTCCCCGTCACAGCCTGGTGGCGGCATGGCCGGGCCGGGTGCTCTGGGCCCCGCACACACTTTCCCCATTTCCCCGGGAGAGGGGGGCTCCCGGGTCTCGGCGAGGCCACGCACTAGGCCCTGAGGCGGTACCCGGCCGCCCCGTTGGAAGGCCTCCCGATCACAGACAGGTTGAGAAAACAGGCACTGCAGCCAACTGAGGGGTTGCTCCTCTGGCAGGCCGGGTCGGACGGAGCACCTCCTCCTCCAGGTCCCCAGGGCCACAGGGCAGCCATCCTCTGTGCTTCTCTCCGCCACTTAAGAGACACGGGCCCCTCGCCGAGGGGATGCTGAGTGTCTGTTTAAGGAAAAGCCAGTCCCTCCCTGCCAGAAGGAGAAGCCCCCTCCTCCAGCACCCACACCCTCTCCTTCCCCACTGAAGTTTTGGCCACCGCGGAAGGAATTCCCAGAGAAGAAGCCAGACACACAGGCCACCAGGATCCATATGCTGGCCGTCCCCGTGGGCGTCCGGAGGCCCGTACATCTGCAGCCAGCCTACCTACGGGGTCCCGGCCGGAGTCCACCCCAGAGAGAGCCTCCAGGCAGCTCTGTCGTCCCCGGCATCAGCCTCTGACGTTACCGCCAGGAGAGGGGACTGACGCTCCCCAGCTGGCTCGGCGGTTTAACCCTCTCAGGCTTCCAGGGTATCCAACCAGGATGGAAGCTCAGAGTCCCCCTAACAGGGCCCCAGAGCCCAGGCGCTGTGAATTCAGCAAATACGAGGGCAACAGCTGAGGGTTCACATTAGCTGGGAAAGCAGGGCCTGGGTGGTTGAGGGGAAGGGAAACCGGTCCAAAAACCCACCCTCATTCCACTGTCCTGATTCTCAGGGAGCCAGAGGGAACACAGACACAGCTGAGAAAACCAGACAGAAGGCAAAAGGGACATCCTGGAATCTTTCCTTCACCTGCCTTGGTCAACCCTGGTCTTTCTAGGGTACGATGCTTCAGGAGAAGCTGCTTAAGAAGGTCCCCTCAGCAAAACCATCAACGGTTTCCGGATTCACACTGTTTCAGCTGCCACCCCAACCTCTGACTGTGCTCATGTTCTTTTTCTATGCCCTGCTTTTCTGCCTAGTGAACTCTTATTCATCCCTCAACACCCAGCGCAGGCATGCCTCCTCCAGGAAGCCCTCCCGGCCTCTCTTCCCCCAGGGGCAGGAAGAAGCATCTAGAGCTGACCTCTCTTGAACCCCTTACCATCCTGAGATGCCAGCCCCGTGCTTGCGAGTCCCTCCTCCTGGCTGGTGAGGTCCCTGAGGTTTGGATGGTGGGGTATTTGCACACTGATGAATGCCTGCAACCAGATGAAGAAACTGCCTGTCACAGAGCCCCTCAGATTTGCTGCTCTTGAGGCCGAGGCTCATGGAGAATTCTCTGTGCCTGCCGTCGGGGTTCAGCTGCTGGCAGAGGACTGGCAAACGGGGGAAAAATAGAGGGGGTGGAGAGAAGACACAAACGCTAGTCCCGATTACTATCGTTCTATCACACTGAATTATCTACCGTCGGTACTTTTTAAGTGTGGAACAAACCGCACGCATCAGGAGGTCACTCACCTCTCAGGGCAACTGTCTATCAACTGCAGCCAGGAACCCAGAAAGAGACAAGAAGTCCCTGAGCCCCCAGACCTAAGCCTCAGAGGCCTTGCACTAAGTAGTGTATAATTCATCCACAGAAAAGGCCCTTCCTTACTCAGTGCCCCTGGACTCTTGGTCTCGAAACAATTCTAACAGGTTTATATCAATTAGACATAAGTGGGTATAAGTTAAGGAGGGCAGGGGGTTGTGGCTGCTCCAGATAAGCAGGCTCTCAGCAGAAGACAGGAGTAGGGAAGCAGCAGTGGGAAGGAAGACGTCCTGCTCTTAGGGCTCAGACAGACTCAAGTTCAAGTCCTGGCTGTACCACTTAATAGCCGGTGGCCTTGGCAACAGGCTAACCAGTAGGCCTTCCATAAACATCCAAATGCTTTTTGAATTAAACAGAATTGACTAACTGAACTTGGCCTTGAAAGAGCCTTGAGATTTGGAGAGGCAGGTGGCCCAGAGGAAGACACTGGGGGCGGGTGGGAGGTGGGAGGGGTCCCCTGCAGAGACTTGCCTGGGATCCCAAAGTCAGGAGGCTCAGAAGGCCTTTGTGTTTGGGCTGGGGGTGTAGGGGAGAGTAAGGGGGAGCAGGGAGAGGTGGGCACAGCATCTTAGTGGACCCTGCTGGTCTTGCAATAAAGCGACACCCTGGCTCCCGACCTGCCGAGACCCCCTCCCCTGTAAGGACCTACCCAATGTCAGGGCCCAGCCTGGCTCTTGGCTCTGTCTGCCCTAAATGCCCACGACACTGAGCGCCAGCTGAGAACCCAGCCAGCTGAAAAGGTCAGCACACACTCTTATCTCTGCTTTGGGCTCCTGGCACCTACACACGCCTGCCCGGAGGCTGCTCAGGGATTGCAGAGCTATTTTCTTCTTAGAGATGTCTTCTCGGATGGAGAAAAAAATCCTGACTGCAGATGGCAGCCATGTTATCAGACTCAGGACAGGTGCTGTCACCTCCACCACCCGCTGCCAGCCTCATAGGAGGTACTGATGCTCCCCGGGGGGATGCTGGCACTCCTTGGAGTTCTCTGGCTCTTGCTGCCTCCTTGCTGCCAGGCGCTGGGCCCTAAGGCTCAGGCAGCTCTGGCCTCTTCCAGGTGCAGGCACAGAGCCAAGCGGTCCCTTGAACCAAGGATATGATGCTTGGGAAGTCATGAAGCAGGGAAGGAGCACAGGTTTGGGCTCAGGACCCCATCAAATTCCAGTCTTCCCCTTGCTCGTGGTGACCTGGTGGGCGAGTCTGGGGACCCCTCTGGGCCTCCTGTGTCCCAGTGGACCCAGAGGCTTTAAGGAAAGTCCATCTGCAGTAGGGCCTGCGGCACCCTGCATCTTGCGCCATCCGGGGCACAGGTCCCTTAAGTTTCCGTCATATACAAGTGAGAGGTAAATGATGCTGGACCCTCAGAGGAGGGCAGGCAGGGGCCTCCCCCAGTGCGGGCAGCGGGGGTCCAGGTGTGGGTGGAGAGGGAGCATTACGCGTTCAGCCCAGGATACATGGGGCCTAAGGACAGGCGAGATGCCGGGTGGGCCACTGGTAAGCAGACCTGGAGCCAGTGAGGTGAGTGCGGGTGTCACGGAGCAGAGATGACTGAGAAGGTGGGACCCCCCCCCCCACCATGTGAGAGCAAGACGGCCGGGGAGGAGGCTCCCATGAGAAGAGGAGAGGTGAGGACACGCCCCTGAGACCTTGGGTCAAGGGTGGGGGCAGGAAAACAGGCAGGGGTGTCCAGGGCCAGGGTCAAGGGGAGGGAGCTGGTGAGACTGTGAAAGCAGAAGAGGAGGGATGAAGACCACCCACTGGATTGGGCACCATCTGGGTGGAAAGATGGGGCAGGGTCCTGATGGACGTGCGCTTAGCCGGGGAGCACAGACAGTCAGGAATGAAGGGGAAGAGAGAAAGTGCAGCCAGAGGGCAGGTGGCACCAAGGGGCATGGGGGAGCTTCAGGGAGAGATGCCCGTGGCAGCATGGCTAAACTGACACTTCATTTCCGAGAATTCCCTTCTCAGCATGACTCCATCTCAGGGTTGGCCACAGCAAAACGTGTGTGAGATTAGTAGGCAGGATGCTGTAAAGCAGGGGTCCTCTTTCAGGGCAGGGGCAAAGTCACGGCATTTTCATAACAATACCAGGAAGTGATGTGTCTTTCTCTCTCACCTCTGTCTGTACCTTTGGATAGCCTCATGACTCCGCGAGCCGATATCTCCAAAGGACGAAAGCATGATGATACAAAATGATGCCTGGGTAAAAAATATCCCTTCCAAGTGCAAGGTAGACCAGTGGATTTTAACAAACAGAATATGGAAGGGGCTTCGAGATGGTTTCAGGTGCCACATCGCAAGTAACATTTCAGAAACATCCACGTGTCAAGTTTTGGTGTAATACCAGAGAAGAATATCTACAATTAGCTGAAAAGGCTTTAAAAATATCCCTCCACTTTCTAACTCTATGCCTTATGTGAGGCCAGATGTCCTCCCATATTTCAACCAAAACAACATGTCGCAACAGACAAAATGCAGGAACAGGTGTGAGAACCCAGCTGTCTTCCACTAAGCCCGACATTAAAGAGATTTACAAAAGAATCATCCCATTCATCTCACCAATTTTTTAAAATTTTAGAAAAGAGTTATTTTTCATAAAAATAATGGATTTACCATTGTTATTTTCAAATGAATTAAAAATTAAAATATACCAATTTTTTCTCACGTGACATTTCTTGCAAGGTAAATATCAAGAGATATAAACCACACCCACAGAAGCTCTTTGGGGTCCTCAGTCATTTTTAAGGGATCAAAAAGTTTGGGGACCCATGATAAAGGGCAGCAGGCACCCTGATCCTTGGCTTGCCCTGGCGACGTGGGCAGAGACGGCTGGTCCAGCTCCCAGGCCCAATGTGGAAACAGCTGCAAGGGGCGGGCTGCCTCTGCAGCTCCCCTGCATCCGTCCAGCCCGAGGCTGGGAGCTCGCAGAAGGTGACATGGGCTCTGTCCCCACAGCCACGTTCTCCCCAACATCTCTCCTCCCACTGCAGACCCCACTGACCTACAGCAACTTGGGCCGGGCACCAGATACAGAGGCCACAGCCTTCCAGAAACTCCGTGGCTCCTGCAGCTCGGCGGGGGCTGGTCCCATCACAGCCCTGGTCCTGTGTCACTCACAGCGGCTCTGCTCCCCGATCCACCTGCATCTGGTACGGGAGTGGGTGTCTAGGGGACCGCGAGGCATGTGCAAAGGACAGCAGGAGGCCCTGGTAGATGAGCAGAGGAAGGCACCCGGGAAGAGCAAGAGCCACGCAAAGGCACAGCGGCCGGCATGTGGGAGGGACATTACGAGGCTGGAGAGGTGGGCAGGGGCCATGCGTGCCCACGGAGCTTGCACTTGGCCCGTGGTGCCAGGGAGCCAACGCGGACGACCGCGGTCCCCTGCACCGATGCAGGAGGGGGCTGGGTCACTGTCTGGAAGGCTGAGGTCAGGGTTAACTCACTCCCACCCCCATCTCTGGACACGGCGATTTGTGGCTCTGGTTCCTGATGGGCTGCGGCTCCAGAAAGGCAGAAAAGCCCTGTGGCTGAGCCACCTTCTCTCCCGCTTCCTGGTGGCTTTTTATGAGTAAACGTTTCTTGATAAAGATGTACTGTCTGCAGAGACCCCTTCACACCCCAAAGGCAAGGGTTTAAGTGGCCTTATAACTGCCGTTACTTATCTTTACAACGGCCAGCATGAGTCTGCTCAGTGGCGGCAGTTTTCATTTCACTGTGTGTATGTTTAGTGACTGGTTATAAATCAGGATCATCCCTGGGGCTTGGGGTCTGGGGTCTCCTCCATTCCAGGACAGGCTGGTGCTCTGGTCTTCTGGCACTGATGGTCCTCAGGGCCTTGTCTCAAAGATGCACCAAGGGGGACCTTCAGGTCCCTCAGGCCCGTTTCCGGCCCCTTCTCCAACCAGCAGCCTCTTTCCTGTCCTCCTGGGCTCGTCCCCATCAAACCCTGTTCTCTCCACACAGAATCTGATAAACTCATTCCCACTGAGGCACTGATGTCTGAGAACAGCCCAGTTGCTGCCTCTCCCTGGGGAGTCTATAGCTCCACACTCATCCATTCCTAAGCCATCTGAATTCACCTCTGTGAAATCACAGAGGGGGACACGGAAAAGGATCCCTAACCCCACAGAAGTCACGACCTATGAGTACCCACCACTTCTGTCTCCGTGCGGCCGACGCTCTGTGGTCCCCACTCACGTCCCCATGCTCCTACCACTGTGATGCACACACACCCCCAGCTTCCAACCACTAGCCCCTGGGGTTAACTGTCTGAGGGTTTTCTCTACCTCCAAAGCCCATTTTGCCCCACTGCACAAGAGGCCGGAAGTGACAGGAGCTGGTGTTTAAACAGACCTCGGCTCCCCTCCCCTTGGGTGGGATAGATCACGAGGGGTCCCGGGGTTTCCCTGAGGGATGAAACCCCAGTAGTTCCTAGTGGTAGTGGCTGCCTAAGGTACCCCATACCTGTCCTGTCTCACATCCCAGCCCCCTCCTTAACCTCCCAGTAAACCACGTGCACTGGAACCCCATCTCAGAGCTTCCGAGGATGAGAACTATGGGTGCAAGTGACCTCACACCCGGGGCACAGCCCGAGACAGTCCCTGGATGGGCTTGGGAGGCTGGGGTGACCTTCTCCTCAGGATGAGGCGGCCTGCGGGGCTGGCACAGCCTGGCGATCTGGTGGGGACAAACCTGCACTCAAGAGACTGGCAGTGGGGGCCGGGATGGGGAGGGGGCATCTGAGGATGGAGGGCCCGATGCAGCTGAGGACGGAGGGCCCGATGCAGCTGAAGATAAAGGGCCTGATGCAGCTGTACATGTAAGGCCACTGGCAAGAGGCTGGTCCAGCAGACGTGCGAGGTGGCGTCCATCTGCCCCAGGCAGCCACCCAGCCATTAAGTTCTTGCAATAAGCAGGGCCCAGAGTCTCAGCCTACCCCTGGGCTTGGTTATCTCCTCTCCAGACACAGCCACCTGAGGGGCTCAGGCTGTTCCCTGTGGTGCAGCTGGGATGTTTCTGGGACAGCGGAGCTCAAGGACATGTGGCCACATCCACACGTGGTGCCCACCCCGCCCGCACCTCCTCTGGGAAGAACTTGCAAAGGCCACTCCAGCCCCAAAGCAATGGAGCGCCCAGAACACAGCACAGGGAAACACCGACTCTGTTTTCTGTTTTATTTTGTGTTTTTTAAGATCCCAGGAGCTTCTGACTCTTCCTTGGGGATACGGGCACGAAAACCATCTCTGACCACCTACAGCCCTGCCGGGACACTCGGTCAGGGCTGCTCCAAGCACTGACGGCAGAGTTCTAACGCCTTCCATTCCTGGCACACTGAGAATTCTTCAGAACCCCCTCACAGATGTCACCCAGAGGCGTCATCACAGCCAAGGAACAGAGGACCCGCTCTGGGCACGATGACCGCAGAAACAGAGAGATGGGCCTGCGGTCCCCCGCGCTGGCACTGCGGCCGGCCTTTCCAGAGCCCCCGGAGGAGGGGTCCAGTCCTGACCACGGCCCCACCAGGCAGGGCGAGCCCGTTCCCGGGTGAAGGACCGGGACACCACAGCGGCTTGGACCCAGGGCGTCTGGATCCCCGGGCTCCACTCCAGCCCTGCTCCCAACGCAGGGGTGGCTGGACCGGGTGTGACAGACACTGACCCTCGGCACGGGGACAGCCTGAGCTGGCTCCCCAGCCTCTTCTCCCCCCGCACCCCCCCGGCAGAGGAAGCCATCTCCATGCTGTCTCAGCAGCACACCTGCAAGAGGCGGCGGCCTTAACCATCCTGGGAAACGCCACCTCCCACCACCCCCACCTCCCCAAAGCCAGCGTCCCCGTTTCCAGTTCTCGGCGGTGTGGCCTTTCATGGGAGGACTTGCCTGTCTCGCCCAACTAGACTGTCTCGCCCAACTAGACTGTCTCCCCCCAGGAAAAGTGGACCTTGCCTGAGTGTTCCCTGCTGTGACCCGGTGACCATAACTTCATCCAGGACACACTAGGCCCTCAGTGAACACATGTGGGAAGACAGGAGCAAGGCAGGGAGGGAGAGGGGAAAGAAGGAAGGAAGCGTGATCTGCAAAGCAGAGACATCCAGCCCGAATCGCCTGCATTTCCTTTGCGGGGGCTTCAAGTCACAGGACATAAATTAATCCAGCAAAAAAGCAAGTTTATTCGAAACCGTCCTCCCCTGCTCAAGGACCTTCAATGGCTCCCTACTATCCAGAGTCCAGATTCCTCTGAGGCACCTCCAAGGCTCCCCATAGCTTACAAAGCTCCCTTGTCAACTGCATCTCTCCTTCCACCCCTTCGCGTGAAAGCCCCTGGCAAGCAGGCACCCTGGTCCCCATCCTCCATGTGTGCCACCTCATCCCCACCCCGGGCCTCCGCTCTTGTCCCCTTCTCAGAGCCCTCCCCCACAGGCCCCTCCTTCCTGGAGGCCCTCTCCTTAGTGAGGCCGCCCCCGGAAACGTCTGGCTTTTCCTCTCTAAGGCTCTCACCTGGTAACTCTCAGGGACACTCTGCATTCCCCCATGGGGGGCTCAAAAGGGCAATGAGGGGCTGGGGACAGGCCTGGTCACTCCAGGGGCAGCCCCAGGAGGAGGTCCCGGACAGAATGAGCAGGAAACTTGCTGCCTGAAGAGGCACAGCTCTGACCCCATCACACACCAGTCCATGCAATCCACCAAGAGCCGGGGCAGAAAGGGCCAGTGTCCCAGTGACATCACTGTGGCCTCAGGTGCAGCTAGTTCTGGAGGGTCTGAGTGGATTTCTGTCACTTGCCACCAAGCATCCTGACTCAGTCTCCACCGGAGAAGAGTCATCCTTTCAGGCCAGGGTACCGCCATTCCCTGGATCTTCAGACATCACACATGACCCTCTTGGGGCTCAGCATTAAGTCCGGCCTCCTGCCCATCTTCCATGGCCCCTGGCTGAGAGCCGGCCTGAGGGGCGGGCAGGGGACTGGGGAGAGGAAGGAAGGACTCACTGAGGACAGACTGAGGCCTCGGGGTAGAGGGAAAACAGTGAAGGGAGGAGTCAAACTGGGGTGCCAGGCCAGGCCAGGGGAGGCTGCAGGGTGCGCTGGACCCCAGAACCTTCATCATGCCGACCCTGGCCACATCTCCCGCTTCCCAGCAACTGCAATAGGTCCGGCACTTGCCCTCTGTGGTGCTTCTCTGAAGAGGGCGTGGGACCCCACACACTGAGCGCCCACCCCTCCCGGGAGCCCCACCCTGGGGCAGGGACAGCATCCTGGCCTGGGGGTCCCAGGTCGGCTCCTTACCGGGGTCCACCCTGTGCTCACCGTGTGGCTTCAGCCAGACCGCTCTCCACTCTGGGCCTCAGTGGACCAGATGGCCCCTGAGCCCCTCCCACTCGGAAGCTCAGAAGAAGCTGGCCCTTCCCAGCCAAGCTTCTGATTTCCAGCAGGACACGGACCCCAGGGCTCCTCCACCCGAAGCAGGAGGAGGGCTGCCGGGTCACCCTGGCATGCTGGCAAGCCACCTCTCCCAGCCCCGCCAGGCCCCCAGCCCCCGCTGCTGCAGAGCCCACAGCCCAGCCACGGTCAATTATCCGGAGTCTGAGGGAGGCTGTCATGTGGTGATAAAGGACCAGAAGTGAGCTGGAGGCTGGTACCCCTTCTAAAGTGATTTACTCAGCTCCCCTCCGTACTCACACCCTTAATGTAATTATTTACTTTGTCATTAAACACCGTCCTTCCACTCCAGTGACTTTAGAGCTTCTGGAGCCTACGGAATTGGCTGGGGAGGCTGCTCATTGGCCAGGGAAAGCGGGGTCCTCCCTGGGGGGCAGCGGTGGGGACTCATGCCGGGGTTTCAGGGCCACAACAAAGCCGGTCCCAGGTGCCCCAGGCCCCCCCTCGCCCCCTTTTACCTCCTTCCTCACCTCCTCCCTCCCTTCCTTCCTACCTTCTCTTTTAAAACGGAGATGTAATTCACATACCATAAAATTCACCCTTTTAAAGCAAACAGCTCAGTGGTTTTTAGTATAATCACCGTG
The DNA here is from genome assembly GCF_028021215.1 of Eschrichtius robustus. Classification (NCBI taxonomy): domain Eukaryota; kingdom Metazoa; phylum Chordata; class Mammalia; order Artiodactyla; family Eschrichtiidae; genus Eschrichtius; species Eschrichtius robustus. Next base: position 144,192,794 of record NC_090828.1, read on the forward strand.
CTGTGCAACCATCACCTCTATCTAATCCCAGAGCATCTCGTCGCCCCAAAAGGAGCTCCGCACCCATCAGCAGCCACTCCCGTTCCCTCCTCCCCTCCACCCTTGGCGACCACTCATCTGTCTTCCGTCTCTACGGATCTGCTCATTCGGAACAGTTAATGCAAAGGGAACCTTACGATACCCAGCCTTCTGCATCTGGCTTCTTTCACTGAGCATAATGTTAGCAAGGTTCGTCCGTGTTGAAGCATGTATCAGTATTTCGTTCCTTTTCATGGCCAAATAATATTCCATTGTGTGGATAGACAACATTTCATCCATTCATTAGCTAATGGACATTTATTTCCATTTTGGGCTGTTACGAATAATGTTGCCATAAGCATTTATATGCAAGTTTTTTTTTTATTGGAGTATAATTGCTTTACAATGTTGTATTAGTTTCTGCTGTACAATGAGGTGAATCAGCTATGTGTATACACATATCGCCTCTGTCTTGGACCTCCCTCCCATCCCCCGCCCCCATCCCACCCATCTAGGTCGTCACAGAGCACTGAGCTGAGCTCCCTGTGCTATACAGCAGGTTCCCTCCCACTAGGTCTCTATTTTACACATTGTAGTGTATTTATGTCAAACTTAATCTCCCAGTTAGTCCCACCCTCCCCTTCCCCCAGTGTCCACATGTCTGTTCTCTATGGCTGCATTTCTATTCCTGCCCTGCAAATAGGTTCATCTGTACCATTTTTCTAGATTCCACATATATGCATTAATACACAATGTTTGGTTTTCTCCTTCTGGCTTACTTCACTCTATATGACAGACTCTAGGTCCATCCACATCTCTACAAATGACACAATATCATGCCTTTCTATGGTCGAGTAATATTCCATTGTATATATGTACCACATCTTCTTTATCCATTCATCTGTCATTGGACATTTAGGTTGTTTCCATGTCCTGGCTACTGTAAATAGCGCTGCAATGAACACTGGGGAACATGTGTCCTTTTGCATTATGGTTTTCTCAGGGTTTGTACCAACACATGGCTTTCAATTCTCTTGGGTAGATACTTAGGAGCGGAATTGCTAGGGCCTCTCTCCCTGTTTTCCATCCCATAGTTAGCCCAGAGCTGGCAGAGCTGGGGGCCTGGCACGAGGGCACCGCTGTGGGCAGAGGTCAGCCAGAAAGCACCACACTGCTCTGGCTGCTAATGGCACGGCCAGGAGTTTCTGCAGGTGAGGTCACCATCCCGTGAGAATAATGACAGCAGCCCCCTGTCACCCACATGCAGACCCTCGTCCCCTACAGGCTGGCCAGGTGAGCCTTGTCACCCCCACTTCACACATCAGGCAAGGGTGGCCCATGCTCGTACCTGACTGAAGGCACCTGTTGTTTTCCTTGGCACCAACGGAGTCTGGAGAAATGTGACCGATGGGCAGACTCAGGACCAGAAACAGGACAAAGGTCTCACCTGCGCCCAGCCTCAGAACTCGCAGAGGCAGCAAAGTGCATCTTTGGTAATTTGTGCTTCCCTTTATGACCCTCTTCTACCCCTACTCAGCTGCCCCAGCCCTGGTACTCCGGTGTCCACAGGCTGTCCCCGGGGAGGACACTGGCACCAGGGAACCTAGGTCACAAAGAAGGATGAATGACCACGTGGGCCTCTGCACGAACCCAGAGGCAAGGTGACGCTAAGGGTGGGGAGTAGAGGGTGCTATCCTGCCCTGCCCGCCATCACACCTGCTCTGCACGCACGAGACTTCATTTCCAGGATGGCCGGGATTGCAAAGCTCAAGCCTGCTGTCCACCGCCAGCACCACACCAGACCCAAACCCTCCTCTCAAATGTGGCTGCTCAAATGGGATGGAAAGTCAGATGTGGAAACGAGCCTCACTCTGTCCGGTGTCAGGGCTTCAGATGCCCCATTCCCCGCTAACACAAGCGGGTGGTCCACACCTGCTGGGAGCAGTGCCAGCCAACACACAGGCACAGGGAGAGAGCCAAGGGCAGTTTCTCAAGACGGCACCCCTCCGGCCTCCTCCCTCCCTGCCTGCCCTGGAGGAGAGGCTGGTTGAACCCAGAGCAGGGTCCAGGGTCAGGCCAGGCTGGGTCTCCAGCGTCCATGCACATCTGTACAGCAGCTGGAGGACACAGATGGAGCCGGGGCCTCTGGACACAGCATCACAGAGCTTCCCCGCCCCAAGGCAGAGACTTGTGCTGGGCAGTGAAGGGAGCTCCTCCCCCAAGGGGCTGCCGGGCCCAGCCATTCCGAGCCCATCTCAGACCCCAGGACCTTTGCACATGCTATTCCTCCAGCTAGAATGCCATCCCCCTTGCACATCACGGGCAAACTGCCCCTCCCGTGAAGAGTCTGCGCAGATACCTGTGCATTCATTCCTTCATTCCTTCACTCTGATACCTACTGGAAGCATTCGCGCTACTCTGGGAAGTAGTTCTAGAATAATCCTAATAACAGCAATAAAAACACTAGTAGTAACTACTACCTACAGAATGTCTACCATATGCCAGGTACTATCTAAGCACTTTACACTGGTTATCTGTACTGCAGCCCTCAAAAGATAAGTACTTTGTCTGTTTTTAAGATGAGGAGACCAGGGTTCAGGCCAGCAGAGGATACCCAACTGGAAAGCAGCAGAGCAAGGATTCAAACCTCATCTGTCCAAGCCTGAGCTTCGGCCCCCGACCACGCCGGCCGCCCCAGAGCTGTGTGCTCCGTGCACCAGCCCCGTGGCTTGCTCTAAGCCCCGCCACACTTTGCAAACACCCCTGTGGTAACCTCTCCCCAGCCATCTGATCTGAGTGTGCAGCTGCTCCCAGCAGGACCCCAGCTGAGACAAGGCACACAGCTGCAGGCAGTGGCCTTACCAGGGCCGACTCAGCCTGCAGGGCCCTTTCAGGCCCTCCCCTTCCCTGCAGTTTTCCTGATCACCCAGGCATCAGGCAAGTGCCGCATCAGCACCGAGAGTCGGGGCATCTGGATTCTCCATGGGTCAAGCTCTAGTGACAAGTACTTCGGCTCCTGCTTCTTGATGACTCTTCTCACCCCACCCCCACCTGCCCCCTCTGGTGTCGGCATTCAGATGCACTGCTTGTCCCCCCCTTACCCATCAGTGTGCCGAAAAGGAGGGGCCCCTGATGGAGCCACAGGACCTCAGCCCGCGTGGTCCAGTGGCCACACACCCACCTGGGCGCCCCGGCCAGACCTGGGTCTAACGCCAGGGCAGCCAGAAGGCCTCCTCCTTGCCTGGTCCCCAGATGCCACTGCCCATCCCGCCACTCCTGGCTGCTGGACCCCTTGCCACCAGCCACTCTGCCTCACTCCTTCCCACTGCAGGCTGAGCTTCCGAGCCAGCTCTGCCAATCTGACACGGCGGGGACCTCCCTTACGCGTCTGTGGCTGGCTCCCTGATGCCCTGGGGAGCAGAGGGAGGTCTAAGCACTCCACCTGCCACCAAGGCTGCAGCCCCTCTCAGGCCACCCACCCCAAAGTAGAGGCAAGTGGGCCAGCTCGCTGACCCCCAAGCCCTTGCACCCCCCGAGGAGCCGCTCTGCTGCTGCTCCCCCACCAACGACCACCCCCCTTTCCTCTTCCCACCTGGAGAAACCCCGAGCATCCCTATGGGCCCAGCTCTCACGCCACATCCCCAGGAGCCTCCCTGGGCAGGATTCACCCCGGGGGCCCCTAGAGGGCAGAGGCAGTGTCTCCGCCATCACATTTCCGATCGGAGTTCCGGAACCATCCGTGGGAGGTACACGTGAGCTCAGGGAACCCAGAGGCCCCCAGGCCACCTCGGGAAGGCCAGGGGTCCCACAGGCACCCCGAACACCAGGCCTGCCCTCATTATCTTCCAAATGTTCCCGAGATCAGATGCCGTGAGACCTGGCCACAAACATAAAATAAATTATCCTCCCCACACCAGTGATAAATGGTTCTATTAGCAAACCAGATTGTTAAACTCCGATATAACAGAACGCAGGAAACCGGGACCCATCCATCCTCCCTCCGGCACATACTGAGTTGCAAATAGGTTATTTTGTGTGTAAATAACACATTAAAACGCAGCATTAGCTGTGTCTTTTGATAGAGAGGAAATTGTTACAAATAAATAATTCCGGACAGGAATGTAAAATAAGCCAGATTTAATAGGGCATGCCTGGTGCAGCCGTGTTAAACATGCCTAAAATGATAAACCCCAGAATATACTAATAGTAAACTAGGCGCTGACATCAAAGTAATGAGGCTGTATTTTCACCAAGCTTTAGAAATGCTAAAATTAGTTTTGACAGAACCAAACATCAGAAAAATGTTTCTAACATAAATACTGTCCTTTTGGGAAGCTGGGGTTGCGGCCAGAAGGGGGGCAGGGCTGGGGGGCAGCTGGGTTCCCCCCGCAACCCATAGGCAGTGCCTGGGAAATCGGTTTCCAGTCCCAATGGTGTCCCTTGGTGACCGTTTGTGCTTCAACTGTCTGGACCTCAGTCTCCACATCTGTAAAATGAACGGATTCGAACCAGATGATCGCTAAAGCTTCTTCCAGTTCAATCGCTGGAAATGACTTCGAAGCTTTCCCCAGACCCTGCAACAGTTTAATATGCAAATGAGCCAGGAGAAATGAAGCTGTGTCTGCTAGGCGGGGCCCATGTCCCGGGGACAAACAAGCCAGGAGCCACAGCAGTGCCTGGGACGCCTTCATGCTGCCAGGGCAGCTCACGTGCCAGCAGACGGCACAGCAATGCGGGTCCGAAGTGCAAACATAAGCCAAGGGGCAGCGGCCAGAGCGCAGACCCCGGGCTGGCCTCGAACGCTGAGGGCAGGAGGGGGTGGGGGAGAAGCCTGCTGTACCGGGGCAAGCGGGCATCCCGTGTGACAGGCGGTGGCAGCCGCTCTGAGTGGCTTCTAGAGCACGAGGTCTCAGCGCCGAGCGTGAGGCCACCCTACGCAAGAGGAAAGCCGGGTCAGATCCACGTCCCCACCACTTACTTGGTCTCCATGCAGGTGCTCTGCTAGCCACTCTCAGAGGCTGTCCCATTTCACCCCATCGTGGCCAGAAGGAGTGACCATTATCATCTCCATCTTCCAGACTTCAGAGCAGTTAACTGACTTGCCCCAGAACACACAGCTAACAAGTGAGGAACTGCAAAGAGGCCACGTTCTTCCCCCACCCCATACTCCACGGAGGACCAGAAGGAGGCTCCAGCCCTCACCCTCCACCCCAGGTACCCCGACCCTCCAGGACACCCCTGCCACCAGAGACCACGCCAGATTGTCATCAAGAGTCATTTCGAGGGAGGGGGAAAAATTTGAAATTGGAGATTAACAGATACACACTACTGTATATAAAATAGATAAACAACAAAGCCCTACTGTGTAGCACAGAGAACTATATTCAGTATCTTGTAATAATCTATAATGGAAAAAAATCTGAAAAAGAGTTATATATATGTATGTGTATAACTGAATCACTTTGCTGTACAGCTGAAACTAACACAGTATTGTAAGTCAACTATACTTCAATTTAAAAAAAAAAGTCATTCAGAACCCACCCTGAAAACGCCCGGGCGGTTGTGCTGTACCCTGCTTCCTGGTTGTGTAGAGCTGTCACAGATAACTGAGCTCTGCTTTCTGGAAAAGCCTTATGGGAACCGGCTGTTCCGTGTGGCTGGGCCTTTAAAACAAGCTCAGAAGCAGCACCAACAGCCATCCTGAAAATCACTTAAATAAGAGTAATTGTCCACTTAGTCACACGTGAGTGCATCCTCGGGCCCAAAGCAAGTGTGCGGCCCAGCCGGGCAGCTCAGGTGGCCAAGGAGGCTGGGCCCACACAGCAAGTTCCCTGCCACCCAGGGAGCCTCGGGACAGGAGCCAGGGCCCAGGAGCAGGCCAGGCCCGAAGGACCCTCGTCCCAGGGGACCTCAGGGGCAGCAGGGGCAGCCGGCCACCCCAGCCCACCGGGCACACAGCTGGCGTGACAGCACCAGACTCACTCCCCTCACTCGGCAGTCACTTACTAGGTGTCTGCCTTGCTGGGGATGCAGTGGTGAACAAACAGCACCCTGTCACAGGGGCATCGGGGCGGGGTGGGGGACTAGGGGAGGCTCAGAAACAGACACACCAGGGACTGAGATACTTAAGGAGGACAGGGCAGGGTGGGGCCTTTGTGACTTGGGATTTCCTGGCCTGAGCATCACAGCGAGAACACCCACCACCTTATTTCCATATTCTGGCATTTGCACAGCATTCTGAGACAGAGGTGGATGCCTCCCCTCTGAGCTAAAATGTACTCTGAAGAAACTTTCCAAGATGCCAGCAGCCAGGGAACAAGACGAAGGGGTGGCCAGGGGGAGCTTAGTGATACGGAGGCCTTAGGTAGCAAGGGAGCGCCGTGCTGACAGCCACGCGGGGCTCCACCCTGCCAGGACTGCCAGCTGCAACTCCCACCGGTTCACCACCTCCGGGGTCTTGTCCCTGCTGTGGCCAATGACCTGGGGAGCCTGTTAAACATACACAAGCCCAGGCCCCGGCCCGGGAGATTCTGTTTCAGCAGGTCTGGGCAGCCTGGGAGTCTGCGTTTATTATAGTCTCCTCACAAGATTCTAAGGTGCGGCCAAGCTTCAGCATCCTCTGATCTGGTCCTACCCTCCAGTGCACAAGGCTGAGTTAACGAGGCTGGGGACGCGCTAAGGTCACCTATCAAGGACCCCCTGCGGGAGCCAAGCAGGAAAGGAACCACCCACGTCTGATTTCCAGCCCAGCACTCCCTCCGCCTTCTTGAGTAGGAAGACACCAGAAATCTAGGCTTCCCACCACCTGCCCGGCCTCGGGAGGTCCACTAGTGAGGGTTACCAGAGAAGGAGAGGCTTTCTAAGTCAGGCAGAGCCTGCAGACCTAGGAAAGGAAAGCTGGTGATGGTTAATAAAGCAAACACTTAACTTGGAGCTCACTTTGTACCCGGCACCTTACATGTGCTAACTCAGGTAATTCCCACAATGCTATGAAGCAGGTACCGCTATTGTGCCCATTTTACAGATGTGGAAACTGAGGCACAGACCTGCCTGAGGCCAGCAAAGCTGGGCCTTAAGCAGGTGGTCTGGATCCAGAGGCTGGGCTGCTTCTGACTGCGACTCCACACTGCCTACAAGGAAAGAGACAGCTCCTACCCCCCAGAGGCCCATGCGAAGCAGGTGTGAGCACGCTGTACGTCGCCTGTAATTTCTGCACAGCCGCTCTGCGTGTAAGTCCCACTCTTCACGTAGAAAGACTTGCCGTGCCTCCCGCTGCTAGGGCACAGAGGGCCCAACATTTAAGAGTGATCAGAATCACCCAGGCTCACTGGGCCCCACTCCCAGGCTCTGCTTCAGGAGGTCTGAGCTGGGGCCCAAGTCCCGAGGATGCTGAAGCTGCCGATGGAGGGGCCACCCTGGGAGCACCCTGGCCAGGACGTGGTGGGCACTCACCACAGATGCGTCATAGGATTGCTAAAGCCTGTCTTGACTTCGGGGACAAGGAAAGCTCACTGGGTCGAGACACAGCTCTGAGCTTTATGGCTCCAGCCCCTCTGATCATCCCAGCCTGGAGGCGTGGGGTGGCTGGGTCTCTGGTGCTCAGCTGAAGCACACAGAGAGGTTCGGAAATATTTTTGGAAAGAAAATCCACTGTTGAAGAGGGAAATGTAACAGCATTAGGGAAGTTTCAGTTTAAAAAAGATGAGAAACATCTGAATCAAACTGCCTTTAAAATTACACCATGTGAAAAATTAAAGGGAAAAATAGCTCTGGGTCAAAATGTGTTTTTAAAGTTTGCTTGATGGCCTCCCAAGTGTTAGCACAACAGCTCAAGAGGCTGGGAAAGCCCCCACCAGCCAAGGTTTCTGCCATCTGGTCTGGCCACAGGGCCGTTTGTCCCTTGGGTACAGCCCTGTGATGCAAAGGTGTTTCTGACGCACATCATGGCCAGGTCGGTAGGGACTCGGTGGAAACACCTAGCCCCGAGCACGTCTAGCCTCCTGAGGCCGGGCGAGCCAGGAGACTTTTAAGGTCCTCCTGCAAAGAAGTCACAGCCCCAGACCTCCAAGAGCTGGAGGGGAGCAGGCGCTCTTAGCCCGCTGGAATGACAAGGATGGTGACAGATGAGACCTGTCCAGGGCTGGTGCAGAGGCTGGACGCTCACACACGGTACCAGCGGGCTGGGCTTTAAGACCCAAATCACCCACGAACAATCTAAAATCACGATCTCAAAGCAGATTCAGGAAGGAGATGCTCAGCGTGGGAGAGGCAGGAGCCCCGAGCCCCAGACCCCGCTGTCCGTGGAAGCAGCAGGTGGCCTTGGGCAAGTCCCCGCCCCACCTCATCTCGGTCCCACCTACACACGGAGAGGCTCTGACCGCCCATGAATCAGATGTGCCAGCCACCCCCCCACCCCCAGCCCAACACCCAGGACCTCCTGCGTGTCCTTTCCAAGCTTTGCTACCAGGGACTCCCACCTCCCTCATCGCCCACCTCCTCGCTCTGGACCCTTACTCCCTTTCTCACTCCAAACAGGGCCAAGGAAGCTGAGTGAGTCTCCAGATATGATCGGTAATGTGCTGGGGGGAATTTAACAACAGGCTCTGGGAGAGGAGAGGGGGCTGAGGCAGCCCTGATGCGTAGGGTTTGCCAGTTTTCGTGGTGCAAATACTCTGACCATGGCAAGGTCAAGTGACCTACCTAAGGTCACAGGTGGCAGAGACAGAAGGAGAGAGTGTACACTCGGCTCTCCCAAGTCGGCACAGTCTGGCTCCAGCGCACCTCTGCCTCTCAGACTTACTTTTTTTTTTTTTTTTTTTTTTGGCCACGCCACCCGGCTTGGGGGATCTTAGTTCCCCGACCAGGGATCGAACCCGGGTCCCCAGCAGTGAAAGCGCTGAGTCCTCATCACTGGACCGCCAGGGAATTCCCCTTACTGACATTCTAATAGTGGGTTCTAGAAGGCTGAAGGTCCTTAAGAACCAAAGGGATGAGTTTCCTATGTGCAATGTACATCACCCCGAGTCCCAACATCTGGACAACCACTGCTAAGGGTACCTCTATGTACTATAAAGTTGTGATAGACAGGCTGGGATCTGGGACCTGGGACCCTTTGCTGCAGTGCCTGCACCTGGACAAACGTCTCCTTGAGCAACAAAATACAAAGAAACTGTAAGGGACTAAAAATAACTGTGTGCATGCTCAGCTGGGGCAAATTATGGACAACAAGATACAAAAAGACCAAAGAAACCCAACTGCCCCTTCTGAAGAGCTGGGAGCAACAGGAGGGTCCTGCGCATGCCCCCTGCACGCAGCACCACCAAGGGGGTGGGCAGAGCACCTAAGGCACCCCTCCAGCCGGACCCCTGGACAGACCCCTACCCTCACCCCATATAAGGAACAAGCTCGCCCCCCCCCAGCAAGCAAGGGAACCTGTTGCTTTTTCTCGCTCCCCCCTGCTACAGCAGGGCCCTGATAAAGCCTTGCCTGAATTTCTTGTCTGGCCCCTAGTCAATTTCAATTGATTGGGGAAGGCCAAGAACCCTGGTCCGTAACAACAGAGGTGAGATATAATCTGCATCCTGCTTTTTTACACTTTAATATTAGAACACAGACACATCCCCCCCCCCCTTATGTCTTGATAAACATTTTCAGGGTCTACATAATGTTCCATTCAACAGCCGTCCCGCAGTTTGATTAATCAATCCCCTATCACTGAACACTTACGATGTTTCCAAACGTTCACAGTTACAAATAATGTAGAAATGAAATCTTTCTGCCTAAAGGTATGCTCAGTCTTTGAACCAAAGTCCTACAATTCCAGGGGTGGGACTGAAGCTCCTGGAACCAGTGGCACTTGGCAGGGGGCAGATGAGGGGTCAGAAGGTGGCCTGCAAGACAGGGTACCTCTCACCTCTGGGCACCTTGCAGAGGTGGGTGATCACTGCCCCGCCAGTTCACAGGGTCTGGCCCTTCTGCATTCCTTACCACATGCCCCCGACATCCTCAGACAGGACTCCCCCTACTCTGGACAGATGTGTAACAGGCCCTGGAACACTGAGCTTGTGTAAGCCATCCTTTCCTTCCAGGAAAGCTGCAAACCACGGTGCGGATCACGGGGACTATCTTGTGGACTCGGAAGGGATAAACTGGGTGTCAGAAGGGCCAGGTGTCCGAGTGGGTGGTCACCTGCTCAGCCACAGGGAATGAGCTCAGTCCTGCCCCTGCCTCAGCAAACAGGCTTCCCAGACCAGGATGGTTACCCCATCTTTTCCAGAAACAGCTCAGGGACAGGGCCCTGGACAGGCAGTTCTCAGCTCCCCGCACCCCTGCCCCAGCCCAGCATGCACCGGGCAGCACTGCCCCTCTCCCAGGCCTCTGTGCAGCCCCCCTGCCCTTCCCACCAGCCCCACGCCGGCGGGCTGAGCTCCCCCCGCCTCCGGCCAGCTCCTCACCAAGGCCACCTTCCCCTGACGTCGCTCAGGGCCACAGGGGACCCTCAGGCACTGCCTCCTGCCAGGCCTGGTGCCGCGTGCTGAGCTCCAGAGCGGAGTGCGAGCATCCTGGCCCTGAGGGGACCTCCGTGTGGGGGACACGCACGAACCCCCTTGTGCTGCCGGGCACCCCATCGCACCTGTCCACAGCCCTACGCCCCTGTGGGCAGAGGGGCCCACAGCAGAGGCTCTCTGGAGCCGTGTGGGACTCCAGTTTGCTGCGTAAAAGAGGAGGCTTGCTCACAGCACCTGTCCCCAGGGGTAAGATTTAAGGAAGATCCGACGTCACGAGATCATACAGACTTGGAATAACATCTGCCAAACATCCCCACAACACAGATTAGGAACACGAGGTCCAGAGGAGGGAACGGCCTGCCACACCGGGACCGGGCCGGGGCTGGAGCGGGGACCCAGGCCAGCGACTTGGGGCTGCACCACCGGCCTACCTTGCCCCACCCGCGGAACGCGGACGTCACGGTCCCCCAGCCCCAGGGGACCCGCTCCAGATGCCACCTGCTCTGCCCTGACTGCAGGACGGCCCTTCCCAGGTGAGCCGTCCAGAGAGGGCTACAGGGAGCAAGGGAGGCACCTGACTCGCTCTGATGACAACGAGCCGCCTGTCCTGGGCGACTGGGCTGAGGGCCACGTCCACCCAGTGTAGGAACCTCACCAGTCAAGCGCTCCCCTGGGGTCGGGCAAGGAGGGGATGGGGCCTGCGGGGTGGGCAGGACCGCATCCTGGGGGGGCGGGTAGAGCGAGGTCGGGTACCTCCGGGGAGCTGCTGCACCCCAAGCTGTAGGCCCGTGGCCTGCCCCCCCAGACCAAGACCCCCTCAAGCATCTGCGATTACTGCCCCATTGCTGACAGCCAGGTCTGATGCCAGAGGACTTCCTTCCCAGTTACGCCCTAATTTCTCTCTAATGACCACCTGAGTCTGTCCTCGGCTACGGGACATGGCGGTGAATTGGGCTGCGTGGCAGCTCACGATCCACTCATGGCTCTGGGCTAGGGAGAGGCCGAGGCGGGGACAGCTGAGGGCCCAGGGGGCGGGTCGGAGATGCGCCGAGGCCACTCAGGCCTCAGAGGCCCATGCGTCTCTGCATCAGGCAGAGGGACAGCTTGAGGTGTCGCCACAGGCCAGGGTGGGCCCTGACCCAGGAGAAGGAACAGACCACTTGCAGAGCCAGCCAGGCCCGGGACAAGCCAGCCCTGGGACCACCGCCAGACCCCCACCCTGGGCCTTCCATCCCCTCCTTCCCCTCATCCCCTGGCTCCCGACACCACCTACGTGTGGTCCACCCTGGGCTTTGGCTCCTTCCTCCGCCCTCACAGAGGGAGGGCCTAGAGAGCCCGGCTCCTAGCAGGGACGGGGGTCAAGGGGTATCACGCAGAGCAGGAGTCCAAATACCCGAAGGTTGGCCTGGGATCTCCCCCTCCTGACCTGGGCCGCACATCCTGATAATGACCTCCAGCTGAGAGTCACGGGGCAAATAAAAACAGTGTAGTAACAATGACCTAGAGGCCCTCCCGTTCACTCTGGAAACACTGACTCCTACCCACTCTGAGCGTCTGTCCGAATCCCTGCGCTCTGGCGCTAAGCTGCGCCCAGCACGGCCCATAGACCGGCTGTCCCAGCATCATCCGAGCGCTGGTTAGAATTTCAGAAACTCAGCCTCGCCCCAACTCACCGACTGGGGGTCTGCACTTGAACAAAGCCCCCCGCGATCTGCAGACATCAACATGTGAGTGGCGTGGCCGGCACTCACACCCCACCCCGGCGAAGGCGCGTTTCCCCCGCTGCTCTGGGAGCCGTGCTTCAGCGGTGAGAGCAACAGGGCATGACTAAATGCACTTGAATAAAAAGGGGAAGAAAAGAAATCTAAGTCTCTCCATTCCTCGGAGACAGAAATAGTTTTGTGGCCTCCAGATGGACCGCGCAGACACAAGGGGAGGTCTCGTCTTCCCGCCAAACTTTCCCAACGGGATGCTGGCACGGACCAGTGGAAACCAGAGACTATTTCTCTTCGGGGCAGTAAAATGAGAGGCTGTGGCTCGGGGGGTCCTTCTGTTATAATTAAGTTGGCCAGAAATTCACCTAAGGATGCTAAATTCCGTACCTGACCCTCTAATTACAGCCAGAAGGGATCAGGAGACAATTACTTTCCAAAATAGCCCTTGGCAGGCCGGAGGCAAGCAGCAGCCTCTCTGGCACATCTGTGCCGACAGAACGCACCCCAGGGCTGCCCCACAGCCCAGAGCCTCCCTTGCCTTCCCTCTCCCCTTCTCCTGCTGGAGCCCGAGATGCCCAAACCCCCGGATTTGGAGCGGCTGGACCTTCGAGATCCACCCGCAGGCATCCATCCCGGTGCCTGGGGTCCCCAGAGCTGGGGCACCCTCCTGCCGCCCCCCCCATAAACCCAGCATGGCCGCCTGATGACATCGGCCTCCCGTCTCATTCAGTCCAAACGGGCTCATGAAAAACACCCCCCGCCAACCATGCAGAACAGAAAGTACCTCCTTGGGTGGCTACCGCGGCCGCCGCCGTGGCCACCGCGAGGGCCGAGGCCTTCCTGCCGGGGTCGGGGAAAGCGACGCCCTCCAGGATCCCACTTTTGGCTTCTTTCTTGTCCGTGGCTGTGGCTGAGGCGGACGTCTCCATCCTAGCCACGCATAGTCCTGGGTGGCAGCCCTGGAGGAGGAGACAAAGACACTCACCAACGCGGCCCCCAGACCCAGCCGGGACCCCGCGCCGACGCAGACTCCCAACCGCCGCCGCCACGCGCTCCTTCTCTGATCACTGCGAAGGAGGGTTTACTTAATTTTGAGAATTCTTCGTTCTGAGATTCATCTGGTCTTCTGAACGACCTCACGGACCACAGCCGAGCGTTTTTCACTGTCTGTTACCCCCGATTTTTCAAATCTAAGCAACAAGTTCCTAGTGCCGTGCGTGGTGACTAGCAAGAACCACCTTGAGAAATGAGGTCAGAAAGTAATGCCCCTCATCTCAGGCTCACAGGACGAGAAAAATCAATACAGGAGCCGCGACTTAGCGGTCCTCAGAGGAAAGCCTTCATTCTCCCGTTTCTTTGCAGCTCACCGGCTCCACCTTTCACTTATGCACGTGTATGTTCGTTCATTCTTTCATTCATTCGTTCATTCCTGCATCCCACAGAGTTTTCATCATTTACTCACTTGCACACATTCAGTCAATAGCTTTTCAAGCCCCTGTTATGCATCAAGCATTGTGCCTGGTGCCGAAGATACAACCCACAGAGTTTACATCCTACTTGGGAGACATAATAAATAAAGGGGGAAGATAAATGTATATTTTGTCCCTCATTAGTGAGAGAGAAGGAAAGAAAGCAGAGGGGCAGGATAGAGCGGGGTGGGAAGGGCAGGGGGGCTGCTGCCCTGCTTCTCTGAGGAGGGGATGGGATGCCACATGAGGGTCTGAGGGAGCCCACGGCAGCCAGAGGGCAGGGGCGGGAGCCGCGGGCCTGGTGGGGAGGAGGCCGGCTCGTTGAAGGAGCAGCAGGAAGGTGGGTGCCAGCCCTGGAGGGTTCTGGGCAGAAGGGGGGTGTGACAGGACTCAAAGTACAAAGGGGTCACTCTGCCAGTGCGTGGAGGGCAGATTTGGGGGATGGCGCACGACTGCAGTGACCCGGGGAGATGCTGGTTGTCTGGGTTAAAGGGACAGTGGCTCTGAAGGCAGAGCCCACAGGCCTTGCTCGGGCTTGGACGTGGGGTGTGCTAGAAAGCGGAGTCGTCGTGGGTTACGAGAGAGGAACCGGGGGATGCGGGGCCCGGGTAACGCTCCATCTCCAGCTGGCTGGTGGGTCAGAAGCAAGCGTTTTACTAAGTGATGCTTCATCATGTACAGATACTGCGAATTCAGTATTTGTATCAAATATTACAGAATAGACATTTGAAAGCCAATTTTCTTAAAAGAATGGGGGTAGTGTCAAAGATGGCTCCGATTTTTGGCTGAGCACTTGGACGACGGCACGGTGGTGCCGTTTGCTGGGATGGAGCACAGTGGGTGAGAAGCAGGTTCGGGGGCAAAAACCAGGAGCCAGGTTGGGGCCGTGTTAAGTCTGAGACGCCTATTAAGACATGCAGAGACTGAAACAGGAAGGTCCTACTGCAGAGCACAGGGAACTCTATTCAATAACCTGTGATAAACCATCATGGAAAAGAATATGGAAAAGAATATATATGTAAAACTGAATAACTTTGCTGCACAGCAGAAATTAACACAATGTTGTAAATCAACTATACTTCAATAAAACATTTTTGCAAATGGCACTATTTCATTCTTTTTAATGGCTGAGTAATATTCCTGGAGATTGTCATACTGAGTGAAGTAAGTCAGACAGAGAAAGAGAAATATCATGTAAAGAGAAAGATATCGCTTCTATGTGGAATCTAAAAAGAAATGATACAAATGAACTTATTTACAAAACAGACACAGACTCACAGACTTAGAGAACGAACTTATGGTTACCAGGAGGAATGGTGGGGGGAAGGGGTACTTAGGGAGCTGGGGATTGACATGCACACACGGCTACATTTAAAATGGATCACCAACAAAGGCCTACTGTGTAGCACAGGGAACTCTGTTCAATACTATATAACCACCTAAATGGGAAAAGAATTTGAAAAAGAATAGATACATGTATTATGTATAACTGAATCACTTTAGTGTACACCTGAAACTATCACAACATTGTTAATCAACTCTACTCCAATAGAAAATAAAGTTTTTTAAAAAAATTTTTTTAAAGATAGGCAAGACTGTTGGAAATGCAAGGCAGAGCTTGGGGAGAGGCAGAGGCTAGAGATGGGAATATGGCAGCCACAGGGCAAGATCTCCAAGGGAGAGGGCAGAGGGGAGAAGTAGAGAAAGTTCCAGAACGAGACACGGGGCATTCCAACATTTCCAGGAGGGAGAAGAAAAACCAGCCAAGGAAGTGAGCAGGGATGGAGGAGCAGGAAGGAAGAGAAAGTAAAATCACCGGGAGAGTGTGTGGGCCGGGAGTCCAACCCAAGAAAGAAATGCCCGGAAGGACTATCTCCATCACAGCTGCGCGGTGGTGACCAGGGCCCAGGTGGGCTCAGGGAGAGACAGAGGCACAGACATTTAGTCAGGAATCTTTGCCACGAAAAGAAGAAGAAAATGGGCAGCCACTGGAGAGAGCAGAGGAGGTCCACAGCTGCTGTTTCAGAAAGAAGGCAGGTGGGTCTGCACGCCGGTGGGAGGAGAGGGCTCTGGGCAGAGCCCGTGGATCGCGGGTGGCAGAAACCAAAGGCGATGGTCAGCTCCACCCCCGGCGGCTGCAAATCTTACATCCGCAGGCCCCAGAACTTCACCTTTTAAAAGTCTGCACGACACCCTCATGGTTTTCTAAGCAAAAAGTGGGAGTATACAAGAGTGATGGGTGTGAAGCCAGAGGCGGCTGCAGCCTGGCCAGCCTGCTAAGCGAACAGCCCAAGCTCTGAACCTCCCGGATTTACCTCACCCAGCAGACTGTCTGGTTTCCAGTCTTGCAAAACCCCCGTCCAGAAAACCCAAGATGGATGAGGGACAGGGAAATCTCCCTGAGGATTCGGGTGAGTTATAGGGTTTCCTCTGGCTTGGAGATTTCGGGATCGCCAGCTGATCCTTTAAGCCTATTTGTATAATCTGTGCTGTAAGAGGCTGGCTGGCCGAGCGGCCACCAGCAAGAGCCCTTGGGCCGCCTGCTCCACCTTCTTTACCCCTTAGCCTGGCCGCAGGGACCACCCCTCCCATCCACCTGCCGGCACTTTGGGCCACCGCCCTACCCCATCCTCACCCCCCCATATGATCAGCTGCGATTCCCATCATTTCACCCGCAAAGCACCTGGCCCGCGGGGCCTCTCCCAGCTGGCTGCTCTGCCTTCTGGGTCCTGGGCACCTTCACGCCACCTCTGGTCCCCCTCCAGGTCCCCCTCTACCCTACAGCCAAGCACCTTCCCCGAACCAAATCTGGCCGAGGCCTTGCTGAGCCCTTGGGGCCTTCAGGCAAAGTCTTCCTGGGTCTACCTGCAGCCTCCTCATCTCCCCCCACCCTTCACAAGCAGCCAGCCCTGACCCTGGAACACCCACCAGAAACCCTTCACCCTTTCTGTGTGATGGACTCCTACTCTTCCTTCAAGATGCCACTCAGATGTCACCTCCTCTGGGAAGCCCCCCAGCTCCTCCCCAATCATGGTCACTTCTGCTTCCAGATCCCTACAGCATCCCATCACCCCCATCTGTATTCATCATCACCACCAGGTCCAGAGCTGCTCCCCACTCAGGCTGCCACAGAGCAACAGCTCAGGAATGCCGGGCAAGGACCGTGCACCTCTGAGGCAGGAAATCACAGCTCTTGGAAATACGAGTGATTTTGTGAACAATCTGGGTTTTCTTCCCAAGAAGCTCAGGTGAAGAAATTTAGGCTCAACTTTGAAACACACCTTGAATTTGGAAGTAAGGACAAAAATCAAAATAATAGCTGGAACGACAAACCTTGAACAAGCATTTACCAGGTGCCAAGTTCTTTGCAAGAATGAGTTCATTTAATCCTCACAACACTTTACATAGGAAGAAACCAATGCTCAGAGATTAAAAAAAAAAGAGGTTCAGTCAAGAAAGGACCACGACAACTTCTGATAAGGGACATGAGGAGCCTGGAAAGAAGAGGGCCTGAGGGTTTTCTTGGGGC
The DNA here is from genome assembly GCF_028021215.1 of Eschrichtius robustus. NCBI lineage: Eukaryota > Metazoa > Chordata > Mammalia > Artiodactyla > Eschrichtiidae > Eschrichtius > Eschrichtius robustus. Next base: position 144,210,033 of record NC_090828.1, read on the forward strand.
CCAGCAGCGGCAGCTGCCTCATGCCAACATCCCCCCCCACCTTATGTTGTCAGAGGGGATGGCATCCTCCCGATTCTTACAGAGGAAAAGGTGAGCTGCCCAAAGCCACTGTCCACGGAGGGAGAGGGGCCAGGTCTAGAGCCAGGTCCTCTGGCTGGGATGCTGCCCGAAGCCTCAGAGCGAGGCCACCCCAGGACCAGGTGGACAGAGTAGCAGGGAGGGGATGTATTCAGATTCCCACGACCCACACAGCAGTGGGCCTGGGAGTGCCTGGGCTTCCATGAGCGTCCATGGGGAGCTGACCCGGCTGGGGTGGGAGGTGTCCCCTGAAGGGACCACTGTGTCACAGGCCTCGTTTTCTACAGATCAGCCACGGCCCTCCCCCTCCCCTCCCCTTCCCTTCCAGGAGAGGAAGGCAGCAGACAGAGCCGGGAGGCTGCGTAAGTCACAGGAATTACCGGGATTAGCACAATTTCTGGGTAAACACCAGGCGCCCAGGGTCCCAGGAAGCCCAGCTGGGGCCAGCAGGGCGGGGCGTCGGGTCCCCAGACCTCAGCTGGCGGCCTGTGGTGTATGCTGGGGGACTTCCCATGGGCTCCACAAAAGGTTCCGGAACAAGTGGGGCTGAGAGCACAGTGCCCACCAGGGCAAGGAGAGAGTCAACACCTCCACATTCCCCGGGAAGCCACGCTCCTGGGCTTCTGCCGGGGAAAGGGGGGACACCGGACCTGCAGCCAGGAGAAGCTCCCTTTCCATTTGGAGCTGCACACAGGGCCCTTGCCCCCCAGGGTCTCTGGCAGCACCCCGAGCCTCTGGAAACACTCCTGGTCCTTCTCCTGCCGATTCTGATGCCACAGGTTCAGGCAGAGTGTGGGGGGCAAGATATCCAAACTTTTAAAAAAAGCTGCACGGGTGTTTCTGACGCGCAGGCAGGTTTAGCAGAAACTACATGGGGTCCGAAGACCGCTTCCAGCTTCTGGATAGTCGGTTCCAACTAAAGCAAATGGATGGAAGTAAACGGAGTTTATCTTTGTTAATTTAGAACCGGAAGTTGGTGTTTCCCTCAGGCATGAAGGTGGGTAAAAGGCATAGTGCCTGTGAGCCTGCCACCAGCATAAGCCACGGGTGTGCTCACACCACGTCATGGGACATCACCTGTGCTCACCACGGTGTTGCGCTCAAGGTCAAGGTCGGCGTTAGACACCACCCCCCCGACCTTGTCAGTTGTGCCAGCAAAGAAGCACATCTATTAACCTATGATCGCTGCAGTCAGTACAATTGGCCTCCTTCGTAATCCTACGCATTTTATTTTTTTACTGAAGTATAGTTGATTTACAATGTTGTGTTGGTTTCAGGTGTATAGCACAGAGATTCTTTTCCCTTATAGGCTATTACAAGATATTGAGTAGAGTTCCCTGTGCTGTACGGGAGGTCCTTGTTGGTTATTTTAAATAGAGTAGTGTGTATATGTTAATCCCAAACTCCTAATTTATCCATCCCAATCTTATGCATTTACAGCATTATTCTGAGGAGGGGGCCACAGCACAGAAAAGATGAAGAACTTGGAGTGAAACGACTGGCTTGAAGAATAAATTAATAATCAGAGGTCTTCCCTGCTGGCTCAGTGGTTAAGAGTCCGCCTGCCAATGCAGGGGACACGGGTTCGAGCCCTGGTCTGGGAAGATCCCACATGCCGCGGAGCAGCTAAGCCTGTGCGCCACAACTACTAAGCCTACGCCCTAGAGCCTGCAAGCCACAACTACTGAACCCGCACACCACAACTACTGAAGCCTGCGCACCTAAGAGCCAGTGCTCCACGACGAAGAGTAGCCCCCGCTCGCCACAACTAGAGAAAGCCCGCGCACGGCAACAAAGACCCAACGCAGCCAAAAATAAATAAATTTATTAAAAATAAAATAATCAGAGGAGAATGAGCAAATCGCTCTGAGCCCTGCAATCCCACCACCTGGCTGCTTTGAGCTCTCCTGATGAGTGAGTCACAGGAACAAGAGCATCTTCCCCAGGCGAAATCAATCTCCGGGAGAGAGGCGAAACCTCGCTTCCCAGCGATCCCGGCCATCTCGGGGCCCTGGCGTTCTCACCTCCTGTCTGATCTCACCCGTGCGGCACACTGCCTGGGCCCCACACGCGTGGGCACACACGCAGAGCATGCACAACCAACAGCAATGACCGTGACCACGTACACAGTCACCTGTGTGAGCGTGGGCACACATACACACACTGTCACACGTTCATATAGGGCCACCCACAAGTGCACACAGTTACATACAGATGCACACACCACATGCACGCACACACACATACATGTATGTGTAGAGAGATACAGACACACACCCATACACGTACACATAATAAACACCCGGCCAGCCTTGATCATAGACTTATTTTTGTGATCAAATGAGATAAAATGCGTGAAAGTTCCTGGCGTGAAAAATGCGTTTCCAATGCAACACTGATGAAAGGTAATAATAATTAACAATTGGGGTTTTAATAATTAATTAATTTATTTATTTTTGGCTGCGTTGGGTCTTCATTGCTGCGCGCGGGCTTTCTCTAGTTGTGGCGAGTGGGGGCTTCTCTTCACTGCGGTACGCGGGCTTCTCATTGCGCTGGCTTCTCTTGTTGCGGAGCACAGGCTCTAGGTGCACGGGCTTCAGTAGTTGTGGCACGCAGGCTCAGTAGTTGTGGCTCGCAGGCTCTAGAGCGCAGGCTCAGTAGTTGTGGCGCACGGGCTTAGTTGCTCCGCGGCATGTGGGATCTTCCCGGACCAGGGCTTGAACCCGTGTCCCCTGCATTGGCAGGCGGATTCTTAACCACTGCACCACCAGGGAAGTTCTGGTAATAATAATTATAACGACACTGTAACTAAAAAGATGGCAGCAGACTCTCTCTCTCGTGGCCCCAAGGTCCCGAGGACTCGTCAACATCCTCCCTGAGTGGATGGATGACTGAGTCTTTCCATCTCCCGTCACCTCAGTGTTGCCACCTGGAAAAGGGACATTCTAAAGGGCGCTTGAGACCCTAGGGACAGCCATCCAGCACCACAGTGCCAGGGCAGCCACGGGAAAGCAAAGGGCGTCCTAGCCCGTCATGCTGGAGGCGTTAGGGAGCCAGACATGGGCATCGGCTCAGCCCCCCTGGATCAAACTGACACTCGCTATCCCATCCTGAAGGGACAGAGAAGGGGGTGAGGGGAGGGTTCCCCAGGACGGCGCCAAGCTGGGGACGCTCTGCTTGCCCTTCACGGCCAGGGACAAAATAACCTTCTTTTAAATGTGTGTATTTTCCTCTCCAGAGTGAGAGACGCTGATGCTCGGGCCAGCGCGGCCCACATCCGCGGTGTGTCCAGCCACACGGCTCTCCCTCCCTGAGCCTCCGTCCCCTCCCTGTAACACAGAGCACCCTCCCTGCTCCCAGCATGGTTAAGAAGGCCGTGAACACCCTGCAGCAGTGGCTCTGCAGACATCGGGTCCCCAGGGGGGCTTGGCCCAAGGCTGGCCAGGCAGGCGAACCTCTACAAGCGGGCACCCTTTTCCAAGGAAGACAGGATTGGGGGAGACCGAGGTTTAGTGAGGAGTTGTGCCTCTGGGGTCTCGGACACACCTCTGCAGCGCCAGCCGGCCAGCCTGGCTGCCGCAACCCCAGCTGCTCCCAGGCGCTTCAGGTCAAAGGCCTCCCCTCTACCCACTGTGGCCAGAGGCGGCACCATGCAGAAACCACTCTCCTAGCGGGGCACCTGCTTCTTTACCATTCCTTAAATGTATTTTTCCAAGTAGGAAAGCTCCCTCACGTGCCCAGCCCCTGGCTTGCTGGTGCAGGAAAACAGATCATGACCCCAATGCACCGACTTGCTGGGCCAGAACAGCAGCCACGGAGGCCCCACCGATGGGAAATGCAGCAGCCAGCCTCAGATAAGGGGAGATGGGCATCAGGAGGGCCGGAGCTGGGCAAGAGACTTTTTCTTTCCGGGAGGGTGTGGGTAAGAGCTCACCCTTCAGGTGGCATCGCAGCTTCCACTCGCTTGCACGCGGCTTCACTCCCTGAAAATACCAGGTCGTCTCTATGCCCCTGCCTCTGTCCCATTGCTTTCCTGCCCAGAACATTCTCTCCTCCCTGCTCTACGCAAGGAAGCCACGCTTTAAAACTTGGGAAGCCTGCCCTAACGCCCTCCCACCTGAACCCTAGTCAGAGGCAACCCACCTCCTGGTGCTGCTTCTGAGACTTTGACAACACCCCCTGCACACGTCAGCAGCAGCCGGCACCTTCAGAAGGGGACACACGGGGAGGGCAGACTCTGGAGAAAGGAGGTCCACGTTCGCATCCCAGCGCTACCTAGAGCAATGGATAAGAACCGAGTCCCCGGGGCTTCCCTGGTGGCGCAGTGGTTGAGAATCTGCCTGCCAATGCAGGGGACACGGGTTCGAGCCCTGGTCTGGGAAGATCCCACATGCCGCGGAGCAACTAGGCCCGTGAACCACAATTACTGAGCCTGCGCGTCTGGAGCCTGTGCTCCGCAACAAGAGAGGCCGCGATAGTGAGAGGCCCGCGCACCGCGATGAAGAGTGGACCCCGCTTGCCGCAACTAGAGAAAGCCCTCGCACAGAAACGAAGACCCAACACAGCCATAAATAAATAAATAAATAAAATTAAAAAAAAAAAAAGAAGAACCGAGTCCCCCCAAGCCTCAGTTTCCTCATCTGTAAAATGGGGATGACAACGGCGTGTCCCTCACGGAGAGGATTAAGAACACAGGGCCTGGCATATACAGGGGTCCCGACTCAAATGCTCACCACGTTATCCTAACTGCAGCCCCAGCGAGACCACCCACCTGTCTGCCAACTGGGGCAGGAAGACCTGACCCAGGGGCCCCGGCACCGGCAGGAGGCCTGTCCGAGACTGGACAAGGCATCCCGTGGCCCCCCTTCCTCTCCATCCTGACCCCCCACCACAGGTGTCTGGGCCTCTGGGCTCTAACGTGCAGACGCTCAGGTGGGCATCTCTCTGAACGTGCTGTCCTGCTGACTCCAAATGCTGCTGTCTGTCCCCTTCCTCCGTGGACAGGCCCAAAGCAGCAGAAGTCCCGAGCAGGGGCCGGGGTCTCTCCCCGCCCCGCCCCCCCGGCAGGCGGCCAGCAGAGGCAGGCCCAGCTCGGCCCCTGGGCGCGCCGTCTGTGAGGTGAACAAGGGGCCTGCTGTGCAGCCGCCAGGCCAGACCCAGATATTTTAACAGCTGCATTGTGTGCTTCTGAGGCGCGATTCCTGAGCCGGGGGAAAAACAAGCTCTGCCTCTGCCCCAAGGAGGAGAAACAGACGGCCCTGGGCAGGCTGCAGGCCGGGAAGGTGCCCACCCGCAGGGGCCCGCCGGTGGAGGGCACGGCGGGAACAGGCCTGGCGTACGGGCATCACCGGCACCAAGGCCCCTGCCAGGGCCCCTTCATCCGAGCCTGGGGAGGGGCGGGAGGCAAGGACAGAGACCCAGTGAGTGGAGAAAACCCCCGAAGGAGGCTCTGAGGCGGGAAAAGGACCAGAAAGGCGGGGAAGTGGCTGCATAACGAGGTCCAAATACTCTCCATGGCACCAAGGCCCCACTCCAGGATCTGCCCCCATCCACCCCTCCAGGCTCACTGCCCCCCAGGTCCCCCCCCCAAAATCGCCCAGTTTAACACACTTCCAGCTCTGCCTGCAATGCTACTTCCCCAGAGCCTGCCCTGCCAGCCCCCCACCAGGCCAGTTCTGCCTTGTGCCCCCCGAGGGCAAACTCCCGCATCACTGTATTCTTTTATTTTTTTTCTTTTGGCCACGTGGCCTGTGGGATCTTAGTTCCCTGACCAGGGACCGAACCTGCACCCCTGCATTGGAAGCGTGGAGTCTAAACCACTGGACCGCCAGGGAAGTCCCAACGTGACTGTACTCTGAGTATCACTGCCGTGGCCACCCCCGTTATGCCGGCCCCGGACAAAGGCTTAGTCCACGTTTGATGACTGACTCAACACACAAACTGAGAGAACTCTCCTCTTCTCCTAGCCTCCCCTCAAGCCTCGATGCCCACAAGGCTCTGGGGCTCTTGGGACCCAGCAGCACAGGGGAGGTGGACGACAGCATAGGCTGGCTGTGAGGCCAGGAGGGGGGGCTGTCATCAACCCCTAATGTCTGTCACAGGCAGTGTTTGCCAGCTCAGCGATGAAAAAGGTCTTCAGGGCAAAACCGCTACTGGCATATGAACTGCACCCCTTCCCTTAACGCGTAAACCCTTGGGAGGGAAGGCTTTGCCATGGACAGTGCCGAGGACCCAAGTCTATGGAAACTTACCTCCTGTGCTGTAAGCTCACACCTTCTCAAGACAAATAAAAAATTGAGCGTTTGTTGGTTAAAAGTTGCTTTTTGAGCCATTACGCATCCCAAGGAGCTCTTTGCTCCTAGTGGAACTGTAGGCTGGGGAATGGCATTTTGGAGTCAGAGGCACGGTACAGGTGGCTTTCCCACGTCCTTCTAATCATAACCCAAACCACGGCCCCTAGGTGCAGGGGGACCCTGGCCTCGGCCCAGGTGTGGGAGGGCGGGGGTGGGGCTGTTGCAGACCCAGGACAAATCTCTCCAAACATCTCGGCGCAAGCGACCAAAGTCACAGAGGCTCTCCTGAGCAGCGGCCTGGGCAGCGCTGGCCCCCAGCTGGGTGGCAGGGGCAGCTCTGAGCTGGCTGCAGGAAGAGGCTTAACTTGTCCAGAGGTGGAGAGGACCTTGGTCTGATTTCCCTGCTTTAGGCCTGCTGAGGACCCTTGGCATCACGAGGCTGCCAGGCAAGGAGCCCCTTTATGGCCCAAAACACATCTTCCTGTGATCCCAGAGTCCAGCACCAAGACAAGCCTCCAGAGGTCACCTGGTCCAGTCCCCTGCCCAGGCAGCTCATACACAGAGCAGCCCCTTCCTTGCCAACGATGCAAAGGAACTATCACGAGGCTCCTTACCAGTTCATGCCTCAGCTGGCTGGCCTCAGCTGACCACATCACTCCCCTGTCCGAAGAGCACCGTGACTCGCTCTCTGTGCAACTCTGGGTAAGTGTCCCCCCATCTCTGGGCTCAGCGCCCCACCAGTGAGATGGGCAGGCAGGACCCCCCGGGGAGTGTCATGTCATGCCACAATTGGGTAGCAACAGGAATTTGGGCACGTGGGGAGCACAGACAGGACACAAGTAAACAGACCCCAGCCACCTGCATCCATGGACCAGCAAGTGTATACTGAGCACCAACCATCTCCTAGGCTTGAGGTCTCCCTCTCCGCAGGTGGTGCTGGGCCTGGGGTAGGGAGCAGAGCAGGGTGGGGAGGGCTGGCTGCAGACCTAGGGCAGCTGCTCTGCCCTCACGGCTCTGGGGGGAACCAGGCCAGTGGGTGGGCCGGCATCTCCTGCTTCAGCCTGCACAGCACCCTGCTCTGACTTGCCCGGCCACGGCCCTCCCCACATGGCCCAGGCGATGCCCGCACCAAGCTCTTCCATCTGTGTCTCTATCAGACTCAGCCACGGGCTTTCCCCAGGCTGTGCCAGCACCACCCTGGCCACTGAAGCCAACAGGAGTGTCCTGCCTTTGGCTGGCAGCTGTGCACACCTGCTAAGCTGTCCCAGGTGGGACTGGGACCCTGACCGGCCAGTCCCACCTCTCCTGGGCTTCCTGCACGCCTGGGAGCCCACATGCCCGCACTCTCCCTTCCCGTCCCCTGGCCGTCACACATCACAGCCCAAACCGGTTGTCTGGGCCCCCAGGCCCGGGACCTGACCCCTACCCAGCCCTAGGCGGGTGGGCTGCAGCCTGAGGACCTGCCCACTCAGGGAGGCCAGGGAAGTCCCAGGGCTCCACGACTCAGGACAAGAGTGAGATCACCATTTCCCGAGGGCCCACTGTGTGGCAAGCCTGGGCTGTGACCCTGATCACAAAGGTGAATTAAACACAGCACTGCTCTCCCAGAGCGCCCAGCCAAGGGGGGACAGTCCTGAAAGGAGACAGACAGTGACAATGAGAATAAGCTTCCTGATAGACTAGCTCAGGAGGCCACAGGGGGCCTGAGCTAACCTGAGGGAGGTCAGGGAGGGCTTCCTGGAGGAACAGGTGAATAAGCATCTTCAAAGGGAGGACAGGCGAGGTCCAGAAAGGTCTGCTAAAGCAGATGGAGGGCAGTGTCTGGGCAGCGAGCGGGAAGCCTGAGGCCAGTGTCCAGCAGAGGGTGAGTACTGACCCTCGGAGCCTGCGGAAAACTGCACATCTGGGCACACGGAACCCCCAAGGCCCACGCCCTCCCTACCTCTTCAGCCTTGTTCCCACCAACTCAGACCTTGTCCTTCACACTGGGGTGTTTCCAGAAGTCTGCAACCCCCAGACACCACCTGTCAGCCTCTGCGATCATGCTCTCCCCACCCCTGCCCAATGAACTCCTGTTTATACCTTGAAGCCTAAGGCCAGCACCACCTCCCCCAGGAGGGCTTCCCACATCACACAGCTCTCGGGAGACACTTCCAGTCTCTGCTTAACCATCTCTCCGGGTGCTCTGGCTCTTTGACATTTGCTCCCAGCCCGTGACACACTGCCCAGCACACGGTCAGTGTCCTACAAATGTGCAATGAGTGGGAGCCATCAGGGTAATAAACCCAGCATTCTGAAGTCAGCCGTCTCCTAAACCGTCCCCCGCTACTGCCTGCCAGTCGATGGCTGTTAAAGTTATTTAACTTGTCCCTGAGAGTCTGACAGAAAGAGGCAGCCTAGAAGGTGCCTGATAGAACTCACTACCTGAAATTCTACCATTAGAGAGTCACTTCTCTGGCTAAAAAAAAGTCACCTCCTACTCACTACCTGAAATTCTACCATTAGAGACTCACTTTTTTGAAGCGTTTTCATTTTTCAAGAACAGCCTATTGAAATGTAAAGTGCCCTGGGATAAGGTCAGGCCTTAAGTGGTTGTCATATAAAAAGTTAATGTCTCTAAGTAGAAGGGAACAGGAATGGAGAGGGCTGGAGGGAGGAGGCTGGAGGGGAGTGAGGGGTGCACACTCCCTGCAAAATCCCTGCACAGTTTGCTGACGGCTGTCCTCGGCTCTAACCGCCAATCCACACTCTCCTGATAAAAAGAGCACGCCCCTCTGCTTGTCCCCGCACTTCAGTGCTTCTTGGCATGACACCATACGCAGAATGAAGTGGCTTTGTAGTGTGTGCTGCTTGTTCTTCCCCCCGTCTCGATGAAGCTCTCCAAGGGACACTCAATCAAGCCCCTTTTGTTCCCAGGGCCTTTTGAAGGCTTCCGGAGAGGAAATGAGAGGACTCTTTAAAGCCCAAGTCTACTCGCAGCCCTGCAAATCACAGTCTCCCTGCCAGTGCCGCCCCCAACCCCGGCCTGATGTGTGAGTCGGGGTGCCACGGGTGGGCTCGGCTCTGGACTCCTGACAGCACCACCCCTGGGAAGATGCTTCAGGACGTCCCAGCCCACGTCAGAGACCAGGGTGACACGCAAGGTTTCCTCAAATGAGGCGAGTCCTCCAAAATAGCCAGAAGCCACAGAGAAGGTAAAGGGTTAGGTGCCCCCAGTCACAGGACTGTCACCCACCGTCGTTACTGGGAGCAAGGCACCCGTCCCAGGGCACATAGCATGACTGGGAGGCTTTGCGTCTGGGCTTTGGGTCCAGAGGCACTTAGACCTGGGTCCCACGACCCAGGTAGAAGAGGCACTTCTGAACCTGGGTCCCACGACTCCTTCCACGATGTCACCATACCCGGTCTCTCCAATCAACCGCTACCGATGCAGACAGAGTCCACCAAGGGATCCCACCAGGTGGGGAGCCCCACAAGGTCCCAGAGGTCCTCAGAGATCCAGTCACCAACCTCCCATCCGACTCAGGAATCCTCTCCAGCAGGTGAGAAACGGGGGTGAATTTGACCCCCAGGGGATGACTGGCAATATCCAGAGACATTATTTATTGTTTCCAAATTGTGCTACTAGCTGCTAGTGGGTAGAGGCCAGGGGTGCCGCTAAACATCCTGCAACGGTCAGGACAGCCGCCTACGACAGAGAATTACCCAGCCAAGGTCGAGGAACCCTGATCCAGAGTTCTCTAGACACTTCATCATCCAGCCTCGGCGCGATCACCCCCCGGGGATGGGGAGCTCACCAAAGGAGAGGCAGTGCAGTGAAGCACCGGATCCAAAGCCCCGGTCGGCCTCTTGCTGGAAGCTGTGGGCAAGTGACCCAGCTCCTCCTTACTTTAGAATCTCTTGATGGAAAACGGAGCTAAGAATTTGATGTTCCAGAGCTGTTATGAATGATTGTGATTTCACGACTACGAAACATCTAGACAGCGCCTCACAAGCAGAACGCACTTAAAGCAAAGGAGACCTGCTGGGTGGCGCGTGGCTTTAGGGTGAACCAGGGAGCAGAACTCCAGCCAGCCTGACTACGAAAAGCCCACCACCTGCAGGAAAGCATCTGCTAAGCCCCTGGCCTGCCGCGGACCAGACCACGTGCAGCATGTTCCCCGTCCACGCTTGCAAAACCCTGGCAGCCACCTCCATGTTAACAGGAGGGAGATCGTTTCTAATACATTGTATTCTAGCAACACAGTGGAACAGTATTGCAGCTATTTTAGGTCACTGTTATAAAGACAGAAATGTTTGAGATCGTGCAGGAGATGAAAATAAAGCAAACTTGAATGCATCCCATAACTGCAACTGGAGAATAAACTGGAGACAGTATATAGGAAAAAAAACTCTTGTGTTAGGATGATGGGACTTGGGGTCATGCTGGGTTCTGGCAATGTTCCTTAATGTAAAGTCATACTGCTTTTTCCGTTAAAATGCTATTTAGTAATGAAAACAGAGAAAATGCCAGGAGTCGTTACAAATCTAGCCTTATTTCTAACCACGAAGGACGGGGTGTAGGAGTAATCTCGGAAAGTGACCAGTTTTGATGGGGGGGTGGCCTCCCAGGCCTCAGAAAGGGGGCTACCGCTTCCAGTGCCCCGACGGCAGCAGGGCAAAGGAGGAAGGTCTGCCCGCCCAGCTCCTCTGCCCGCAGAGAGGAGGTCCCTTCGAGGGCCACCGGAGCAAGCTTCCCTTCCTACAACTTCACGCTGAATCATCACCACCTTCCTCTTACAGAGGAGACACTAGGACAGAGAGAAGCCAGGCAGGAGACGCAGCCTGGGGGTCTGAGCACTTTCCATTCACAGCCCCCACGGGGTCCAGCATCCACCAGGGTGTCTGGCTTCCCATCCTAAATGAGGCCCCTCCCCTTCAGAGACCAGGAAACTGGGCTGGAAACCTCCAGGCGGGCCCCAAGTCTTGGGCAGCCCCAAGTTGAATTTATCAGAAATACTGTGAAAACGGTCTTCAAAACCTCAGTCTTCCCCTACATCTCCCCTCCCACCAAGGGCCCACTCCAATCATCCCCAAAGGAAATGTTTAAAAGCCCAGAATTGTGCCAGCTGCTTTGCTTCTCCTGTGGCCCAGAGCACCCAAGCCAGAGCCATTGAACCATCCTTGCCTGTGACCAAGGACCCACGAGGGCTGGAGTGCAGCCAGGTCGGGCGAGCCTGTGCTGAGACCCTCCGAGGTGGAGGTGGACCCTCTGGACCCCTGCCTGCCTTCCCTCCAGCAGAGACAATGGCCACAGAGTGCTGGGCGTGGAAGGGCCCAGAAAGGGAGCAGGAGATCCAGACAAAGCCAAGTGGCGAAGATTTGGGGAAGAGCCGGCGGGAGCTGACATTATAGAAAAACCCCTGCTTCCTTCCTCAAAGGGGACCGGACATGCCTTATCTCCCAAACCTGACGAGGGGACCCCAAGGGGGATAACGACTTCAGGGCCGCGTGCCCATTCCTCGTAGAACAAGAGACTCATTAAGGGTAAAAGAAGAGCCGCTAACAATGAAACTGCTTTCTTGCCAGCAGCAGCCAAGCACCCACGCATCCATAGCGAGCAGGCACCAGCAAGGCAGAGGCCGTCAGCCTCCTTCACAGGTAAGAAACGGCCAGAAAGATCCAGCACCATGCCCGGGTGACATCACGCCTCCGACCCAGGCCTCCAGGTTCAGGCAGGACTGCTGCTTCCGACAGGTACCGCCTTTCCTAAATTCCCCAGGATCCGCCCCACCCCCAGGGTCTGAAATCCCACCGCCAACAGGCTACCTGTCTGGGTCCTGTTTTTCCGTTCCAAGAGGCTTGGCTAAAATGGCCACACCTTTAAGAGATCCAGAGGAAAACTGAGTTGGGGGATTCATAGCTACTGAGCTCCTTCCCGTATAAAAGCCCCTTCCACGTCACTGGTTTGCATCCTGGCGCCCACGAGGAAGGTACTGTTCTGATCCCCATTTTAGAGATGAGTAAACTGAGGCTCGGAGAGGTCAACAGTAAACTGCCCAGAGCTGCAGAGCCAGTGCCAGTGTGGTCAGGTTTGGCTCCAAAGCCCCAGCCCCGGGAACTCATCACACCCACCGCCCACAGGTGGTGTCCCATATGCCTGCCCCCGCCACACAGGCCCTGGAAGCTGGGAGGGCCTGGCCCCTGCTGGGTGCTCGACTTTTAATCTCCCACCCCAACCTCCCGACAGCCCCAGGTGTGGGCACAGCTAGTGGCTCCTTTCCCACATGAGGAACCGTGGCAGAGAGAGGCTTCTGCCGAGAGCCCATGGGGAGTAAAGAGACGTGTGGGGGACACGCTGCAGCCACTCAGGACTCGGGTGCATCAGGAGGGGGCAGAGCCAGGTCCAGGCCCCGACAGCAAGGATGCCTCGCTGCGGTCAGCAGACAGCCTGACAGCTGTGGGCACGGGGGAGGCGGGGGTCACCTCGCCAGCCTCCTGAGACGTAACATTGCTCAGAAACACGTCGGAAAAGCCTCCCCAGCGCCTGACACCGCGCTTCACCGGGAGAGAAGAACCGGGCCCTGGGAACCTCTCTGCCGCGACCACTTGGAGAACTCGCTCATTCCGCTCCGGGCCTCGGTTTCCACATCTCCAATACGTCCGTGCACCCTCCAGGCCCCCTCAGGCTCGGGTTTCCGTGCTGGAACCGAGGGAAGGGAAGGGGCATCCGAGCAGGGCGGGCGTGGGGAGACATCAGGGGAGCTGAGAGACAAGCCTGCAGGGCAGCCAGACCCCCGGCCCCTTGGGCTCAGCTCCCAGGGCCTGGGGAAGAGCCAGGAGAGAGCCAAGGTCTGGCTGCTGGCTCTGTTCCTGGCGTATTTTGGGGTCTGTGGGCCAGGCCCTGGGGACAGAAAAAGGGTCCCTGGAGCCTGCCAGCCCTGAAGGCTGCCCTCGGAGCACTCACAGCAAGGCCAACACCCAGAACAGGTAGGAAAGGTCAGACAGGTGCTGAGAAGTGCAGGTGGCAGGGGCAGCCAGGGACCAGGCTGCACGGAAGGAGAACGGGCCAGAGTCTGGATTTGATACGGGAGGAACTGGGAGCCACTGAAGGCCTGAGCAAAGGGGAGACAGGATTAGCATGCGCTTATATGGTGAAGCTTGCATCCTGATGCCAGCGCTCCTTGACACTTGGCAACCAATGGCATATTCTAGATGGCCTCTGGGTCCCCCACGAGCCCCTTCACTTCACCTCTACTGGGCCAAGCCCCTGGCCTTGCAGTTTCTGAGCCCTCCAGGAGGTATCCAGTTGTGAGGGTGGAGTGAAGGGCAGGTCCACCAGCGAGTGTCACTGTCATGGTCACTGTCACGGTAACTCCTGGTGAAGGACGGGCAGGGCCATCCCGCCCAGAACGCGGGGAAGGCTCACCTGAGAGGGACCATCAGAGAGGGCTACGGGGGTCTGAATCAGGGGAAAAGTGCCCTCCTAGCGGGAGGGGACAGCTTGGCCAGGGCCAGGCAGATGAGGCTCCCAGGACCAGCACTGCCACCTACCAGCTGGGGGACCTCGGCAGGAGGCTTCACCTCTCCGAGCTGAGGTTTCCTATCTGTATCCGCCAGTGACTCCAGCCATTCCTAGGGCACCAGGGCCTCCGCGTTCGTCATCCCCCTCGGATCCCGGGACACCCGCCTGCGGGAAAAGCCATCTTCCTGCTGGAGAGGTGGAGTGAGCGACAGCCATCCCCATACCCCTGGAGAGACTTCCGCAGCGTCTGCTTTGAGCAGTCATCTGTCTCTCTCTTTATCCCTCTCCCTTATCTTCCTTACTCTCTTTCATTCCTTTTCTTCTCTCTTTCTTTTCTCCCCTTTCCTCCCACCCTTCCTTCCTTCCTTCCTTCCTTCTTTCCCATCCACCAATGGGACAGCCCGCCAGGCCCTGCGTGTCCGTAGAGACGGCCGTCTGCTTAACAGAAAGAAGGAACGGAAGATGACACAAGGCTGGTGGCTGCCGACCTCCCAGCCGGAGCCCAGCAATTCGACCTTGGTCTCAACACGCCTGCCTCATCCAAATCCAAGGAGCGGCCGCTTTCCGGCTGCTAAAGGGTGCGTGCGTGCGTGCGTGCATGTGTGCGCGTGTGTGTCCACACCAGCCTTCCCTTTTCATGATGCTAAGTAAGACCTGAGTAATAGATGCCTTTCTGAGAACTGAGAAACCCCAAGATATTTACGTACTACGGAGAAATAAATGTTTTGCCGAATCCACATTCCTTCCCCATGCAGTGATGTCTACGGGGCTGAGAAAGGATGCGGGTGTTGTTTTCTTTCCCCACTTGCCTAAACACAAACACACCCGTGACACAACACACACACACACAAACACACGCTGACCCCAGACAGCACCAACCTGCGCTCCGCCAGGTGTGGGCGGAGAACAGAGGCGGTGGGTCCAGGTCTGGGGAGGCAGGACAGGTCAGTGGTTAGGGTCATACCCCAGCCCTGCCCCTAGTTCGCTGTGTGTCCTTGGTGAGCTGGCTAACGTCTCTGTACACAGTGAGCTAGATAACATGGTACCCCTGGCTCAGAGAAAGCCCTCAGTAGATGCCAGATGCCAACCATGATTATTATTGTTGTTACCCTGCCTCTGCTCTACTGAAACAGGCCACGGAGACCAGGGCTCCGCGCAGCCCCCACCTTCGTCACCTGCCCTGGGAACCTGGCAGAGAACCCGCTTCGCTCCCCTAATTATCTTCTCTGGCTGTGTGGGCGGCAGCATGAGCTTCTGGGACTGAGTCAGGACGAACAGGGGAGCAGTTTGAGTCACAGGAGGGGTGGGACGTGGCCAGGAGACGACAGGCAGGAAGCTGGGGGGCTGAAACCAGTGCCCCACGATGGGGGAGGAGGCCAGGAGTGGAGGCCAGGACAGGGAGGAGGCCAGGAGGGGAGGAGGCCAGGACGGGGAGGAGGCCAGGATGGGGAGAAGGCCAAGAGGGGAAGCCAGGAGAGAGGCCAGGACGGAGAGGAGGCCAGGAGGGGAGGAGGCCAGGACAGGGAGGCCGGGAGGCCAGAGCAGCCCACGCCAGCCCCGGTCTCTGAGGACGGGGACCGGCTGGCTCAGGAGGCCACGAGGCTGCAGGAGGGGACCCATCAGTCAGCCAGGTGGCCCTGCCTGCCCCCCCGAGAGTCTCCGCTCTCTCTGCCCTCCCACCCTGGGCTCAGGTGCCCTAAGCTACAGCCCAGATGCACTCACCCCCGTCCCCCGAACAGCGGGTCCACTTGGAGGAAATGTCTGCTTGAGACCCCACATTTTATCTCCAGCCACCACCGTGCTCCCCTGCCCTGCCCCTCCCCAGGCCGTGCAGGGCGCGGGCCTGCAGATCCACGGGGCTCAGGGTGCCTGCAGGCCCCGCCCCCATCTCCAACCCACGCTCCGGGAGATGCAGCAGCCCCACAGCCGCAACGGGGCCAGGACCCGGGCAGAGAGCAGGGGGCACGGGACCCCTGCCCCCAGCCCCTCCAGCACACACTCACACGCACGCACACAGACTCATAAACTCCCCCAGCAACTCTCACACACGCTTACACACATACACTCACTCACACGATCCTTAAGCACACACACAAAGTCACACACTCATTCACACTTACACACTGGTTCATGCTGGCACACTTATACACACCTGCACACGGACCTGCAGTCACACACTCATTCACATTCACACACACACACACCCTACAGAGCCGCCCCCAATGTGGGACCCCTGGGCCCTCCCAGCCAGCACTGCTTCTGCAACTGCTGGGGAGGGGGCCGGGTGCTGTCCCTCTAAAGAAAGAAGCTTCACAGCTGAGACAGGAGGGGGTTTCCGGGTGGGAGAGGCCCCAGGTTCGGGGGCAGAGGGGACCCTCCTTGCTCAGGGCTCCCGGTGCAGCCTCCGAGGCCCCCTGCCCGCTGCACAAGGGCTGCCCCAGAGCACCCTTCCCTCCCGCCCCCAGTAACCCTTCTGCCCCTTCGGGGAGAAGGGCTACCAAGATGCCTGCCCACCACGCGCCCACCCCAGCCTCCACAGCCCCAAACCGGCCGTTTCCTGCTGACACGCAGGTGGCTGGATGGGGGGATCAGAGCCCAGCAGTGAGTCTGGGGTCTTGGCCAGGCCCCCTGCATCTCACCCTCCGTCCACAGGACCCAGCTGCCACCCAAGACTCACTGGGCTGCTCCCCATCCCAATCAGACCCCACCCCCACCCCACGCACACAGGTCTCAGGCAGGAGGCAGGCCCAGGGGCCTGCTGGGAACACAGGGAAAAAAGACCCACCCCCTCCAGCCACCCGCACGCTGGGGCGAGCGGGCAGCCTTCCTGGGGCAGCCAGCGGGCAGCGGCCAGGCCTCCAGGACACACCTGGGACCAACCTTCCCAGAACAGCCCCCAGGGGCCAGGACTGCATCTTGGTCCCTTCTGAACCCTCGCACGACCCCTCGGCCGGGTGGGCTCACGGAAAAGGCCACCTTCGAGTTTTCTGAAGGAGGGAATGCCCGGGTCTCTCCCATTCTAGAACGTACTTGCGCTTACAGCTCCTTCATCTGCCTCCGCCCCCCAACCCCCCGGCCACCATGACTCCGCTATCTTAAATACCACACTCCCAGCCCTCCACCTAGTACTTTCCAGCTGAAGGGGAGCCTCTCACCAAACCCTCATCTTCCAGGTGGGGATCTCAAGCCCAGAGAGGGGAAGACACTTCCCCGGTGCTGCACAGCAGGGTCGGCCCAGAACTCACCTCCCCCTCCCAGCAGCGGCTCCTCCCTCACAGCACATCCAGGTTTCAGGACTGGGATGCGGGTGAGGGTCAAGGAAATGAAAGAGCAAGGAGGCCTACACCCACTCTGACCTGCCCTGGGGTGCCCGGCTGTCCATCCCCACATCCCCCAGCCCTCCCACCACCCAGCCTGTGTCAGCGGGGCCCCCAGGACATAGCCCCAGGCCCTCCAGGACGAGTCACGGAGCACAGGAAACACGGCAGCACAGCCGGTGCCTGGTGAGGCAGATGGGGGAGCCCCACAACTAGAATACAAGGTGTGAAGATGGCCCTGGGGTGTTGCTGGGAGGGGGACCCCAGCTTTCACCAGTGTCTCCATGACCCACTGCCAGAGATGGTCCCAGACCAGAGCCCTGGGTTCCACAAACACTGACCACCTCCCTCCCATGCACACACCTGTCCTACCTTCTCAACACCTGTCCTATCTGACCTCAGCCGGTCCCTCCCAGGGCTGGGGGCTGCAGGCCTCCCCTTAACAGGTGACAGAGTGGAAGCACTCAGGCTTGGAGTCGGACAGAACTGGATTCCAAAGCTAATAGCAGTACCTCTCACCAGCTGCGTAACCCAACCTCTCGGAGCCTCAGCTTCCCCCATCTGGAAATTGGGTATAACATAAACCATTCCACACCGGGAGGATTAAATGTGTCCATTATGTGTCAAGACAGGTGCCCAGCAGGTGCTCAATGCCATTGCCTTCTCCCCACACCGTGCCACCTCCCACCTGCCTGGCACCTGGTGGTGCTGGCCTGGGTTCAGGAGCTGCCATTGCCACAAAAACCAGCATCTGGTTCAGTCCCATCTCAGAGGGATTGCGGGGTCCCCGTCTCACTAACAGGACAGTCTGAGCCCCCAGGCAGAGCTGAGCCCAGGTCAGAACTTGCACCTGCCTAGGCGACAGCATTAAAAGAGGCCCAGGAGTCGAGCGCTGGGGGAAAAGGAGTGTCAGGAGCCCATGCGAAGAGTTCCAGGCGGCTGTTCCACAGACGGCAGTGTCCCTGTCTCAGCCAGAGCCATAGCCCGTGCCCACAAGGCCCACGCTCTGGGCCAGTGGCTTACACGGGGTCGGCCTCCTGGTCATCCCAAGGAGAAGCACCATTATTCCCGTTTACAAGTGAAGCAGCTGAGGGCCACTTGCCCAAGTTCACTTGCCCAAGTTAAAACCCAAGTCTACATGCGGGACGTTCCAGGTCCCAGGCACTCCATCCCTTTGCCCTCCTGCCTCGGAGGATCAGAGGCTGGTAGAAGCCCTGGGCTCTGTGCTGAGGGGCGAGGGCAGCAAGGTGCCCCCAGGCCCCAGGACCAGGAACTGCCCACCTGTGGGGCACGACCGGCTGCTCACATCTGAAGCCACCGCGCGGGCACACGAGAACGCCCCCAGCCGCCTCTGGGTAGAAACCACCGTACGGCACCCAGAGAGGTAAACTACATCCATAACATGAGCGTCACGGAGCAAAATGATTAAATGCTGTCAT
The DNA here is from genome assembly GCF_028021215.1 of Eschrichtius robustus. Classification (NCBI taxonomy): domain Eukaryota; kingdom Metazoa; phylum Chordata; class Mammalia; order Artiodactyla; family Eschrichtiidae; genus Eschrichtius; species Eschrichtius robustus. The sequence goes on from NC_090828.1 coordinate 144,228,664, forward strand.
TTCGGAAGGAAATTAATTAGCAATAGCTGTAGCTGTCTCAAGTCTGCTGAAGCAGCGTGCATCTCAATTAAAACGTAACTGCCGCAGCTTCCATCACAGCAGCTTAAACGGCGTGAGATGCCGAGTAGGCGCCTGTCTACAGGCGGCTTGATTCAGTGCGTGGAATGCCCGTCATGGAACGGGAGGCGGGCAGGACAGCGAGGTCCCTCCTCAGAACCCCGCGCCCGTGCCCGCCGGTCCTGGCGAGGGGCAGCGTGTCCAGGCATAGAGATGGCAATGGAGGGTGGTTCCTTCAACTTCTGCACAGACCCACCCTTGGGAAAAGAGATTTTAAGCCTGGCAAGGACCTGGGTCTAGAGTAAGGACCCCCCGCTTGCCATGCCTACCGGCTCATGCAGAGAAGCAAATAAGAGGCAATAGAGAGTGGTGAGGCTTGTGGCTAACAGGAGGCCCACTGTGGAGGGCAGACTGCCGCTGCTCCCCTCTGGCTGACTCTTCCCACAGGAAGGTGAGGGCCCAGGGTACCAGATTCTCAACAGAGTGAGGGACAGGATTTTTAGTTCAGGTTTCCCGAGTTTTAAAACACAGTGAAGGCCTAACCTAAGGGTTATCAGTATTTGACCTCTTATCTAGGAATTCCTGCACCTAAATACACACCAAAGGGTGTCATCATCGAAAGTAGATTAATGGTTGCCAGGGGATGGGGGGCTGACTACTCACTGGGTGTGGGGTTTCTTTTTGGGGTGAGGAAAATGTCATGAAAATAAATAGTGGTGATGGTTGTACAACTTTGTGAATAGTCTAAAAACTATTTTTTAAATTTTTTATTCATTTTTATTTTTTCTTTTAAATTTTTTTTACTGAAGTATAGTTGATTTACAGTGTTGTGTTAGTTTCAGGTGTACAGCTAAAAACTATGGAATTATGTGCTTTAAAAGGGTGAATGGTAGATGAAGTACATCTCAACAAGGCAGTTACAAAAAAAAAGAGGTATGGTTTTTCCCTCAAATGCACCCAACAGCTGCCAGATTTTTCACCAACGCATCTTTCACTCATCTTTCAGACATGTCTTGAGGGGCTGCTGGTACAGGATGTCTCCGGGTCAGGAGCTGGGCAGACAGCAGGGGCGCCCTCAGCCCCACCCCCAGCATCAGTGGAGGCTGGGATGCTTTTCTAAATTGTCAGCTTGTCTTAGGGAGCTTCCTCCTCACCTCGGAATCAGGATGCTCCTCAGGGAAGGCTGGTGGCTGGTGGGGCCAAGGGAGCAGGGTGAGGCCCCTCTGGTCAGGAGCCCAGCCTCAGGGAGCCCCTGGTGGTCCTCCCACATCCAGTCCAAACTCAGCTTCTCCACCACAAAGGTGGGTGCGCTGCTCTGAGCCCCGAGGCTGTGCCACCAGCATCACGGTGTTCACGGCACCTGCAGTTCTGCGGACGCGGCCACTTGACCCACCCCCTGCCAACTGGGCGCTACCTGAAGGCAGGCCCTGGACGGGAGAGGCTCCCAGAGGGTATGCACAAGGGATGAATGGTGATCACCATCTCTCTCCAGCGCCTGGCCCGGAGAGCACGCCCCGGGTGAGCGCAGAGGGAGGCGGAGAAGCAGGGGGGCCAGCGGGGCATCCGGCAGCACACGGAGCTGAGCAGCCTGGATGAGACACACCTACCTTCCCACCTGACAGGCAGCACCCTGCCTGAGCCACGACCCCAGGCGACAGGATGCCACACAATGCCAGGGACGCCGGGACTCGTCCCCACTCGAGCTGCAGGCCTTGCCTTCCCTTCCAGAAAAGCAGAGGCTCAGAACAGCGCCCCGCTTTGGGGCACCCCGCTGCCCTAATCCTGGAACCAACTCTATAGGCATACACTCTAGGACCTTCTCTCACTCGCCCTTTCCCCCAAAGTACCCTAAAAATCTCACTCAGGCCTTCACAGCATCTGCACTCTGACCCACCTGTTCCCCTTCGAGTTAATCTCCCCACAGAGAGACCTCAGCAGCTATTCCTACAAATTGCTTGTCACAGGAAAATGCAGAAGGCCACAACAGTGAAAACAATTCCAAATGGCCCCAAATAAGGGGCTGGTTAAGTAATCCCAGCATGTCCAAACAATGGAATATTAGTCACTGAAAATCACATTTACAGACTTATTTAGAAGGGCTTATGTTAAAATACCGAGGGGCTTCCCTGGTGGCGCAGTGGTTGAGAATCTGCCTGCCAATGCAGGGGACACGGGTTCGAGCCCTGGTCTGGGAAGATCCCACGTGCCGCGGAGCAACTGGGCCCGTGAGCCACAATTACTGAGCCTGCGCGTCTGGAGCCTGTGCTCCGCAACAAGAGAGGCCGCGATAGTGAGAGGCCCACGCACCGCAATGAAAAGTGGCCCCCGCTCGCCGCAACTAGAGAAAGCCCTCGCACAGAAATGAAGACCCAACACAGCCATAAATAAAATAAATAAATAGAATTAAAAAAAAAAAAATACCAAGTGAAAAAATCTGGGCTGCAAAGTTGCACACGAAGCAGGATGCTTTCACTGATGTCACCTACTGCGGGGGGGGGCGGGGGTGGGAGGCAGGTTCTGGAAGGAAACAGATCTGTCACCACGCGTCACTGCTGAATAAAGGCACCGTCGGGGCTTTTTTTCTTCTTCATGTATACTTTCCTGAACTTTCCACTCTGAGCCTGGATTGTTCATTTATAATTATTAAAAATATACTCCAGACCATTTATCCACAGCAGAGATATTACTCTCCTCTCCCCACCACGAGCCAGGTGACAGGTCCCCCGGAGCTGGGAGCCTCTGAGCCCGCGGCCAGGCCTCGGGGCATCAGTGCAGCCCCTTCCTGCCACTCAGCCTGGAACTGGCCACTGTGGGTGTTCCTGGGGACTGAGAATGAGCCGTTTCTACTAAAACATGCCCCTGCCATTTACTGAGTGCCCCCTGGCTGCTGGGTGTCACACCAGCCCCTGTGGATACCAAATGAATGTGGTCTGTACCCTCCAAAGGCTTTGCTTAGTGAAAGCAAAAAACAAGGAAACCAGTAATTAACTGCAGAAAAGAACCTCAGTCTCTGGGAGCTGGGAAAGGAGTGGAGGAGGGAAGCCTTGGGTGTTACCAAGAGCTTGAACATTATCCCGGACTAAGGTGTGCACAAGACCGGCAGGGCCAACCCCCCTCCTGGCCCAAGGCAGACATTGCTAATCAATCACAGCACTTTTCCCAGCAGCCCTTGGTGGGGGTCCTTCTCCTGCAGGGCGTCCGACAGCCCCCCAGTCAAACTGCCCTGGCACAGGCAACGACCCCTCATCTGTGCAAGTGGGCAACGCGGCTTCTAAGGAAGGGGGTGACGCGGGTCACTCAGGAAGCAAGGGGGGCCGGCAGCAGAGAGACCCAGCCGGAGACAGCTGTGTAAGAGTCCAAGCCCTGGAGTGTGCAGTCCACAAGTGATGCGGAGGGGAGGAGGAGGGAGGGGACGGGGCCACACCGCCCACTCTGAGCCCAGCTTCCTCTCTCCTCCTAACTTTGGGGAGGCCTGGCAAGCTCAGCCCTCTGGAAGGAAAGAGACTCCGCGCTTGGCCAAGCAGCTGAATGCACAGAAGGGCTGCACCGGGCCGCTCACCGCTGGGGCGGGCAGAAGGACCCCCAAGGCAGCCCCGGGCACCTGCCCAAAGACTCACGGCCCCCCAGCCGGCGCGGTGTCTGAGCCACTCGCTGAAACAGCTCTTTCAGAGCATGCGGCCCCCAGTGGCACATGTCCTGTCTCCTCAGGAGGCTGCAAATGTCTTCAGGAAAGGGCAAGGCCCTTGATTTACCCAAGGACTCTGAGTTGGAAGGAAGGGCCCTTGGAAACCAGCCAGCTTCACCTGGTCGTCTTACGAATGTGGAGGGCCAGGCTCAGATATATGGAGCCACTTGCCCGAGGTCAGAGCGGGCGAGGGGCAAAGCCCGAGAGGGCCCCGAGTCTCGTGTGTCCCGCTGCATGGCCTCTCTCCTGAGTCCAGCAGGGCGCCGAACCCAGGGAGCACCCGAACATTCCCTGACCGGCAGACGGATGCGGGGAAGGGCAGTGCAGCATCGGTCCCCCTGCCTGAGCGCTGGCCCCGGGGCCGCTGGCTGGCACCCTGTGCACCAGCCGGCCCTCCGTGCAGAGCACACGTGGAGAGGCTCAGCCCCAGTGAGGGAGCCGGGCCTCAGGCAGCACCCACGCTGGGATTGCACGGCTGCCCTCGGGCTCGCTCGGGCGTGCTCTCTGAAGACACGCTCTGATTCGCCGCCAGGGAGCCCAGGTGGCCGGGCCAGACGAGGGCCCCTGGTGGGCTCTGAGCCTGGGCGAGCAGGGCTGAGATGCATGTCAGCACCAATGCCTGGGCTCCAAACATTAACTCAGACTCAGCAGGTGGGAGGTGGACGGGGGTGGTGGGCCTACAGAGGAGGCCTCTTTCCATCTGTCAGGCAGATGGGGCCAGCGATGACGGCCGCGCCCCAATTACTACTACTATAATCAGAGCCACACACAGGCACCCAGCACACGGCTGGGCGTTTCCCACTGGCAACCTTTCCAGATCCACACGACACTCGGAGGGGTCCCAGGCGCACTTGCAAGATGAGGAAACTGAGGGTCCCAAGACCACAGAGCGAAAGAGGGGCAAGCATTCGGGACTTTGCACCCAGGTCCCGCCCCGCATCTCTCCTGCCTCAAATCACCTGCCCATCAGGCAGCACCTAGCCGCCCTCCAGCACTAACATCCCAAGTGCAGGGCACCCTCCCCGGGTCGCCTGGTCACTCACCAACACCCCCGAGTGCCTTTACATCTGCACCAGGCACCCAAGCCAGGACCCAGACAGGGCTGTTCCCACCCTCAGCACACCCCTCGTCCAGCTGGGGAGACAGACCAGTGGCCCAGCAGCAGTACCGGACGGAGCGATGTCCAGGAGGGGAGCCGCCGGGGCGGGGAGGCATTCCAGCAGGAGGAGCTGGCCAGGCAAAGGCCAGGAGGGGAGGAGGCCGCGGGCACCAGGAGGCCAGTGGGAAGCCAGTGACCAGCAGCACAGAGGGTGTGAGTGTCTGCGCAGGGGAGCGGGGCTGGAAGGTGGACGCTGAGGGTCGGCGAGCCTCACGTGGGGCTGCAAAGTCGCACAGTTCCTGGGAGCACCGCCCAGTGTAGTCTGTGTGAACTCGGCCCCGACCGGGATACAGAACGAGTGCTGCTGGGGTCCACCAGGGGCCTCGGCCTGGGAGCCGAGCCTGCTTAAGTTGGAAAGGCCTCTGCCTGCAGACGACTCGGGGCTGGGAGCGGGCGGTAGAGCCTCTCGGCCCAGGGTAGGAAGGGCTCCTGCGTGGGCAAGGCTCACCGGCCCCAGCGACCCACAGACCCCACAGGACTCGGCTCAGTCCACCCCACCCCACCTCAGGTCCCGGGTCCAGGGTCACAGGCCAAGTCCTGAGCGCCCCATCCTGCCCGCTCTCCAAGACCCACCACCACCCAGCGCCCTGGCCGAGCTGGCTTCAATCCAGCCTGCTCCGGGCAGCTCCCTCCCTCTGCGGGGGACGACGACGTCTAGAGTCTGTGCATTTATGTCTGCGCGGGTGCACGCACGCGCGCGCGCGCACACACACACACACACACTGTGTGCACTCAAACTTCTACAAACTCCAAATCCACGCACAATCAGAAATGCACTCACCTGCAATGGATGCACTTACAGACACACATGATAACAGGCACACTCGCACATTTATAAATACCCACAGCCACACACAACGTGCAGATGAAACAGACATGCCCTCACACAGAAGCACACGGGGCACACGCTTGGTGCACACACACGGGAGCACCCCAAGGGGAAAGCCTCTGAGCCTGCCTCCCGTAGCTCGGGGAAATCGCCGCTAGAAGGCAAGCTCTGGAGTTCTGGCCCCACGGGTGCACTTGCCTCGGCAGCAGGGGGACAGATGCGGAAGGTCCCCCAGCCTAGCTGGGAGGCCGGCCCAGGTCTCTAGGGCCTGGAGGGGGCTTCATGCAGAGACGAATTCCCGGTCAAGGGGCTAAATGCACAGGGCCCTGAGGTTCTGGGGGTGTCCCCAGGCCCCAGGGAGCCCTGGAAACTTCCACTCTGCAGAAGAAAGAGCCCACTGGACTCGGGCAGTGCCGACTGCCCAGCATTGGCTGCAGGCCTGCTGATGAGTAGGGGGCGTGCTGGCTTTCGCCCACTTTACCGAGGAAGCTGCAGTGCTGAGTGCAAGTCTAAAGGCCCAGGAGCTTCTCCTGACTTCCCTTCATTCCTCCATCAACAGATCCATCCACCCATCCCTTCAATCCAAGTGCCGACTGTTGTTTCATCTCCATGACGAGCCCATGAGGCAAGAACAAGGACCTCCGTCCCATATGCAAGGACAGGGAAGCACAGAGGGACACAGAGTGCTCAGGCCACACTAAGTGACCAGGTCAGCCTGACACCAAAGGCAGCTCAAGTCACGATCTGCGCAGAGCAGCAGCAAAGAAGCGGGTTTCGTGGCCTCTGCCCTCTGGCAGTCTGAACGTGTGCATCTTCTCACGTGCAAACAGGACCAGAGAGAGCTCCCTGCCTTCCCGTGGGGAGAAGCCTCCACAGCCTTCCAAGCTCGGTGGGCCTCTCCAGGAGCCCAGCTCCACCAGCCACTTCACTTCTCTGAACCTCAGTGCTCCCTCTGTAAAATGGGGATAAATGTACCCACTGCACAGGAGCACCAAGCCCAGAGCCTGGCCCCGAGCGGATGCCCAAGAAAGGCGTGAGTTAGGAACGCTACTGCTACTCCATCACCAGAGGTGCCGCAGCTCCTAATAAAACGACACGCCAGTACGCGGTGCAGACCAAAGTAAAAAGACTTTCGTGGAGAACAGCCTGGGTGGGTCTGGGTTCCGAGAGGGTCGGGAGGCGATGCGCGTGGGCTGAGCCTGGAGGCGCGGAGGCAGCCGGGGTGCCGGGGTCGACGGGAGAATCGCAGCCACCCCACCGGGCACAGAGGCTCTGGACGTGCCTGACGGAGCCCCGGCTTCCAGTGACGTCACCTCCCGGCGCCCACGGGGAGTGGCCCTGCACAACCTCCTTTTCCAGATGGAGAACAAGAAGCAGGGAACAGACAAGAACTTGAAGGTCAGGCAGGTTGCTGGACGGAGCCAGGGCTGAGGCTGGGGCTGCTGGAGAACAGGCCAGCGGGGGGTGGGGGGGTGGGGCAGGGGGACCGTGGGGAGGTGGGGAGAAGCCCCCTGGCTCCCGTCTCCCCATGCCAGTTTGCTGAGGGTATTAAAACGTCTCTTTTCAATTACTCCTTCCTTGGAAATTACTAACAGCGCTCTGATGAAGATGCGACTTAATTTCCCAGTTGGTTTGGAAACGAGGAGACCCATAATTGTGTGACCCTCTCTGCAGCAGCAGACAGGAGAGGGGGGATGTCTCCTCGGAGGCCGCTCGGGAATAAAAACATCCCGCCGAACGTGCTCGGCCCCTGGCGCCGGACGGGGCTGGGGTGCAGGCTGTCGCCCCTCTGCACCCCGCGCCCTGCTCAGCGCACCCAAGGTCCTGGCCTCACACTCCGCTCTGACTTGGAAAAGCGCTGAGCCCACCAGGCCACAGCCACGTGCTCAGGGGCCCTGGTCTGCGCCCCCCCGAGCAAGTCAGCTCCCACAGAGCCCCAGGCCCACTGCGGACAGAGGGAAAGATAAGCTGCCCTTACTTAGAGCCGGCTGTATGTTCATCAGGCCTTGCGGCCATTTCCGCACCTCACTCTTGCTAAAGCCCATGAGTACCCCCACTGCACACAGGTGAGGAGACAGGTGCCCCAGTTCCTGTGGGTGAGGCCTTGGTGTGACTCCGAAGGCCCCGGCCTCCCTCCGGCCCCCGCCGCCTTCTCGTGGGAGGATGAACCTGCCTCTCGGTCACGGCTCCCCCACAGGGACACTGCAGACCTGGGAACAGGCCCCACACGGCGAGTTCCCGTGACTGGAGCCCCTAGAATCAGCCCCAGGAATTTCGCTGGAATCTTTCCCGGTAATAATACAATGATGACGGCCATTGTTTTTTTTTTCAGACGCCGACTCTGTCATGTCACGCTAAGTGACTCGTGAAAATCACCCTGTCCCGGTGTTATAGTCGGGGGAGGACTATAACATCCCCACTTTACAGACGCAGAAACTGAGGCACGAGGTCTTGAAGAGCAGAGCCAGGATCCCACCAGACCAGCCTGAGCGCAGAGACGCTCCACCATGGCCCTCGCCACCTCCCTGGCTTTCTCAGACTCACAGTGAACATAGCACAGTGTGCTACAGGGGAAGGGACCTTCTCTCCCATTTCTGAGACGGGGTCCCTCCTGACCACCGTCTTGTCTTCTCCGCTGAGGGCAGCCTCCATGCCCTCCTACCTACCCCAGGGCTTCTCCCTGAATCCTCTCTCGACAGGCTGGGGGACATTCCTCCCCAGGTGAGGAGGTCCTGGGGGTCCCCGTCAGGTGGGCACGTGCTTGGCGGGGCCTGCTGGCCGCCTGCACACCGCCAGGGGGCGGGAAGGGCCGTGCCGCCCGCTGCGTTTCCCCGGCGAGGCTGATAGGTCCAGACTGAGGCGCCACGGCGGGACTGAAGGCTACGGGGTCGGGAAGGGTCGGCCGGCTGCAGACACGCCGAGGAGCAGCAGGAATTACTCATCCCAGCCCGGCCTCGCCAGCGTGAACCTCTGAACCCTCCACATGGGATGCAAGGAAACCCCCATTGGCCACTCGAGAGGCGCTTAGCAGGGGACGCACACACCCCCGAGGCCTCGTCCACAGAGGGACTCTTGTTTGGAAAACAGGCGTTATCACTATGACACAAATGCTGTCTGGATTCCAGGAGTCTTTTTCCTGCTGCTTTTTCAATTCCCAATTCTCCCTCTGCACCGACATCTCCTATCTCATGCCCTGCACTGGAACACGCCAGAAGGAAATCAAGCAGCGAACTTCAAAAACAAAGGAGACCGTGGTCTCCGACACACGTCGTGAACTCCGACTCACCTCCACGCCGACCCTCAGGCAGCCGGAGCTTTGCTGGGCCAACCGGACCCATCTCATCCTGCAGAACCTCCTGTCTGCTCCCCAGACAAGCCCTGATGGCCCTGACAGAGGCAGGACGGCTGCGAGTGCTCAGTGACAGCACAGGTGAGGGGGAAGGGTCAGGCACACCCCCTCCCCGCCCCGATGCGCTGGCAGCTACTCAGGCCGGTCCCCCCCCCACCCCACCCCCCGGGGTCCTCAGCGTTCTGGCCTCACGGATTCCCTGCAAAAGGAAGACACAGAGGTGCGTGGGCACTGCAGGAGCCAGCAGCCTGGGCTGTCAGGGAAGGCTTCCTGGGAGAGGCAGCACTGACACTGGGTCTCCAAGCACAAGGAGGCCCGACAGGTAGGAACCAGGGGTGTTGTAAGCATGGGGTAGTCACCGAGTTATTGTCACACTGAAGGAGACTCCACTTTTATCTCCAAGAGGACCACAAGATTCGAAACCTGCAAATTCTGAAGCTTTCTAAAGCACCATAAAAATACTCCCAAAACCTCAACCCGGCCATTGGGACTGGCCTCACTCAAAGGCTAAAAGCCAGCAGTGGGCCGTGCAGTGAAGGGGGCTCTGTCCCCAGAGGTATAGGCAAAAGGTCACCTTCTCCGTAGCATCCAGGACTGGGTTCAGGGTGTGAATGGGGCCTTGGACCCCGAGGGCACCTGGGAAAGGCCCGGTGGTCCCAGGCTGAGATGTCTGGGAAGAGGGTGGGACTGGCAGAGATGAACCCTCCGTCCCAAGGGCAGAAGAAGGTTCAAGGAAAGACCCCTGGCAGGGTGGGCACTGGCCCGGGCCTTGTGGATGGCAGAGGCCTCAGTGCTGGAAGCAAGGCAGCACTCTCCACACACTAGACGGAGGACCCTCAGCTCTTCAGTTGGGCCTGGGCGTCTGCAGCAAGAAGCAATGAATCAACGTGACAGCGCGTCACTGCCTCAAGAGACACAAAGGCAGACAGACCGGGGCTAACTCAGAAGCCTCTGATCGAAGACACACCTAAAAACTCTCAGGGAAACAACAGCTCCACATGCGGCGAGTTTTAGAAATGCTGGGTCAGCATGAAACAAGTTTCTTTAGTGGAGGACTTCGCAGAGCTTTCAAAATAGCACCTCGTGCTTTTAAGATCCCGGAAAGCCCCAGACTAAGTGGCTTCTCCCAAACTTTCTCCAAAAGGGCCAGGGCCCTTTCTGTCTGCAGAGTCTGTGCACAAGGGGAGCCGCAGAAAGCAAACTCCAGGGAGCCGTCCTGGCCTCTCCCTGCCCCCTCCCAGGGCACAACAGACTGGCCGGGCTCTCCCCAGGAGGGCCTGAAGCTTCGTGCCCACCTGATGCCCGGCTGGGATCCACCCCTCACTCCCAGTCTGGGTGGCGGTACAAGTGAATGAGGGTGACATCATGAAAAAGCTAACCTAAAAGCGTCAGTTCCTTAAAAAAAAAAAAAATTTAAACATTCTCATTAACACATGTAATATGTCCGGGTTGTCAGCCAATTCCTGGGGCACACCTGACAGTCTTGGGTTCTGGAGGTAAGAAGCCTGCTCCTGACAACTTGGGAGGAGCCGCCTGGGTCTCCTCCGGGCATCTCCTGAGCCTGTGACAGCCCTTCCTAGCATGTCCTTAGGTAGCTCCGTGGAAGGTGGCCATCGTGGAGGGCGGCCACCGCATACCTCGGTCCAAGGCTCCGCCCTACCTGGCTGACACCAAAGTCCGGGCACCACAAGCCACACACCGGCTCTGGCACCTCATCTGCACGTCCTTCTGTGCCCAGTGCCATCAGAACACAGAAGCTGCCCTCCTTGAAGCTCTGAGGATGGCGGACACATCCAGGTGACAATACAGGAGGCCCCAGGAGACTTCCACCCAGCAGGAAAGGTCTGGGGGACACTCAGGGTCTGTATCACCAGTGTGGCTTTTCTTGGGACCCGGCAGGAAAGTTTTCAGAGCAAGATGCCCTCCCAGGTCTCTGTGATTATCTCCACGGACAGAGGAGACGGGCTTTGCAAAGCCCTGGCCGGCCGGGGAGAACATAAAAGGCCCCCTTGCTGACAAAACCCTCTGAGAAGAGAACCTGCCCCCAAACCTTTTAAAATGATTCTGGGTTTTGGCCCCAACTTGCCACTCGCAGCCGCACCCCACAGACACGTGACTGACAGGCCAAATCCAGCCTCTGATCCTTGAGCAAAGGCAGGCCCCAAAGTCCGCAGAGTCTCCTCCAGGGGACAAGATGGCACATGCCGGTGACACAGCGTGGCCCCTCGTCATTCTGTCCAGAGGCTGTAATTAGAAGGCGGTCCCGGCGCTCTGAGCTGGCCCCTCCTGGCTCTTCCCTGGAGGGCTCTCTCCTCCACCCCCAGCCCCCCCAGGGGCCAGACAGCAGCGGGACCCCCGAGTGCCCATTGGATGCCCAGCTTTGCTCCCCTGAGCACCCCTCCTCACCCCGGCTCAGGACAAGCCGTCCTCGACCTTCGTAACCCAAATCCTCAACAAGAAGGTTCCTTTTCCTCCCCTCAGCCTTTTTCTAACAGCAGCCCCGGCCCAGTGGGTCCCAGGCCTTCAAACCCTCTCAACCCAACAAATGTTTCCTTCCTTTCCTCCCTCCCTCCCCACTCTCACTTCATGGAGATACATTATAACTGACATATAACACTGTGTTAGCTTAAGGTATACAACATAATGATTATCAAATCATGTGTATGTACTGTGAAATGATCACCACAAGAAGTCTAGGCAGCAAACATCACAGTTAACATATTTTTTTTCTTTTTGAGATATACTCCCTCAGCATCTTTCAGATGTAGAATACATTGCGGTTAACTACAGCCTGTCACCATTAGCAATAGTCCCCAGGATGTAACGTCTATTTTTTTTATTTATTACTTAAAAGTTAATTTATTTAAGTATAATTGACCTACAGCACTATGTGAGTTTCAGGTGCACAACATAGTGATTCAATGTTTCTATGTTACAAAATGATCACCTCCTCTCCCCTCCCCTCCCCCCTCCCCCTCCCCCACCTTCCGTCCTTCCTTCCTTCCCTCAGCCCAGGTTGATGAGAGCCAGGTGAAGGGGACACAGAGATCTGAGACCCAGTTAGTCAATCAAACGTGTGACAGTCAGATAGGAGTTTGTCCTGGGGCGGCGGCGGGGGGGGGGGGGTGGGGGGGTGGGGGGGGGTGGGAGGCGCCAGGGAGGGCGTGGCCAGCTGGGCCAGCAGTGCAGGTATATCCACGGAACCCAAGGCCGGTCCAGTTGGAGCAATAGGTTAGCATCCGGGTGCAGTGAGTCATGAGACCAGAGAAGGCATCAGGGCCAGACCCCGGACCTCCCATGCCAGGCTCCAGAACCTTCTAGGGCTCTGCCCCAGTACTCCGCCATCTGGAACGCCCTGCCCTTCTCTCCATCCAGTCAAACTCCAACCATGGCCTCCAAGCCCTTCCCAGTCCCCAGCTCAGGAAGCCCTTCCTCCTCGGATCCCTCCGGCCCCGCAGCATCCGCTTAGGACCTCACGTCAGAGCCAGGGCCCTCAGTGTCTCTGACCCCCACCTTCACTCTCCAGATGGGGAAACCACGGCCCAAGAGGGTCTGGGCTCTGCTCCCCTGAGGTAGGGACAGGGCAAAGATGGAGCCGGGAGGCCTGGGCTCGGGGCTGAGTCTGGACCAGCCACAGGCCCTCGACAGCCTGCTCATCTCATGGGAAGCCCCCTCCAGCACAGCCCCTGCCCCCTGACATCCTGAGGGTCCTCCCCCACCCCAGCCCCACCACCGGGGGGGAAAGAACCAGGTCTAAGTCAACGTCCCCAAAGCTGGGCACAATGCTGGCTCCCAGTGGCGCTCAATAGTGTTCACTGGATGGATGGACGGACAGACAGATGGGTGGAGAAGGAGAAGAAAAAGGGAGGGGGCTGGGGGGAGGCGGAGGAGGGGGAGGGAGGGGGGCAGTGGAGGAGGGGCTCCCAGCTGAGAGCAGGTGCTGCCATACCCTCCAGCCTCTCTGCCCCGCTGCAGCCCTCGCGTTGGGTTTCAGACTGGCCCCGGCTAGAGCCGGTTGGGAGGGGGCAGCCGTCCCAAGCTGGGGCCACATGGGGCGCCGTGGCCAGGGACAAGGGCTTCGTGATGAGGACATGCTGGTCCCGATGCCCCCTCCCTGGCTCCAGAGCCCCACAGGCCCAAGGCTACAGCCCCAGCCGCGACATCCTCCCTCCCGGTCAGTCCCCAGACTCTCCCACCTCATGCAGACTCCAGCCTGAAGACGGCTACATGAGTCCAGCTTCCTCCTTGGCGACCTGCCTTTCTCCTGTCACCCAACTCCTTTATTTTGAAAAGCAGTGAAACTGTACCAAGATCCAGACCGGCAATCGATGGGAAGAAATGTCTGGCAACAGTACTGGCTGCAGCAAAGCCAAGGTGCAGGCCAGTCTAGACTGCCCCGCCCCCCCTCCGGCCCCACTCTCCCTGCGCTGGACCAGCCCCTCAGGATTGCACAACAGGGCATTCGGGGTCAGAACTTCCCAGGACAGGGTTTAGAGGAGAAAAGTGTGTCTAATGAAGAGGAACGAGAGGGCAGGATTCCAGAAGGACCTGGAAATATTGTGGCAGTTTTGTTTTGTTTTGCTTTTGCAAAGAGGCAAACACACAACTTCAGGGCGTGAGAACAGCAGAAAGAGACCGAGGTGAGGTCTGAGAAGGCACCAAGAAGGAAAGATTGACTCAGCAGTGGTCTAAGAGCTGACTGAGGCATTGGGGGGTGGGGGGCTGGCCCAGCTAGCGGGGAGGCAGCAGGGGCTGGTAGGGGCTCACGGGGACAAGTCACCAAGGACCACAGGTGACGATTCAAATGTGGTCACCTGCGCAGAATAACCTGAAGACAGCCCCCCAACACACACACAAGTGCCAAAGGGGAAAAATCCCCCCAAATCTCCCAACACAGCCTCCAGAGGTCACCCCACGCCCTGGGGAAGCCTCGTCCCTTCTGATCCTTGGAAGGTCCAGACTTTCAAGCATCCCCTCAAAGGCACAGTGATGTCCTCTGGGAGGCCCCAGGCCCTCCTCCGAGCCCACTCCAGGGCTACTCCCCAGCCGGACATCCCAAGGAGGGCTCACACCCCAGGGCAAAGGGAGCCTCCAAGAGTTTGAGAGCTGGTGTAGGCCCTGAGATGGTCATATCCCCTTCGCTTGACAGATGCACAACTGAGGACCAGAGAGGCAAGGGCCTTGCCCAAAGGCACAGAGCGAGCATGAATCACCCTGCCCTTCAGGGGCTGACCCGACAGGGCCCAGGAAGAAAGACCGCCGGAGGGCCTCTGCAATCACCAGGGGCAGCCCCCAGGACTGAGGCCCCTCACTCGTCCAAGGCGCCATCCGGTGGGCCTCTCACCCGACGGTGCAGAGGCGGGAATGCCCAGTTCCGTCCGCACCCTCCGGCCGCGTGGCCGCACATAGCCGATGGCACCTTGATGAGCAAAGAAGGAAACCTGCCACGGGGTGAGGGACAGGCAATTCATGTGAGATCAGGCCCTGAAAGAGCCTAGCCCCCAGTCACGGTGCCCCTTTCTTCCCCTTTTCTCCGCAGGAGGGGGAAGGCCAGTGGTACCCAGCGCTGGGTCAGGCTGCGTGTCTCTGGACAGGCCACTGCCACCGGCCGGCCTCGGCTTCCCCTTCTGCACAATGAGAGGACCAGAGTGGCAGGACCCGGGGCCCGCAGCCTCACTCTGTCTCTCCCTCTGGGCTTCCGGCCCCGCAGAGTGGCCACAGCCGGCCTGGCCCAGCCTTCAGACGGTGGGCTCCCCAGGGCCTGCCGGCGGCCCTCTCCACAGGCCAAGGAAGGCGGAGGCAGCTGACGGCTGGCTGCCTGATTTACAGCCTCCTCCGGCCGCCCTGCCTGAGGCTGAGGCCCAGCAGACATTTTCCATCACTGCCGCGGCCGAGTTCCGACGTTCAAGGGGGGCCCTGGGTCTGCGCCCTGGGCCTGGCCCCAGTGTCCCATCTCCTGAGCGCACGGGCAGGCCAGGGGCCCAGGCCGAACCTCTGTGCCTAGGAATCAGCACTGCATCACAGGGGAGGGGGAGGCTGAGCCCAGGTGCCACGGCCAGGCCCGAGAGGCCCGGGTGGGGGAGGGCCAGGCCTCCCAGCCTGCATGGTCCACACCAGGCCCTTCCCACTTCCGTTCCCCCCTTTCGCCCCATGACAACATCTTGAACGAGAGCCTCTGTTGGCTAGCCGGAGCGCTCTGGGTTTTTTCTGCCCCGACGCAGCTCCCACGCTCAACTGTGCACACAGCCCTTGGACAGGCTGCTGAGACTGTGTGTGGTGCTAGCAGTGAAACACAAGCCTCCGGCCCACACAAATGTTCTCGGAGGCCTCGCTGCCCCCAGGCGGGACCGGCCAGGATAAGCAGGGAGGTGCCCCTGCCCCTCTCGGCACCAGGCCCTTCGCCAGCCACCCTCTGGTCAAGCCAGCCTCTCAAGTCAGGCCATGAGCATATTCAGGGTAAGGACCATCCACACCATGGAAGTCTCTAAGCCATTTAAAATGGGAAAGGTCCTCCGAGGGAGAAAAATACAAATCAAGCTTTCTGCTTCCAGCCAAGATGGAATAACAGGAACTAGATTTAGGGTCCCACCCGAAACCACCAAATAGCCAGACAAAACACTGGAGACCATGGTTTTCAAGACACTGAACAGCAGGCAACAAACGGAAAGTCGTCCTGAGAGACATAAATACACAAGGCGGTGAGCGCTAACTAGAATGCCCCAGGGTGCGGGGCAGGGAAGGGAACCCAAGCAGACCTGGTGGATTCCGTGACCTGAGGAGACAGAGCTGAAGTCCAGGGAGACCAGGGCAGCAAGAGATTGAATGACAGAATGCCAAGAGGAGAGAACTGGACAGAGAGACAACCCCAGAGATCGGCAGGGGTCCCCCTGGGATCACTGCAGAATACAGCCAGCACATGCAGTTGTGTCCCAGGGCCAGGGAAGCAGAGGAAAGGATGAGAGGGACAGTGCCCAGCACACACAGGGCCACTGCCCGTTCCCACCAGCCAGACTGGAGAACCTCAAAAGTCACAGGGTATTGGGTGGAGAATTCAGAAGGATTCTGCCTCAATAGCGAGGAATAATTAGCCCTGGGCTCTGGTCCCATCTAACTAATCTTAAAAGCAAGGTTAAATCTTCCGAGTAAATCAACCGTGTCTCAGAGGAAGCTCAAAAATATTTATAGGATAACAAAAATATTCAATACTGAACAAGATAAAATTTACAATATCTAGCATCCCTCAAAAATAACCAGGCATGGGGACTTCCCTGGTGGCGCAGTGGTTAAGAACCCGCCTGCCAATGCAGGGGACACGGGTTCGAGCCCTGGTCCGGGAAGATCCCACATGCCTCAGAGCAACTAAGCCCGTGCGCCACAACTACTGAGGCCCGCATGCCTAGAGCCTGTGCTCCGCAACAAGAGAAGCCACTGCAATGAGAAGCCTGCGCACCACAACGAAGAGTAGCCCCAGCTCACCGCAACTAGAGAAAGCCTGCACGCAGCAATGAAGACCCAAAGCAGCCAAAAATAAATAAATAAATAATTGTTTTTAGGAAATGCTTTTAAAAAAATAAATAAAAAATTTTAAAAACATAACCAGGCATGAAAAAAAAAACAGGAAAATACAACCCATAATGAGGAAAATAATCAATTAATCAAAACTGAACCAGAGCAGACACAGACATTAGAACTTGCAGACAAGAGCCTTCAAAGAGTTATTATAACTGGATTCCATATGTTCTAAAAGTTAAGCAGAGATACTAAAGATATAAAAAGACCCAATCCAACTTCTAGAGACGTAAAATACACTGGAAGCAATTAGTGGCAGATTAGACACTGCACAAAAAAGGTTCATGAACTTGAAGAAGTAGCAATAGAAACTAACCAATATGAAAAGCAGAGAATTACAAAAGAAAAGAAAAGAGCATGTAGTCTATGGGACAACTTCAAGCTGCCTAATATATGTGTAATTGGAGTCCCCAAAGAAGAAATGGAGAAGAGAGAGTAGAAAGAAGAAATATTTGAAGAAATAATGGCTAAGAATGTACCAAACTTGATGAAAACTACAAATGCAAAGAAAAAGTGAAAAAAAAGAAAAAACAGCCAGAGTGAAGATTATTACCTGAGATCAAGAAAGGCACTCAGGACTTCACTGGTGGCACAGGGGTTAAGAATCCGCCTGCCAATACAGGGGACATGAGGTCGGTCCCTGGTCCGGGAAGATCTCACATGCCGCAGAGCAACTAAGCCCATGCGCCACAACTACTGAAGCCCACGTGCCACAACTACTGAAGCCCACGTGCCACAACAACTGAAGCCCGCATGCCTAGAGACTGTGCTCCGCAACAAAAAAAGCCACCACAATGAGAAGGCTGCACACCGCAGCAAAGAGTGGCCCCTGCTTGCTGCAACTGGAGAAAGCCCACACGCAGCAACAAAGACCCAACACAGCCAAAAACAAAATTAAAAAAAAAAAAAAAAAAAAGTCACTCATAATAACAAAGGAGTGAGCTCATCAAGAGGAAATAACAATCCTAAACATGTATGCACCTAACAACAGAGCTCCAAAATACAGGAAGTAAAAACTGAAAGAATTGGTTTGAAAGCCAATCAATGTGATTCACCATATTATCCCATCCGAGATCAAGAACAAGACAAGGATGTCTGCTGTTACCACCGCTAGTCAACACTGTACCAAAGGATCTACAGCCAGTAAAAGAGGGCAAAATAACTAAATAAAAGGCATCCAGATCGTAAAGAAAGAAATAAAACTGTGTTTATTTGCAGATGATGTGATCGTTTATGTACAAAATCTGATAAAATCTACAAAAGAGGATAAAAGAACAATACACACAAGTCATTTATATCTCTAAATACTAGCCAATTGAAATTTTAAAATATCACTGTAACAGCTTCAAATTGCATTAAAATATCTCAGGATAAATCTGAAAAAGACATACAATGCCTGTACACTGAAAGTTATAAAACATTGCTGAATTTAAAAAAGACCTAAACAAATGGAGGGACCCGCCTTGTTCATGGATCAGATTACTCAGTATTGTTATTTTCTCCAAATTTATCTATATTCATCATACTCTCAATCAAAATCTGAAAAGCAGGATTTTTGGAGAAACTCACATGAAAACGCAAAGGGTCTAAAATAGTCAAAACAACGTTAAAAAAAGAAGAACAAAGTTGCAGGGCTAAACTGCCTGATTTCAAGACTTATTAGAAAGCTCAGTAACCAAGAAAATATGGTGTCAGAGCCAACACAGACAAACAGATCAAAGGAACAAAACAGAAAGTCCAGAAATAGGCCCACACATATACGGGAAACAGATTTTTTTTTATAATGGTGCAAAGGCAACTTGGTGCAGAAAGAATAATCTTTTGAACAAATGGTACTGGAGCAATTAGATAGCCATCTGCAAATAAATAAATATAGGCCGACCTCGGAGCTCTTGCGGGTTTGGTTCCAGACCACCACAATAAAGCAAGTCAACACAAATTTTCTGTTTCCCAGTGCATATGAAAGCTATGACAACACTATCCTGTAGTCTATTAAGTGTGCAATTGCATTGTCTAAAAAAAAACATACATACCTTAATTAAAAAATACTTTATGGCTAAAATGTGTAGCCATCATCTGAACCTTGAGCAGGTCATATTCTTTTTGCAATAGTAACATCACAGATCACTGATCACAGATCATCAAACGAATATAATAATAATGAAAAAGTCTGAAATATTGCAAGAATTACCAAAATGTGACACAGAGACACAAAGTGAGCAAATGCTGTTGGAAAAAGGACACCAATAGACTTGCTTGATGCAGGGTCACCACAAACCTTCAATTTGTAAAAAACACAATATTTGTGAAGTGCAATAAAACAAAGCATAGTAAAACGAGGTATGTCTGTAAATAAATCAGTGACTTTGGTCCATACTTTGTACTGTATACATATGAACTCAATATGGATCACAGATCTAAAACTTTAATACCTCTGAAAAGAAAACACAGGAGAAAACCTTTATGGCTTCGGTCTAGGCAAAGACTCTTTGGATACGACACCAAAAGAAAGATCTATAAAAGAAATTTTATAAAGTGGAGTTCATCAAAGTTAAAATATTTTACTCTACAGAAGATATTGTTAAGAGAATGAAAAGATAAGCCACAGACTTGGAGAATATATTTGCAAAGCATATAAACTGTTAAGAAACTTGGTAGCCAGAATATATAAGGAACTCTCAAAACTGAATAATTAAAAAACAAACAAACCAAGGTTTAAAAACAAGGGAGTTGCCAGGGTAAATCAGATACTATACCAAGAAGAAATGCAGATGGCAATAGAGCACATCAAAGCACAACACCAGGACTTCCCTGGTGGCGCAGTGGTTAAGAATCCGCTTGCCAATGCAGGGGACACGGGTTGGAGCCCTGATCCGGGAAGATCCCAGGTGCCGCGTAGCAACTAAGCTCGTGTGCCACAGCTACTGAGCCTGAGCTCTAGAGCCCTTGAGCCACAGCTACTGCGCCCTCGAGCCACAGCTACTGCGCCCTCGTGCCACAACTACTGGAACCCGCACGCCTAGAGCCCATGCTCTGCAACAAGAGAAGCCACCGCAATGAGAAGCCCGTGCACCGCAACCAAGAGCAGCCCCTGCTCGCCGCAACTAAAGAAAGCCCGCATGCAGCAACGAAGACCCAACGCAGCCAAAAATATATTAATTAATTAATTAATTTTTTTTAAAAAAGCACACCGCCATTCATTAGGAAAATGTAAATTAAAACTACAATGAGGTACTACCACACACCCATTAAAATAGCTAAAATTCATTTGTACACCAATATTCACAGCAGTGTATTCAGAATAGCCAAAAGTTGGAAACAGCCCAAGTGCCCATCAACAGATGAATGGATAAACGAAATGTGGTCTATACATCCAATGGAATACTCTTCAGCCTTAAAAAGGAATGAAGTTCTGACACATGCTACAATGAGGATGAACCTTTAAGACATTATGCTAAGTTTAAGAAGCCAGACACAAAAGGACAAATATTATATGATTCTGCTTATATAAAATATCTAGACTAGGCAATTCATAGAGACAGAAAGTAGAATAGGGGTAGGGGATTAAAAGGTACAAACTCTTAGGTATAAAATAAGCTTCAAGGATATATTGTACAACACGGGGAATAGAGCCAATATTTTATAAAAACTATAAATGGAGTATAAGCTTTAAAAATTGTGAATCACCATATTGTACCCCTGTAACTTGTATAATATTGTACATCAACTATACTTCAATTTAAAAAAAAAAGAAAGTAGAAGTTATAGGGATGGGGGGGCGCAGAATGGACAGTTACTGCCTAATGGGTACAGAGTTTCTGCTTGGGGTGATGAAAGAGTTTTGGAAACAGATAGTGGTGACGATCACACAACATGGTGAATGTAATTAATGCCACTGGATTGTACCCTTAAAATGGTTAAAATAGCAAATTTTATATTACATATATTTTACTACAATTACAAAATACAATAATGTAACATACAAAAAACCATTGAACTGTACACTTTAAATGGGTGAATAGTATGGTTAAAAAAAAGAGACCTATCTATACGTGAGTGAAAATAAACAATTTTTTTTTTAAATAGCTAAAATTCAAAAGATTGACCATTTCAAGAGTTGGCAAGGATGTGGTAAAACTGGGATTCTCATATGCTGCTGGTGGGAATATAAAATTGTACAATTCCCTTTGTTAAACAGTTTTACTGTTTCTTGAAAAGTCAGTCATACCTACCTCATGACCTAGACACACCTACCCTCTGAGCCAGAAGTCCCACCCCTCAGGATTTACCCAAGAGAAAAGAACGCATATAGCCGCACAATGACCTGTACAAAATGTTCATAGCAGCCTTATGTGTGATAGCCCAAAACTGGAAACAACCCAAATGTCCGTCAACAGGCATCTGGATAAACAAATTAGGGTACATCCATATGATGGAATACTACTCAGCAATAAAAACGATGGACCATTGCTCTGTGCAACATGGATGAATCCCAAAGTAACTGCACTGAGTGAAAGAGCCAGACCAAAAAAAAAAGCACACAACCTGTATGGTTCCATTTAATTCTAGAAAAGGCAAACAGGTCTATAGTGACCAAACACAGATCAGTGGTTGCCCGGGGAAGGAGAGCAGGTGGGAGGGACAGATTACAAAGGGGCAGGAAGAAACTTATGGGGATGATGGATATGACCGCTATCGTGATTGTGGTTTGCAGACATAAGTCAAAACTTATCAAATTTTACATTTTAAAAAAACTCCACTGAGATGTAGCTTTTCTTCCAACTATCAGATTGGCAAAGATCAAAACGTTTGATTGTAACATTCTACTGGGGTGGATATGGGGAAATACACACTCTTATCGGTTGCTGGTGGGACTGTAAACTTCTACGGAAAGTGAGTTGGCAATATCTACCTGAGTTACAAAAACCCTCACCTCTATGCCCAGAAATTTCATTTATAGGAAGTCATCTACAAAGATATACTCATGTGTGTGAAATGACGTATTATAAGGTTATTCAATGTATTAATAACACTCTTTACAGTGGCAAGTGTCCATCAACAGGAACTAGATTTTTTTTTAAAAAAGGTATATACCTCCTTAACCTAAGGAATGGGAAGCTCTTTACGTGCTCACATTGGGTGGTGAGTGAAAAAGGCAGGTTACAGTACAGGTCGTATCCAATGCTTCCATTTAGGTATAAAAAGGGGAAAAAAGATTATCTAGTCATTTGCATGCGACTTGCATAAAACTTATTTCTGGAAGGATACACACAAAACCCAGGATCACCGACTGGCCCTGGGAAACCTATGTGGGCGGCGGGGCTACGGCAGAGCTAGAAAGACTTTATACATGTGTATAGATAACGCTTTATATGCCTTTTGAGATTATTAACCATGTGAATACGCGACTATTCAATAAATGGATAGGTGTAAATAAAGATTAGTGAAAAATAAAATGAGTAAGGTTATTCTATCACAGACAGATGTAGAAAGAACACCAAGGAGTATTGTTAAGTGAGCAAAAAGAAAGCAAGTGGTTGAACACTACTAGTAGTATGATCCCACTTGTGTAAAAATAAATGATAATGACAATAAAATATTGGTCTATGTCAGTTAAGAAACACTGGAAACTCATGTATACCCATTATTGGTGGTTATCTCTAGGGAATAGGATTTGGGGGTACCTCCTCTCTCCACATTATACATTTCTGAATGTTTAAGCTTTTTTATTTGTATTAGGTTTGTATCAGAAAAAACTGATTTTTTTTTACTGGTATAGGTTTGAATCGGAATAACAAATATATATATATATATATATATATATATATATATATATATATATATATATATATTACTTTTATTAGTATCAGAAAAGAAAAAAAAAGAGCCCACCCCTGGGCAGTTACATTTTTTAACCATTTACCTAAAAACAGGAGAAAAGAGTTTGAATATGACCTCACCTCTGATCTGGAATTCTACCTCTAGGAATTTATCCAAAGACTGCCATCAGTTACAGTCAAAGATTTACATCTCCAGGAAAACATACACACAAATGTGGTGGTGAGTGAAAAACTAGATTATAAAACAACATCTGTGGGGCTTCCCTGGTGGCGCAGTGGTTAAGAATCCACCTGCCAATGCGGGGGACACGGGTTCGAGCCCTGGTCCAGGAAGATCCCACGTGCCACGGAGCAACTAAGCCCGTGCGCCACAACTACTGAGCCTGCACTCTAGAGCCTGAGAACCACAACTACTGAGCCTGTGTGCCACACCTACTGAAGCCCGCACGCCTAGAGCCCGTGCTCTGCAACAAGAGAAGCCACTGCAATGAGAAGCCCGCACACCACAACGAAGAGTAGCCCCCGCTCGCCGCAACTAGAGAAAGCCCACGCGCAGCAACAAAAACCCAACACAGCCAAAAATAAAATAAATTAACTAAAAAAAAAAAAAACCACGATAAAGCAGCATGTGTGATGTGATTCCTGAGTGTAGAAAATATTAGTGAACATAAGTAGAAAAGTCTTGAAAAACATCCACCAAGGTGCTGGGGGTCCCCACAGAAAATGTGGGGGAACAGAAACCCGAGGTCATGGTGGCTTCAACTTCCTTCTTTTTAAATCTTTCTTCACAATTAGTTTACAAATGATCTATTTTTGTTTTGTTTTTTTAAAAGGAAAGTTAAGTAGACTAAGAAACTTAGAGCATTTATATACAAAGGTGTTTTTAGAAGAGTTACTTTTTTTTTTTTTTTTTTTTTTTTTAGAGTTACTTATGATAGTGAAAAAATAACTATGTCCAAAAGAGGGGGATCAAGCACAAACACTCTGACAGAGCCTACAACAAATGCTTACAAAAGGTATTAAGTAAAAATTGTAGGGTGAAAACTATAAAGCAGCATTCCCCAATCTTTTTGGCTCCAGGGACCGGTTTCATGGAAGACAATTTTTCCATGGACCGGGGTTGGGGGGGGTGCGGTTAGGATGATTCAAGTGCATTTCATTTACTGTGCACTTTATTTCTATTATTTCTATTATTATTATTACATTGTAATATGTAATGAAATATTTATACAACTCACCATAATGCTGACAGGAGGCAGAGCTCAGGCGGTAGTGCGAGCAATGGGGAGCGGCTGTAAATACAGATGAAGCTTCGCTCACTCGCCCACCTACCGCTCACCTCCTGCTGTGTGGCCCGGTTCCTAAGAGGCCGGTACCAATCTCTGGCGCAGGGGTTGGGGACCCCTGCTATAAACCATACAATCTCAAATCTGTAAAATACTGAGGGAGATATGGATAGGAACAGAAAAACAGAGACTAGAATTAAGTAGACCAAAAAGCAAAACAAAATGTTTGATAAATCCAGCACAAATCTGTTGTTTTCATATTGGGGCCATCAAGAGCCCTGAGCTGGGGTGAGAATGGGGAGAAGACTATTTTAGGCCAGGGAGCCTCACTCCAGCTGTCCTGTCGGGCAGAGTACCCCTGAGGGGCCATAGGGGGCCAAGTGGTCAGTGGCCTCGTGAAGCCGCACGTTCTCTGACCAGCAACGACCTGCAACCTTGAGCAGGTCCATCAGCTGAAGAGCGCGGCCACCAGCCTGGCTTGTGAAGGGATCTGGCCAAGAGCCCTGCTTTGGAAAGACTCTCTGGAGCGTGGCAGGACAGACGTGGGGCTGCGTCATCACCCTCAGGCGGCCTGAAGGTAAGGTCCAGGGGGTGCCTCATTGGTCTGAGACAGGGCACAACCGGGCACCTCTCAGAAACTCCCCCTGCTAACGAACTGATTGCTTTCCCAGTCAGAAACAAGGGCACAAAAAGCGTCCAGGTGCTGGTGAGCACAGGCTCTGCCCCTGTCAAGAGGTGTTTTAGCAGAAACTGTGCTGGGGACTCTGGTTTAAACTAGCAGCATGGGCAAATTAAAACCGGGATCTGGGTTGACTGGAGCTTAAATGAGTCGCTAGTAGGATGTAGCTGCCAAAAATATGGTGCCCGTTGGACTGCCTTCTTAGTAGTAATCAAGATTTCACAGCCAAGACCTGGAAGCAACCTAAATGTCCATGGACAGATGAATGGATAAGGAAGATGTGGTACATATATACCATGGAATACTACTGAGCCATAAAAAAAAAAACAATGAAATAATGCCATTTGCGGCAACATGGATGGCCCTGGAGATTATCATACTAAGTGAAGTTAAGTCAGACAGAGAAAGACAAATACCATATGATGTCACTTATATTGATACGTGGAATCTCAAATAAATTATACAAATGGACTTATTTACAAAATGGAAATAGACTCACAGACATAGAAAACAAACTTATGGTTACCAAAGGGGAAAGTGGGGGAAGGGATAAATTAGGAGTTTGGGATTAACAGATACACACTACTGTATATAAAATAGATAACCAACAAGGCCCTACTGTAGAGCACAGGGAACTATACTCAATACCTTATAATAATCTATAATGGAGAAGACTCTGAAAAAGAATATAGATATACATACATACGTGTATAACTGAGTCACTTTGCTGTACACCTGAAACTAACACAACATCGTAAACCAACTATGTTTCAGTAAAATAAAAGATTTCATGCTATGTACCAGGGACTTGATACATATAAACCCTTTTACCCTCATTAAACCCCCAGGATATGGGTCCACAGATATCCTCACTTTACAGATGAGAAAACAGAGCCACAGAGCTGGGACGCGCAGTCTGTCTCCCGTGCCCGATCCGAAGCCCCTGCTCCCCTGAACCTTCCAGACTAAGGGCTGATGCACCCGTCCCCCCACAATGGCTGCGCCACAGCTGGAGAAGCAAGCTCCCATCTGGACGGTCCCTCTCCGGAGTGCTGGCCACGGCACCAAAGGGACGCCAAGCCGCGTCGTGTGGAACGTGGAGAGCCCAGACTTGCCCCGGAAAGGGGGTGTTCTCTGGGGAAAAACTAGCCCAGGGAAGAGGCTCACTGTCCCCCCTCAGGGAGCCGGGCTCCACAGAAAGGACCACCTCTTGGCTCGGGAGATGCAAGAGGCAGGTCGGGACCGATGAGAGGACCATGCATATATTCCCACTATCAGGACTGCCAGGGACGGGCCTCCAAGACAGAGGGGTCTCTGCGGAGACAAAGACTGTGCCCTGCTCTGCCCTCCGAGGATACGGCAGAGCCCCCCATGAATGGGAAACTGACCCTGACTGTTGTTGCTTTGGGACCTCGGGCAAGTCCAGTAAAACCAGCAACCTCCACAGCATCTTTAAAATGCACATGATGATTCCTACTGCATGCGGTTGTTATCCTAGCACAACCCATGGTGATGGTGCTAAAACAGTGCATGGTCTCTAAGGCCCTGCCACCTGAGACCACCACGGCGTTTAGAGACGGAGCACCTCCTATGGGAATGTCAAGGTCAAGGGCCGCTTCCTTATTCAAGTAAATCAGTGATAGGACCATCCATGAGTCTAAAAACCCCAAATTCAACCCTCTCTAATCGCTAAAATAGAGAAACTGTGATCCTAGGCCCTAAATATCATGGCTTAAAGTTTGCTTGAAATGATCTATTCCAACCATCTCATTTGATGGACAAGGAATAAACCAAGAGAGGCTCAGAGGGGGACAATGGCTCACCCAAGGTCTCCTATTAACCTCCAGGCAAAGCCAGACTAGAACCCTGGTTACCTCAGCACATTTCCAATGCCTTAACCACTAAAACACCCTGTCTCCCACCAAAAACCCCTCAGAGTGGTTATAAAAACATGGTACACAGAGATTACGTAGGGGGCCCAAATGAACTATAACACGTACTTGGATTATATAAAATACAACTCTGCCATATTACAAACTAATTTTATAAACAAGCACTCTTGCTCTCTCAAATCAAGGAAGCCAATCTGGAGACTGCTTGGTTGGCTCATATTTCTTTAGAGAGTTGTCAAAGGAAACTGAACAAATGCCATTTTCTCCCACTGAGAAATTTCCTAGAATCCATTGATCAACAAACAATTACTAAGCACAAATAAAAAGACAATGGCAAGACAGTATTAATGAGTGTTATAAGTAAGAGAAACCCCAGGGACAAGTGGAAGCCTAGGTCTGAGACAGGAATGATTCCATGGAGGATGTGACCCTTGAGTTACTGGCTTCATGGATAGGAGAGGAAGGGTATGCCAAGGACCAACAGCAAAGGCCTTTAAAATTCCTGTAGTCAATGGACGGATGGATGAATGAATGGATAGAGGATGGATGAATGGATAGAAGATGGATGAATGATGGATGGATAGAAGATGGATGGATGAATGGATGAACAGATGTATGATAAATGGATGGATGGATGGATGGTGGAAGATGATGGCCGGATGAATAATGGATGAATAGAAGATAGACGGATCAATGGATGAATAGATGTATGATAAATGGATCAATGGATGATGGATAATGGATGGGCGGATGGATGATGATGGATGGATGGACAGATGATGGATGGATGAGTGGATGATAAATAATGGATGGATGGATGGATAGATGGATGGATGTGTGGATGGATGGATGGACAGATGATGGATGAGTGAATGGATGGATGGGTGGATGGATGGATGGGTGGATGTATGAAGGATGGACAGTCGATGGCTAATGGATGGATGGGTGATGATGGATCAATAGATGGATGGGTGGAAGATGGATGGGTGAGTGGATGATAAATAATGGATGGATGGATGGATGGATGGATGGATGGATGGATGGGTGGGTGGGTGGGTGGATGGATAAGTGGATGGATGGATGGATGGATGGATGGATGGATGGATGGATGGATGGATAGATGGATGGATGGGTGGGTGGATGGATGGTGGGATGCATGACAACTACTACTCTTAAATCACTGCAAGTGTTCCTGAGGATCATACTCAAGAGTGTTCTGAAAACCAGGTTCATCTTCTCATCCCTTTTTGTTTTTAATTAATTTATTTTATTTTATTTATTTTTGGCTGCATTGGGTCTTTGTTGCTGCGCGTGGGTTTTCTCTAGTTGCAGAGAGCGGGGGCTACCTTCGTTGTGGTGCACGGGCTTCTCATTGCAGTGGCTTCCCTTGTTGCAGAGCACAGACTCTAGGTGCGCAGGCTTCAGTAGTTGCGGCACACGGGCTCAGCAGTTGTGGCTCACAGACTCTAGATCACAGGCTCAGTAGCTGTGGCACATGGGCTTAGTTGCTCCACGGCACGTGGCATCTTCCTGGACCAGGGCTCGAACCTGTGTCCCCTGCATTGGCAGACGGATTCTTAACCACTGCGCCACCAGGGAAGCCCTCTCATCCCTTTTCCACCCATCACTCCCTCCAACAGACCCTGAGCGGGAGTTATCTTTAGGGAGCAGGTCAAGAATAGGTGGAGGCAGGGTCAGACACCATATCCCTTGCCTACAGATGGGCAAGAGTTGGTGGGATGAGAAGAGGTATGTGCATATTTGCTGGGAATTCCCTCTTTTCCACAAAAGAGGGAAAAGCCTAACCGTAAGAAAAAAAACAACTTGAGAAATGAAGTTGGCCCAAACCCAAAAGGAGGAAAATGAAAAGGGAAAGGTGATAATCACTTTGTTGCACATCAGATCCCAAATGTTTCAGTCCCAGAAAGAACCTGAGTCCCCTGCATGTTTATACCTCACATCCTGGATGAAGATAAACCACGGCTGACAATAAGTTGGTGGAGCCATCCTTGGAATCACAAAGCCTGCCCCTCAAAGCACCCCAGGCTCTCATAAAGGGCCCCTCTGTATCCTGCTGGGTCCCCTCCCTACACTTCATCCTCCAAGTGACACTGGCCTCTTAGAGGAAGCCTTCCCAGACTTACTCAGGCACAACTGTTTGGTTAAATAAATGACCCATCGCCAATGGCCCCCACCCCTGGGCTTTTCACTATTAGGACCCAGGACTCTATGATCCCTGACTAGCCAGGAAAAGCCGGTACAAAATTCACTGTTAAGTAGGAAACTTAGCCTGAAGCCGGGAAAGCAGACAGGTTCTCCCAGATGACAGCTGAAGCGGTATCTGCTCCGGGCTCGTATTCCTAGGTAACTGCCTTCTGAGGTCACACCAGCCAATTCCTGGCTCTCCTAAAGTAGGCTCCTGCTAGACATGGAGGATACAGGAGGAGGACAGATGCACACTGGAGAAATCGGCTGGGATTTCGATGGCCGCCAGCTCCTAACCAAGTTAGCAAGGTGTGAGCCTAGGGCAGTGAGCTTAACACAGCCAGGCCCATAACAGACGCTCCAGTAAGTGCTAGCGGATTGACTGATGGGTTGCACAAGGAATTCCTCTTGATGGCAACTGCCGCACTGTTTCAAATTCAGGGCACAGAAAAGAAGGTTGAAGACTTCCAGCCTGGTGAGAGAGTGAGGTGTGAAAAAGCACGGCTGCCCGCTCCGAAGCCCCAGCCGCAGCGTCCTGCTGTGTCAGCCAGGCAGGGAAACCCTACAGCAGGCCTTGCCGGCGACCTCCACCCAGGGTCACTCAGTCTCAGCATCGGCACATTTGGGCTGGACCATCCTGTGTCGTGGGGGAGGCCCTGCGCCTTGCGGGCCGCTGAGCGGCATCTCCGGCCTCCACCCACTAGATCTCAGGAGCAACCCCCCGCCCCCCGCCAGTTATGACAGCCAAAACCAGCAAGTGCTAGCTGACTGACTCCAGGCATGAGCGAATATCCCCTGGGGAACAAACAGCCGCGGTTGAGAATCAGTGCTGAGGCGTTTGCACAGGGGGCGCCAGGGCGGCACTCAGAAGCCAGCTCCGGGAGAGGGTCCTGGTTTGGGCACCAGCCTCTGCCCAGGGCTCTTCCTCCCACTGCTCAGGGAAACGCAGGGATTATCCGATGTCTCTGAGACTCAGGTCACCCATCTGCAAAATGAGGCCGTATTTTGCAAGTCACTGGGCAGGCAGAAGGCACTCAACTAATTACTCTACGTTGATTTGTACATAGCTGTTCTGAGAATCTCAAGCTGACATCTCACATCTCTCCCCAAAAGCTAGAAAACTACTACTGGAAATCCTCTAAACCCTACTGAGGGCCTCAAGAACAGCTGTGCAAATACTTCCACCAAGTTATTCCACTTTTAAGAATCTATTCTAGGGACTTCCCTGGTGGTCCAGTGGGTAAGACTCCACACTCCCAATGCAGGGGGCCCGGGTTCCATCCCTGGTCGGGGAACTAGATCCCGCGTGCATGCCGCAACCAAGAGCCCGCCTGCCGCACTAAGACCCGATGCAATCAAAATAAATTTTAAAAAAAAATATTTAAAAAAAAGTCTATTCTAGGGAATTAGAATCTCAGGTAAACATTTACACACAAAGATGTCTGTCTATTCCAGTGTTATCTACAATAACAAAAACTAGAAAAAAACCTAAATGCCCAACAACGTAATAAAGAGAGTAAAATAAAATATGCTTGAGGAGATAGGGTCTTCCGTGGTGGCACAGTGCTTGGGAATCCACCTGCCAATGCAGGGGCACGGGTTCAAGCCCTGGTCCAGGAAGATCCCACATGCCGCGGAGCAACTGGGCCTGTGCGCCACAGTTACCGAGGCTGCGCTCTAGATCCCGCGAGCCACAACTACTGAGCCCACGTGCCACAACTACTGAAGCCCGTGTGCCTAGAGCCCGTGCTCCGCAACAAGAGAAACCACCACAGTGAGAAGCTCGCACACCGCAACAAAGAGTAGCCCCCCGCTCGCCGCAACTGGAGAAAGCCCCGCGCAGCAACGAAGACCCAACGCAGCCAGAAATAAATAAATAAATAAATAACATAAATTTATTTTTTAAAAAAAGATTTCAAAGGGGCCCTCAGCCTGATGGCACCTCCATCTTTCCTGCCCACCAGCGACCGCCTGCTCAAGGGGGGGGTCCCTGGAGGATGGGAAGAGGGGTGTCAATGAAGGAGCACCGCCCTAGAGCGTGGGGCCTTAGCTGTTCTTGGTAAAACAGCTAGGCTGGGTCCTGGGGGCCCGAGGGTCCCGGGACTGAGGGCCGGATCTGGACACGGATGCGGCACCCAGATGCTGGACACCAGAGATTCAGGGGAGATGGAAATGCCACCAGCCTTCATCGCACTTCCCACTGGGCTCCTAGTGCCGGGGTGCCGCCGGGCAGTGTGCCCTCAATCTGCCCTTGGGGGTCTAGACCGAGCAGAGGAACTGAGCTAACGTGGAAAGAAGACCGCACTTCCCCATCAGCCCGATGCCTCCAAGCGGCCGCAGTCGGAACCCAGGGCAGAGTGGACGGGGTGAGTCCACAAGGCCCAGCTTCAAATGTACGGAAGTGGTCCCTTTCCAGTCCCTCTTGAAGTCCTTGCCCACATGCACTTGAAATATTAACAGAAAGCCAACAGTGTGCAGGCCAGGACAGTACACATCGCAATGCTCCCCAAAGCTGGTCCACATCGTCAGAGCCAGAGACACCCAAGAGCCCAAGTCTCCAAGGCCAGCTGGACCTCAGGGACAGGAAAGGCCACCATCCCCGGGACCCTGCCCTTGAGCGAGGGCGACGCCAGGCTCCCACTCAGAGCCCCATCTCACACTAAGACACACCTGGAAGGCAGCTGTCAGGACGCCCACTCTAAGCTGAGAAGCCGCGCCCTTCCTGATGACCCAGCTGCCCTGTACTCGTCAGAGACTCCTTCTGGAATCTCTCTTGCCTTCTCCCTCTGAAGGAGACTCAAGTCCTAGTGAGGAGACGGGATGTTCTTGAAATATGCTGACGCCACGGCTAGGATGCAGGCAGCGGATGCTGTGAGCTGGGGGCGAGATGCCAGCCAGCGCCGCAGACCACCTCAGCCACGAGCTTCCCTCACGGTGGACCTGGGCAGAGAGGCCAGGCCACTCCACCAGCCCCTCCTCCTCAAGGCGGACGTCCTGCAGCACCAGGCCTGAGGCCACCACGGCTGGGAGGGCATGCCAGCCTGCACCAGCTCCTCACTCAGCCTTTCTGTCCTTCCCAGGGAACCATAAAGACAGCACAGGCAAGCCCTTCGGTCAAACCTCAGTGGGGGGTCACACTTCCCAAAGATCTGCTCAAACTCGGCAGCACAGAACTGGACCCAAAGAGGGACTGACTTCTGGCCACTGAAGCAGTGAGACAGCCATCATGATGCACAGGTAGTTTCTTATACAGGAGAAAACCAAGGAGCGATCCTAGGGACCCTCCGGCCAAGAACCCACGGCACAGAAACGAAGGTGCTGATTTAATAAGCTCGCTGCTCTGCGGTTTCTCCTGGGGTCTTCAGGGATCTTTCACAGCAAACCAGGGGACTGCCGCAGCCACCTGACAGTCTCAGAAAGAGAGCCCACTTCTCTGTGCTGTTCTGGAGGAGAAGCAGCTCAGTTCTCAGCTAGTTTGTGTGCCCCAACCTCCAGTGCAGCAAATAGCTGGAAAGTCTAAATCCTGAGTTATCCATCCAGGCTTAAAGAAGCAAACGTTCTCCCTTTGTTAATGCAAAAATCACAGAGGAAGTGAAGGACGTCACAGAAAGAAATCACTAAATTCCCATCACCCCGCCCTAAAGAGTCTTGATAAAAGGCGGATCTCAGGGTGCCCTCCATAGGAATTCACATTCAATAGGGTCTCCATGGGGGCCCGAGAATCTGCATATTTCCCCAGCTTTCCGTCTGAATCCCTGGCTGGAAGCCCGCTGGAGGCTTTCTTAGATTTGCCTCTATAGCTCGTTTCCAGTTCTGACTTCACTCTCTTATGCTATTTCTCTTTTTGTTTAAGTGCATCTTAGGAGAAGAAAAATATCTAATTCATAAAGAGACCTGGTAGTTAAAAAACTTCCTGGTATATACGTATATCAGCATGAACAGAGATATCACACACACCACATTCACACTTAACCGGAAGAGCAGCCTAACATACTACATCATGCATGTGAGTAACATAGGACATTATGTGTGTGACATCTTCTAGAGACGAAGACACCTGAGTTACATTCAAACCCTGCCATCCTGCTCCCTCCTACCGTCAGCACACCTGACAGCTCCTGACTGAGTAACTGCTGAGTCAGACTCCTTCTTCCCCTACAGAAACGAGGCGCCCTCAGCCAGCGAGCCCAGCGACGTCCCCTCACCTTGATCTTCGCAGGCGGTGAGGGCCAGCCCTAAATACGCTGTCGCTGCCTGGACACACAATGTATCAACCCCACACAACCCACTGCCGTCTGCAGAAACGGCTGAGTGATGAACCTTCAACCCATCATCCGATCACGATGACCTCAGTTTTTGGAGACAGCAAGTCAAAACTCGACCCTTATCGTCAGAGAGCCGAGACACATTTCAGGAGGGTCTGAAAAGGCATTGCCGAGTGCTTCCCCCACCCACACCAATGTCCCCTAGTCCACTCTATCCCCGCTCACCCTGTGACCACATCCCGGAGGTGCCCCGAGCACTGCAGCTGACTAGGCAGAGTGACAGGCAGGGGGAGATGGGAAGCGGGGGCAGCTTCCTTGAGAGGGCCTCACTTCACTCTCCCCAGAAGCAGAGGCAAAGACCCAGACCCCCGACTTTGTCCAGACCCTGGTCCCCCCACCCTGCCTGAGGTCTGATTCTTAAAGACAGCTGCGAGAGGCCGGCTGTGCTGGCTCCCAGGCTGGTGAAGCTGCAGGATCTGAGAGATCACATCTGCCTAGCTTCCTCCCCCTCCACAGAGAGGCCAAGCGACTGGCACAGGGTCACCCAGCTCTTGAGTGATGGGTGTCACTCTCCCAAATGTAACCCCAAGGGTCTGGGCTCCTTACTCATCACGGGGCATTTATCCATCCCTTTTACTCTCTTCCTCAACTTTTTCCAGAAGAAAGCATCCTGAAAAGATGACACACATAAGGAAGTCTCCCTAGAATTGGGGGGGGGGGGGGGCGGTGGCAGTCCTCTGCCCAACTTTTTATATCACTGCTACCTTCATGGGCAGGCATTAAAGACTTGCTCTTAAGATGGTCTCAACCAGCAAATGACAAAGATGAGGGCAGGGGGCATCAGAGCCCCTTCACCCTTCACCACCCGGCTCAGTCAAGACGAGTTCAAAAGCGAAGCCCTTCTTAGTTCCCAGAGCAGAGCATGTTCAGTCCCGGGGGTATATCACCGTGATGGTCACCTTGGATTTATTTCAATGCCTTTGTGTTGTCCCACCCACAGACGGCACTTGTTAAGACTTCTAGCCCCTGCTTCTTAAGCCACCGCGTGGTGAACTATAGGTTATCCAAGAAAGAATCAACACATGAAGAGCTATTTTCTGGCCTTCAAGGCCTGCCTACACTGCAAATACTTGCATAGCAATCTCCCCCAACGCAGGTTTAAAAATATGGACTTGTGTTCTTTTTTAACTCCCAACATAATGAATGAGTTTAAATATTAGAAGTTGAAATTATTAAGTAAATCATTTCACCTGCAAAGCTTCTATTTGCATAACATTAATTCATGATGGCAGCTAAAACAAATTCATCATATTTGGTATATGAGAAGCTGATTTACGTAGGAATTGAAAAAAAATCATGAGCACAAAATTATGTTGAAATGATGTACGAACTCAATGGAGAAAGATTTTTCTCTTTCCTTCTTTTCCTTTGCTGTTTTTTAAAAAATCATCTGAACAACTAACTGAATTATGGTGAGAAGGAAAAGGATTTCAGGAGAGGAAGGAGGCAAAGGACTGGCATCTCCGGAAATGAATAATGCTACCGCCTCACGTGTGTGGCAGGCTCCCGGTGCGGGTACACACACACACTGTTATTAATGTCAAGTATGCCAAAGATACGCTGGGAAATCATTACCATTCATCGCCACTAACCGCCATTAAATTTCAATCAATTCAACTTAGCACAAGTGTACTTGAGCGGCCCTTACAGTTCCTTATAAATGTGGCTCAAAAGTAGGGCTGACTTATTGCATTGTCCACCACACAAAGGAGCATTGCTAAGCGTCATGCTTGGACGCAGGGACGGATGCTCTTTTCACATCCTAAGCATTCAAAGATCCTTCTTTTTCTGAGCGCTAAGAGGTCTTGAATCCCTACAGGTCAAGGCGAATGGGTTGAGGTGGGGGGGATACTGTTCTGAGAGACCACCATTCCTTTCCTGCCCCGGTGGGGAAGGTGGGGGTCAGGGCAAAAGGGGGCCTTCGGCACCCGCGCAGATGCCTTACGGAAGAAGTTTCGGATGCCGCCAAAAGTTTGGCAACGTGGCCCCTTTTCTCCTGGCTCTAGCGAAATGCTCTCAATTCACTCTGCAAACTGTCACCTAAAGTCGAATGAATCCCTTCTCGGAGAAGGGGGAGGGGAGCCACTGGGAAGGGGCAGGGAGGACCAGCGGCCGTGGGCAGGGAGGGCGCCCTTTCGAGAAGCGCCTTCTCCAGGTGGGCGCCGGCTCCCCCGGGCGCTGCGGTCTCCCACCCGGCGACAAAGGCGGCCGATCTGGATCTGGGCCGCTGGCTTTCTTCCCGAGCCGCCACGAGCAGGGTCCCGCCTGCCGCCACTCGCCGGGGCGGCCGGGACAATGTGGCCATTGTTCGGGCGCCACAAACCGGGCGGGCGGGCAGGTGGGAGGGATGCGGCGCGGCCGGCGCGCGGGCTCTCGGAGAGCAGAGGGATCCCCGGACGCGGCCACGGTCCCCACGGCCTGGGCAGGCCGCGTCCCGGAGGCCTCCCGGCCAGCCCTCCGCGGGGCAGAAATTGGAGGGGGGCGGGGAGAGGAAGGAGGGGGAGGAGGGGGAGCGAAATAAAAAGATGCCCAAGGAAAGAGGAGATGGGCGGGGAGGAGAGGGAGGGAAAGAAAGAAAAGACAGGAGGGAGGAGAGAAGGAAGACCCAGGGCGGGGAGGGGAGGGGCAGAGAGGGCGCGAGAGAGAAGAAAGGGGGAAAGAAAGAAGGGAAGGAAACAAAGCGGGCAGAGAAGACGGGAGATGGGGGAGTAGGGGAGACAGACAGACAGACAGATGTGCAGTCTGCCCAGGAAGCCTCTGCAAAAAGCTAAAGTTCACCCTGTTCCGTGGAGGGAAGCGGATCCAAAGCCAGCCGAGTCAGCAAAGCATAATCACACCGGGGGCTTTGCTCAATTACAGGTCTGAGAGTCGGGGCTGGAGGAAGGGCCATACTTAACTGTGTCCCCGGGAAGGCCCAGGCACTCACTCAGTCGAGAGGTTTGTCAGGGTGGGGAAGACAAGTATCCCCCGCCTCCACCCGCCCCGAAGCCCAGGGAGCCCCGATCGCGGAGAAGCCCGGCCCCCGAGGTCGAGGCGGGCGTCTGGGCAGCGGCTGGGGCTGGCCCGGAACACCCACCAGGAAGGAGCTTCTAAGTTCACCGGGGCCGAGAGTCCAGGGCTGAGCCGGTGCTGGTCTGCGGGGAGGCCGCAGGCCGGGGAGGCCCCGCCTCAGCCCCGAGCAGGGCCACCCGCCTCCTCCCCACCCCCTCCCTCACTTGCTGGAGGCCAGGGGCCCTCGGCCCGAGGGGGGAAATCAATCCCTTGCTAATGAATAAAAAGCCCCCTTTATTTCACTGCTGTGTTTGGTTCATTAAATTTTCCACAGATTTGCAGAGAAGAAAACATAATCAATAAACCTTGACAAAAAGTGAACGTGTGAAAAAGGCCGGAGGGTGGAAACGTGAGATGAAAGTGCTATCCGATCACAGATTTCAGGGGCAGACGACGAGCCCGGGCTGCCCAAGAATCTCAATGGACCACCACCCTTTCGCGGCTTTCCCTCCCTTTGCTGAAACTCTTCATTCAAGACAATGGGAAATGCACTAAAACTTTTTTCTTATGCTAATGCCTGAAACAGGGCACTCACAGTTAAAACACACTTCCCAGCAACCTTTTTTTTTTTAAACGACACACACACATAAAACCACATTAACTTTTTCACTTGAAACCAAAAATCTCAGAAACAGTTTAATATGAACTCTTTGGTCACATCTTAAGTGAGTTATTTTCCCCCATGTGCGTTTTTTTTAAGAAGCCAGAATCAGAACACAAACCGCTATATTGAGGGTGCTTTTGTTGATGAAGGAATTGGGTAAAATAATATACTAAACATGCAGAAAGTCTGCTGGTATCACTGGTGCATTTTCCCAGGGGTTTAAACATAGTTTTGTAGGTTAAGGATGTTTTGGTCACCCTCAAAATCTAACAACAATGATCAATGATTTTTTTTTTAAATCCTTTACGGTCCACAGCAAACACTCAGATTCATTTGGGAATACGTAACAGTATTGAAGCTGGTGGCAAGTATTTATTTAAAACCCATGAAGCTGTTGCTCTTTACCAGAAGACACTGCCTAACAACAAACAGGACCCCTTCCCAAACCGTCTTTTAAACGAGCCTGAGGCCACAATTACAGAGAAGCCTCCCTTCCCGGGAGCCTTCTTTAGAAGCCAGCGAGCCTCGTTCACTGAAATTGCTGCCTATTCTGGTGGCTAGTACAATCACCTCTGCGGCCTCTCTGTACTTTCTGGAATCTGAGAATACAGTTTCTCCCTTTGGCATTCTTCACGTGTTTCACGTGTGCGAGCCTCTGACACTTACTGAAAAGAAGAAGGGGGGTGGGGAGCTGCTTCCCCAGGGTTCCATTTCAAAGGGCCCAGCAGGTACAGCTGCAGTGGTCCACGGCTAGGTCCACCTGGCCTGGCCTGGCTGTCCCCGCGTACCGGGAAACAGGCCCAGGCACAGGTAGAACCCCACCCCATCCTAAAGAAGCAGGGCAGGTGGCTCCACCTCCCCGGAGCCAGAGTCACCAGCAGAAGCGAGCGTCATTCAGATGAAAGGAAACCCGGCTGAACACACACTTGCCCAAGGAAAAGGCAGGCTGCCCTACCCCTTGAGTCCACAAGGATGTGGGACTTGGGTTTTGCGCTTGAACAAGCCAGCTGGGTGTGTAGGGGTCACAAAGCCTTTCAGAGTGTGCATGACAACCTCCTGGTCCCAGTTAGAGGGAATCGCTGGCATCTGTGGGGTGACGGTCCCCCCGCCCTTCCCCGGGTGGTCAAGAGAGGCCCTGCTGTAAGAAGGGCGTTTATCAGGCAAATATTCAATTTTGTCAGTCGGCCTGCTGAATCCCGGGGTTGGCTAATCCAGCCCCAGGGGCTGCACTGTGTACAGGGCACGTGTGGGAGTACACAAAGCATGAAGTATTTGTGTATCTTTCAGTCTGCAGTGCAAACAAGCCAGCTACAGTACACAGCCCCCAGGGCCCCCGCAGCCGGGCAAGGAGTCGCTGGCCAGCGGCCCTGCGGCCCCCTCTTCCAACCAGGCAACTCAAAGGATTCTCTCTGTTCAGTGTCCCCCCCACAGGTGGGCTGGAGCATCCCTGAGAACATGGACGGGCCCGCCTTTCTAAGGCCGCCCGGCCAGAAGGGCCTCTCTAACCCCACACACCCTTCAAAGTGGGCCAAGCCCAGAGTCCCCTCCAAGGCCACGGGCAGGGTCAGTGTGAGTTTGGAAGCAGCCTGGGAGGCCCTGCTGAAGTAGTCTGAACCCTGTGCAAATTCCCCTCCAAACAATCCGCACGGAAGATAAAAAACCATCCCTAACAGCCAGTCCGGCCTTGTTCCGGTGAGCCCAGCCCTGCTTTGGAAATGTTTCTCTCCCTCCCACTGGTATCCTCGCCCACTGACTTTGAAAACAGACTGCTCTGACTATAATCTGTCACTCAGATGCCAACCCAAGAGACAGCCGGGTCACCTGAGGGCTATTTCCTGGCCGAGTGGGCTCCTCACCTCCAGTGCCTTAGTTTAAATCCCCCTAGAATCACTAACTAACCTCATGAAATGAGCGTACTTCTCCCAGCAAAGGGCAAATACAAACCACCCTAAATATCACAGACTTGAACTAACTCTGAAGCGCTCTGACAAGCGACAACTCTCCATCCGTCTGGGTTTGAGTGGGACCCAAAATCTGGGGGAGAACATCTCCATGATTTCCTGTAACCCTCAGCTGTAAGAGGGAAGCACTAAGTCTGGGAAAACGAAAGCAAGAAAGATGAAGGAAGAAAGGGACCAGGGAGGTTCCGCAGGGATGTGACTGCAGTGGCCTAGAGGCTAGGGTCTAGAATTCCTGCCCCCGGGCGGACCAGAAGCTGGGGAGAGCCTAAAGGGCACCAAAACTCAAAGCAGCCAGGCATAGTCAGGGCGCCCTCCCCGGCCCTGGGGAGACCAGCCCAGGGAGCCACACAATGACTTCTTTCCCGGCAGAGCCAAGTGCAAAGCCGCTCCCAGGCGCCCACACGGGGAAGCCACCGAGGGAAGGAAACCCCCAGGCAAGGTAAGGAAATGGGCGGGGAAGGGTCTCGCAGGCAAGGTGACGAGAGCAAACAGGTCTCACGGGGGCACCGGTGGCGAGCCCGCCTATTCCGTGGCTTTCCACGGCTGTACATTTTGGATTTCACCGTTTATTTACTTTCCTTTCTGGCACCGAGCCCCCTGAGCACGCCGATACAATATTTGCTTAAACACTATTTTATGCCGCTTGCGAGGGAAACGTTTACTTTCAAATTCTCCAACATCCCCCTGAGCCTCGTCAGCAAACAGCGTATGAGCGTTTTACAACTGCTCCTTTATCTGGAGCTGTCGGGATTAAACCTTCACACGCCCGGCGGGGGCGGCGGGGCGGGGGCCCAGGACGCGGCCGCGGCCGCGGCCACTGGGCTGCAAAGTCCGCGCCGCAGGCCGAGCACCGCCCGGGATGCGCGGGCCGGAGGGCAGAGGAGCGCAGGAAGGACCCCCGGGGCCCGGCACCAGACTCCAAGGAAAGGTCTACTTTTCCAGCCGGGATCAACTCGGAAAGCCACATCAAAATGACACAAAAGAGAGGCGAGTGGAGGAAGGCCCCCTGGGGGAGACCCAAAGCCTACGAGCGTCCCTGCGGCCGGTCACCCGGGGTGAAGCGCACGGGCTCCGTCCCGAGTTCCCCGCGCAGTAAAAGTCGGGTTTCCTAGGAAATGACAGCAATTACTGCTGGGCTGAAACGACGCCGAGATGCGTGGACTTCCAGCTCCCCGACGCGGCAGGCGCGCTCACACTCACACACACAAGCACGCGCCCCCTTCCTCCTCCCCCCTCTACACGCCCCCCCGCCCCGGTCCGGGGAAAACGCTCCCCTTTCTAAACCCTTAATAGGATTGGCGCCCAACTCTCCCCGCGCCTCTCCCCATCCATCACACACAGATCAAGTTGCAGTAGTGGATTTTTCAAATTCCTCTGCAAATATACTTGTTGAGAGATTGCCGGGGGGGGGGGGCGGGGAACGATGAGTGGGGGCGGGGAAGAAAGTGCGGGGCGGGGGGGGACCCGAGGAAAGGGCGAGGGATTACGCGCGGATCCCTCCGGGAAGTCAAGCGGCTCTTGGGGCGGAGGGCAATAGAGGCGGAGGAGAGAAGCGAGGAGGGAGGCCGGAGGGAAGAGCCTGACCGAGGGGGAGGGGGCAACAGGGCCTGACGAGGGGGAGGAAGGAGCGAGAAAGAAAGAAAGGCAGGGCTCGGGACGGGCTGCGCGGAGAAGTGCAGTTAGAAGTTCGCAGCGGCTGGCTGCAGCTCCTCCACCCCCGGCACACTCCCCGGAGACACACTCCCACCGCCCACCTCTGGAGCTTCGCAGCATCCCAGCCTCCGGCGCTACCCCCACCTCCCGAGAAAACAGCCCAGGGCTCGCGCGAGGTGGAGACGGCGTGGAGGCCGGCTGGCCGCGCACCCCAAGAAGACTGACTCTTTCCCCCAGGTGGGAAGGGGGATGCAAAATCGCCCCCTGGCCACGAGTTCCTAGTCCCCGGACCCCCCTTACGTCCCCGCCCGGCTTGGCCCGAACCCGGACCCGGGCTGCCCGCTGGCCCGGTGCCCGGATCCCCGTGCCGTGGCGCGGGTACCCGGCCGAGGGACCCTCCGAGACGACGCAGCATCCCCTCGGCCCGGCGTTGGCCAGAGTAGGGGTCACTTCGCGACGAAAAGCAAGCAAAAGAAGGCCAAAGCCACTTTACCGAGGGAGACAAAAGTTTGCCTCTAGCACGCAGGTGGCCTCCGGGGCGCCGAGCGGTGCCTGCGGGCCCCCATCCCAACTTGGCTGGCGCGGCGAGCCGCCGCGGGCTGCCGTGTGCCGGGACTCAGTCCGGCCGGGGCGGGGCGGGCCAGGCAGGGGAGGGGACCGAGAGGCGGGCGGGGGCCGGGCCACCCTACCGCCGGCGAGCGGGCAGCTCCCCGAGGCCCCGGCGCGCCGCGCGGCCCGCGCTCCTTCCTCCCGCTCCTCCGGCTCTTCCTCGCCTTCCTTCGCGTCCGCCGCCGCCGCCACCGCCTCCCGCTCCTCCTCGAAGACTCATTGATGGGAGTTTGAAAAAAAGTCCGCGGAGCCGTGCTGCCTCGGCTGGCGAGCTGCGACACTCCCGCGCTCCGGCCCGCCGCGCGCCCGCACGGCGCAGCGCCCCCGCGCGCACGGCTGCAGCACACCGGGCGCCGGGCCCCCGCCCGCGCCGCGCGCCCCCGCCCGGAGGGGACCCGGGAGACCCGGAGGGGAGGGGCGGCCGAGGACCCTCCTCCAGCGCCTGGGAGAGAGAGAGCACACCTACTAAGAAAGTTCGAGCAGAGAACGGAGGAGCGCGCCAGTCTCCAACACTTTTTTTAAGGCGCTGGGGGCGGGGATGCGTCGCTAACTCAAGTCAGATGAGCTCCGGAGCCGAGGCGCGGGGAAGGCTCTGTTTTCAATCTCTGAAATCCCCCGCCCTCCCCGCCTCCCTCTTCCCCTCCGCCGGGAGATGCCCGGGTCGCCGTTCCCAGTGCGCCCGCTTCTCCGGGCGCCGGGGCGGAAGCGGGGGACGGGAGGCTGGCTCTAGGGGGGCTGGTTCTGCGCCGACCCTCTGGCGGCCAGCGGCGCGCGCAGGTGCCGGGGTGCGTCCTGCGCACCCCCCGCCGCGACTTGCGCGAGTCGCCCTCTGGGCGCCTGCTGGTGAGAAGCGAAGCAGCCTTCTAGGTTCGGTGCCTGTGTGTTTGGTAGGAAGGGTTTTTGTTTGTTTTGTTTTGTTTTTAGAGACTCCAGTCAAGCTGCCGCAACCAGATGGAAGTAATCAGAACCCAGCAACAACAGAGGAAGAAGGAAGAAAAAACCTCACTGAATTTTCGGGCCAAAGTGTATATGGGTGTGTGTGTGAAAGAACTTGCTTAAGCAAACTAGGTGACGAGCCCTGGGCCCTCAGGCCGCACCGCAGCCCAGCACCGAGCTGCCCAGCTTGGAGAAGCGCGGCGGGGGGCAGCAGGCTGAAGTGTCCCCCAACCCATCGCTGGCCCCCAGCCTCTCTAGGGCTGAGGGTCCTCCCCCAAAGAGTGCCTCACTGGGGGAGGTTTTTTGTTTTTCTCTCTAACGTCTGTGGAGCACTTACGATGTGCTGGGTGACGCGTTGTATTTCTTTTACATTATTTAACCTACAAAACTCTGTGAAGTAGGTTTTCTTCTCCCTCATTTTACAGGTGAGAAGACCTGTAAAGACCTTAAAGAAGTGAAGTAGGTTGTCCAAGGCCAGAGCACTGGACTGCTATCCTCCACGAGTTCAGTAGGTTTAGTTGAACCATTAGCTCAACTAAATTCACCCTGTAGGGGGTGGGAGTGAGAGCAGCTCTCTCCCTTCAGCCCCTCTTCCTACAGTTGGATCTTGTCTAGAATGCAGGGGGACCAAGTTCTCACAGACCCAATTCTACCCTCCGTTCACCAGCCTATCTCACTGATGTAATCCCTTTTTCTCAGTAGCTCTCTCCATTTGCCATTAACCCTCCTCTAACTTTATTTTTCACTTTTTAATCAAAGAGGGAGCATTATCTTCCCTATTACCTACCTTCTTTTTATTCTCCTTTCATTCATTCACATGACAGAACAATTTCTTCTTGATCTAGAAAAATATATATATGCAGAACACTATCACAGCAATTTGATGCAATTTCTCAAACAGGCTCTCCAGATTTGGGGGAGAAAAAAAAAAAACCTGCAGGGTTTTTAAAAAAGCAAAACTTGCAGAACTCAATGTATTTATTAAAGGGAAGAGAAGTTTGGGACTTTCTCTTTAAATCTGATCACATTCACCATTCCTCCATGCTATTTGTTTAAATTCCTGCTGAGCTTTCAGACACAGACTCTAAGGAGACAGAAAAAGTAAACTCTCCCTCCCTTCCTTGGCCATATTTTAATGACCCCATTCATATCTGCCCCATGAAATGTGCAGAATCATTTCATGTTACTGGAAGATTAGCAGCGTTGGCTGATTACTTCATTACAAGCTTGTCTCTGTTGGTTTCCTTGTGTTGTTAAGTTGGCGAAGAAGTTTAAACAAATCGACATTTTGGGATAGTTCCTTTTCTCTGTTTTTCTTCTCAGACCC
Source organism: Eschrichtius robustus (assembly GCF_028021215.1). Classification (NCBI taxonomy): domain Eukaryota; kingdom Metazoa; phylum Chordata; class Mammalia; order Artiodactyla; family Eschrichtiidae; genus Eschrichtius; species Eschrichtius robustus. The sequence goes on from NC_090828.1 coordinate 144,271,680, forward strand.
GCTCCACTCCTTCTGGAATCCAGGCACTCTCATAACCTTTCCTGGCTTATTTTGGCAAGAAGGTGGCTGTTGAGAAGAAGATGGAATCTTTCGGTTTGAGGAGAGGGTGTAAACATCACGCCTTGATCTCTAGATGGCCAGAAGTCTGGGCACTGAACAAAAACAACAGAAGTTTTGGAGCGGAGGCAAACTGGTAGAGCAGAGAAGTGAACACTGGACACAAGGTCCCGGCCCCAGGTCTAGAGCTAAATGTATGACCTTGGGCGAGTGCCAGTTCGTTGAGTCAGCAGCTTTCTGTGTGCCAGGTACCATTCCAAGTGATGTGACATCACAGTGAGTGGAATGAACGAGATCCTTCCCCTCATGGAGCTTAACGTTTCATGAATAACCACAGACAAATACATAATCGCAAACTGGGTAAAGAAAAAATACCAAGTGCTCTAAGAGCTTACGATGGGTGACCTGAACTAACAGGAGGCAGCAGTTGGGGGTGCCGAGAAGGCTTACCTGAGGAAGCGAGGTTGCACTGATAGGAAGACGGAATGAAGGATCAAAAAAACCAAAAATCGATGCATGGAACTACGTTATGCAAAAAAGCTTCTGCACAGCAAAGGAAGCAATCCACAGTGTGAAAAAGCAGCTTTTGGAATGGGAGAACATACTTGCAAACCATATACTGACGAGGAGTTCATTTCCAAAATATGTAAGGGACTCCTAAAACTCAACAGCAAAAATACAAATGACCTGATTAAAAAATGGGCAAAGGGCCTGAATAGACATTTCACCAAAGAAGACATACTGATGGCCAACAGATGTACAAAAAGATGCTCAACATCACTCGCCGTCCAGGAAATGCAAATCAAAACCACAAGACAAGGGACCTCCTGGCGGTCCAGTGGTTAAGACTCCTCACGCTTCCAATGCAAGGGCCACGGGTTCGATCCCTGGTCGGGGAACTAAGATCCCACATGCTACTCAGCCAGAAAAAAAAAAAAAAACACCCACAAGGCAATATCACCTCACACCTGTTAGGATGGCTATCATCAAAAAAACAAAAGATAGCAAGTGTTGGCGAGGCAGTAGAAAAAAATGGAACCCTAGTGCGCTGACAGTGGGAATGTCAGTGCACAAGTCATGTTGAATAAAATTAAAATGGTACAAAATAGTGTAACCATTATGAAAAATAGTATGGCGGTCTCTCAAAAAAATGAAAAATAGAATATGATCCAGCATCTCACTTTGGGGTATGTATCCAAAAATATTGCAGTTAGGACCTTGAAAAGATATCCACACTCCTATGTTCATCGCAGCATTACTCCCAATAATCAAAATAGGGGAATGACCCAAACTTACGTCATCAGATGAAATGCATAAAGAAACTGTGGTATAAACATACAATGGAATAATATCCTTAAAAAAGAAGGAAGGGACTTCCCTGGTGGCGCAATGGTTAAGAATCCACCTGCCAATGCAGGGGATACGGGTTCGAGCCCTGATCCGGGAAGATCCCAGGTGCCGCGGAGTAACTAAGCCCATGTGCCACAACTACTGAGCCTGCACTCTAGAGCCCGTGAGCCACAACTACTGAACCTGTGTGCTGCAACTACTGAAGCCCGTGCACCTAGAGCCTGTGCTCCGCAACAAGAGAAGCCACCACAATGAGAAGCCCGCGCACAGCAACGAAGACCCAATGCAGCCAAAAATAAATAAATATTAAAAAATGTAAGAGTGTAAATCTCATGTTAAGTGTTCTTAACACACAGAAAAGAAAGGGATACAAGGAAACTTTGGGAGGTGATGGATATATTTGTTATCTGGATTGTGGTGATGGTAATACGAGTGTATACATATGTCCAAACTCGCCAAATTGTATACATTAAGTAGGTACAATTTTGATACACCGATTCTACCTCAATAAAGCTGGGGGGGGGGGGAATAGAAGGGCTGAGGGAGAGTCAATGAGGGGAGGAAAGAGGAAGAAGCAGTGCTCCGATTCTCCCTTTTCTCTTTCTGTAAGAGGAACCTGTTGACAAGAAAATCCAGGTGCAAAGAGAAGTGGCTTGTGCATCTTTGCACAGTGTTCCAGTTACTAGGGTTGTGTAGCAAATCACCTTCAAACTCAATGGTGTAAAACAACCATTAATTATGCACAAAGATCCTGTGGGTCAGGGTTTTGGACAGAGCATCATGGAGCCGGTTTGTCTCCGCTCCACAGTGTGGGGACCTCATCTGGAAGACTCCAAGGCTGGCGCTGGGGTCATCTGAAGACTTGCCCCCTCACACTGCCTGCTGTTCACGCTGGCTGGTGGCTGGGGGCCTCGGTTCCTTTTGGTCTGGACCTCTCCATGTGGTCTCAGTACTGAGACTAGTGTGGGCTTCCTCACAGCGTGGTGGTAGCTGGGTTCCCAGGGTGAGCATCACAAGAGATAGCCAGGCAGAAACCCTGCCGCTTTTTAGGAAGCTTTGGAAGTCACCCAGCATCACTTGGCTGCATGCTTTTCATTGAGACCCAAAGTTCTGCCCAGATTCAAGGGCAGGGAAACTAGACTCTGCTTCTCGATGGGGAAAGGCAAGATTCTGAAGAGCATGTGGAGGCAGAACTGGTACTGGGGCTACTTTTGGAAACACACAATCCGCCACACAAATCTGGCCGGAGACACAGAAAAGACTAGAAAAAGGCTCTGAGGTAGCCCGCCAGGTGTGTCATTTTGTGGCTTGGCCACAAAGCCCAGGAGCTAGCACTTAGACACACTAGAAAGAAGTGAGACACCCAATCCCTACCCTCAAGGAATCTACACTTTCATCAGGAGACACGCAGATTTGGCCACAACTGAAGGACACAAGATGATTTAGTAAATGAGGGGTGGGCAGTGGCTAAGAAGGCGTCAGAAGAACAAGAAGGGCCAATCCCCAAAGGAGATCGATCCTGTGTTACTCTTCCAGGGGTCCTGAGATGGCCCTCGGTCTCCCCCGCTCCTTCCATCCCAGTATACCTCCCAACAGGCTCTCTGGGACCAGTGACACTGTGAAGTCAAGAGTGAGTCCTATGACTTTAGGCTGTGTCTGTTATTACAGTGCAGATACACCTGAGAGGGCTAACACAGACCCTTGCTAGGGGATACTCCTTACCACTGTGAATAAATTTATCAGATCTTTTCCAAAGAACCAGCTTCTATAGGAGGACTAAGCAACATAAAGATGGCAACTGAAGGGGCACCAATAGGAGGACAGGTACACAGAGGGAGGATGCCAGGGGGGGCAAAGACCAACACTCATTTGTGATTTATAGCCCAAATCTTCAACCCCCTCCCGGACAACGTTGTGGGACGAAGCAATGCAGAGACTCACACAGGGGATTTGTGCAAAGTTGGGAAATGTTCGGAACCCATTTCCATAGAAGCAACCAGCGAAAATCCTTTTCCCTCTTAGGGCTACCCTAGAGGACACAGTGGGGAGGGAGTCAAGTGTGGAAGGACCAAAACTCTCTGGCTAATGGGTACATTCATGCAAATACATGTATTCATTCATTCAGCTCTGTTGAGCTTCTGCCATGTACCATGAACTTCAGAGATGAAAAGATGAATGAGATACAGCCCTTGCTTGCTTCTACCTGCTAGTCCCTGTCTGGATGGCACTCCCACCGGCCCCTGTGTTGCCTCAGAGCAATAAGGGCTCTGAAAGGTTTCCAAGTGCAGGGTAGATTGGGAAAGGAAAGACCTGGGGAAAGGGACCAAGGGACATTGATGCAGCCGTCCTGGGAGGGGAGAGAACGGAAGGGCATTGGGGTGGAGAGCAGGCAGCAAAATCAGCAGGGCTCAGAGATCCAGCGAATGTTGGTCAGGCTTCCTTCCATCTCAGGGCCAGCCCTTGAAAGAACTTTTCTCAAGATGCCTTGTGGGTTTCTTTTTTTTTCTTTTTTCTGGCTGCATTGGGTCTTTGTTGCCGCGCGCGGGCTTTCTCTAGTTGTGGCGAGCGGGGACTACTCTTCGTTGCGGGGTGCGGGCTTCTCATTGCGGTGGCTTCTCTTGTTGCGGAGCATGGGCTCTAGACGTGTGGACTTCAGTAGCTGTGGCACACGGGCTCAGTAGCTGTGGCCCGCAGGCTCAGTAGTTGTGGCGCACGGGCTTAGTTGCTCCGCGGCATGTGGGATCTTCCCAGACCAGGGCTCGAACCCGTGTCCCCTGCATTGGCAGGCGGATTCTTATGCACTGAACCACCAGGGAAGTCCCCTTGTGGGTTTCTTAACCGAAATGAAAGAGGTAGCATCATCTCACAGACATCAGTGATTCTAAGGAATATCAGTAGTCCTCACCAATCACATGATGACGAAAGACACTATTTTAAGACCATTTAAAAAGAAATTATTTGCTACAAATGAACTTAGATACAAAACAGAAAGTAGACCCACAGACATAGAAAACAGGCTTATGATTACCAAAGGGGAAAGGGGTGGGGAGGGATAAATTGGGAGGTTGGGATTGACATATGCAGACTGCTATATATAAAATAGATAACCACCAAGGACTTACTGTGTAGCATAGGGAATTATAGTCAATATTTTGTAATAATCCGTAAGGGAAAAGAGTCTGAAAAAGAATATATATATGTATAACGTAATCACTGTGCTGTACAACTGAAACTAACACAACATGGTAAATTAACTATGCTTCAGTTAAAAAAAGAAAATCAGATCAATGTCTGCTTAGGGACAGAGGAATTGGGGACGGAGGAACGGATAACAAAGAGGCAGGCATAAGGAAACTTGTGGGTGATCTCTAGATCATTATCTTGATTGTGGTGATGATTTGTTGGATGTAAATAAAAAAAATTTTACATGTAAAAAAGAGAAATTATTAAAAACTCCTAATTAAAATGTGATGAAATCTTTACAAGATACTGGACTGACCCTCGCATTGATCTTAAGGATAGACACTCCCTGCCCATAGTGTATCGAATTTAACTTAAATTAGTCGCTTCTCTAAGGAGTTACCGGGAAGCAATGGAGATTCAGTGTGGAAGATGGCTGGTTTCCAAGGCATCCACCTCTGGGGTTCCATCCACTCCATTCTCTCCAGCAGAAAGAAGGTGATGTGGAGGTCACTTATGGACTTCAGTAAAAGAACATTTACACTCAAATCTTCCCAAATGCATACACACACATCATTTCTCCCCTTTGATACCTCCTCTGTTTTTGTCCATTATTTTTTTCAATGTTTCACCTTGTCTTTTTATTTTGGCCTTGCAGCGGGATCTCATTTCCCTGACCAGGGCTCGAACCCGTGTCCCCTGCATTGGCAGGCAGATTCTCAACCACTGCGCCACCAGGGAAGCCCTCGACTTGTCTTTTTAAATGTTTGGTGTCAGAGTTTTATTTTGTGCCTGGGTTACTTGGGGAGCTTCGTTTGTCAGAAGTCAGCCGGGGAGAGGCCAGCTCCCACTGCCTCTGAATCAATCCAAGAAGGCGGGAGATGATTTGGGGGCCGCCCAGGGTCAGGCCATGTGGCAGAGGGTGTCAGCAAAGTGGAAGCAGGAAACTGGTTCGCGAAGGCGGGAGTTGGTCCGCAGCTGAGGCTAACCCACAGGGTGTATTAGATAGCAAGTCTTCCGCCCCCCAAAGTAACATACAAATCAAAAGCTTTCATATAAATAAGCAAAACCAGTTAGAAAATAAAACGGAAGATAGCAAGATTGTGATAACAGAGAGGAACAAGGTATAAACTGGCTAGGAGTAAATGTAAAAAGAAATGTTCAAAACCTGTGTGTGAAAAACTATCAAACACTATTGAAACACATGAAAGTAGACTTGAACAAACAGAAAGATATGTGTTCTTGGTTAGGAAGATTCAGCATCGTAAAGGAGTTAGTTCTCCCTAGGTTAATGTATAAATCACTGCGATCCAAATAAAAATACCGTCTTTCCTTGGGGGGTGGGGGGAGCAAGACTAGATAAGGAAAAACCCTGAAAATGAAAAGCAATGGGAGGTGGGACAGGCAGACCTTTCAGACCTTGAAACATAATGGAAAGTCCCTATAGATTATCATACTAAGTGAAGTAAGCCAGACAAAGACAAATATCATATGATATCACTTGTGTGTGGAATCTAAAAAGAAAAAAGCTACAAATGAACTTATTTACAAAACAGAAAGAGACTCACAGACATAGAGAACAAACTTATGGTTACCAAAGGGGAAAAGGGAGGAGATAAATCAGGAGTTTGGGATTAACATATACACACTACTCTATATAAAATAGAGAACCGGGCTTCCCTGGTGGCGCAGTGGTTGAGAATCCGCCTGCCAATGCAGGGGACACGGGTTCGAGCCCTGGTCCGGGAAGATCCCACATGCCACGGAGTAACTAAGCCCGTGTGCCACAACTACTGAGCCTGCGCTCCAGAGCCCGTGAGCCACAACTACTGAAGCCCGTGAGCCACAACTACTGAAGCCCACGCACCTAGAGCCCGTGCTCTGCAACAAGAGAAGCCACCACAATGGGAAGCCTGCGCACCGCAATGAAGAGTAGCCCCCGCTCGCCACAACTAGAGAAAAGCCCGCGCGCAGCAATGAAGACCCAATGCAGCCAAAAAAAAAAAAAAAAAAGAGAGAACCAACAAGGACCTACTGTATAGCACAGGGAACTATACTCAATATTTTGTAATAATCTATAAGGGAAAAGAATCTGAAAAAGAATAGATATACGTATAGGTATAACCGAATCACTGCCGTACACCTGAAACTAACATGACATTGTAAATCAACTATACTTCAACTTTTAAAAAGTATCTATAATTAAAACAATTTGGTATCGATGAGTGGATAAAAAGATAAGCCAATGGGATGGAATACAAAATCCAGAAGCAGACCTGATTGTGTATGGAAATTTCAGTTTCGATAAAGGTGGCATCAGGAATGAGTGGGTGAAAGAGGTGCTTTCTCATAAGCTGTACTGGGATAACTAGAAATTAAAACTAGACAAGGGACTGTTTCTCACCTATCAGACTGACAAAGACCCAAAGTTTGACATCTTATTCTGTCAGTGAGGCTGTACTGTAGAGAAATAGGCACTCTTATGGAAATGCAAAATGGACTACCCTGACGGAGGGAAATTTGGAATATCTAGCAAAACCACATATGCGTTTACCCCTTTGACCTACACATCTTACTTTCAGGCATCTATCTCAGGCACAGTACAAAAGGGCATATGCAGAAGACTATTACTAGCAGCATTACTCATAATATCAAAAAATTGGAAACAATCCAAATATCTCCATGTGAGGACAGATTGAATATATATATATATATGAAGTTTCTCTTTTTAGGAGCATTCCAGCCTGATAAACAAGGAAGGAATGACATAATCAGGATATCACCATTTCATACCCCCTAGTGAACTGATGGATGGCAAAAAGAAAGACATCCCAACAGTAGACACCTTGTACTTCCTGAAAAAAATAGTCCTACCTATGAAGTACTCTTGCTAAAAAAATATCAAACCTATATCTGATCAAACCTCTGAATTTAACTGTGATTTAGCAGAAACGTAGGGGACAGAGGTACATGCTAAACACCACCAATGAGATGCAATCCAGACCATGGGAAACTGCCGGACAAACAACGCAGTTTCTTCAACAAATAAATTGCAAGGAAGAAAAAACAGTTGGAGAAGGAGCTATAAATTAGAAAAGATTTTAGAGACATAACATCCAGTTGCAATGATGAACCTTATGTGAACCCTGATTTGAACTAATGTCAAACCAAAAGGGCTAAAATTAAGACAATAGGGAAAATTTGAGCCCTGGCGGGAGAATTATTAACATAAGAAATTATTATTGATTCTTTGGAGGTGATAATGTATTGGGGTTATTTTTTTAAGAGTCCTTATCTTTTAGACATACCTATTGAAATATGCAGAATCAGGATTTGAAAAGATAAGACCTCACCACCCTGGAAGAAGGAGAAGAAACTGACGAAATGTGATCTTAGATTTTTGAGCTTCAGAAAACCCACCCCATGAAGAAAAACTGGAGAGATATGGCTTAGCAGTGACGCTTGTGGAAGAGGGAGAGAGAAAAAACAAAAGAAAAATCTAAGGGCGTTTAATTCAGCTCAGCTCTTTTTGGGGTGGGGGGGGCCGTGCCGTGCAGCTTACGGGATCTTATTTCCTGGACCAGGGATTGAACCTGGACCCTGTCAGTGAAAGCGCACCAGTCCTAACCGCTGGACTGCCAGGGAATTCCCCAAGCCCAGCTCATTTTAAACCTTTAAGTGGGCTCATGCTCTCAGACCCAAAAACCCTTCTTTTGGGAAATGCTTCTCAGATCTGGGGGAGCCTTTATGCAAAAGATGCTCATCAAAATGTCATTTATAATGACAACAACCTAGATGTCCCACGTTGGGGGGGGATCATTAAGTAAGCTGTAGTCTGTTCACCCACATAATGGAGCATTAGGTAGGCAATGGAAAAGGTTTTGCAAATAGTTTATTTCAATGTGGCAAAGATACAGCTAATAGAAAGCTGTGTGAAGAAAGCAAAATACAATTTTATTTGTATAACATGATTATAACTCTAGTCTTAAAGCGTCACCCCATGCTTAGTACAAAAGGCTGGACTTAGTAAGCAGCTTGTTAACAGTGGTTATTTGGGGGGCTGGGTTTTTTCTTTTTTTTCATGCACTTGTTTTGTATTTTCCAAACTTTCATGCTCATGTAGTTCTTTCGTGATGGAAAAGCCCATTCACTGGATCACAGCAAGCAGGTGAGCAGGTGGGGAAGGTGGGGAGGGTGGGCACATGTGGGCGGAGCCTGGCTGGGGTGGCCGAGTGACAGCTCTTCCTCCCCACCACCACCCCGTGTGCTCTGCCTGTCTGGTGTGGCTGCAGGAAGCTGCTTGGCGAGGCCGGCGGTCCACTCTTTTTTTGTCTTTTTTATGTTTTTGGTCCCCTTGAAAGTGAGCAGGGTGATGCAGTAGATAGAATAACAGCCCCCCCCCAAAGATATCCACGCCTTAATACCCTGGACCTGTGATTACGTCACCTTACGCGGCAACAGAGACTTTGCAGCGATGATTAAGTTAAGGGCCTTGAGATGGGGAGATTCCCCTGCATTATTATCCAGGTGGCCCCAGCCTCATCACGTGAGTCCTTCCAAGGGGAAGAGGAGGCCAAAGAGTGAGTCAGAGAGATGCACCGAGCAGGGGTCCACTGGCCATGGCTGGCTGTGAAGACACAGGAAGGGTGCCACGAGCCAAGGAGTCTGATAGAAACTGCTCTCAGTTCACAGCCAGCAGGAAAACGGGGACCCTAGTCCTACAACCACAAGGAACTGAGTTCCACCAACAGCCTAAATGAGCAGTGAACAGATTCTCCCCTGGACCTGCCAGGATGGGATGCCGCCCTGCTGTCTTTTTGATTTTCATCTGATGAAACCTGTCCTCGACTTCTGGTCTACAAAATGGTGAGATAATAAACTCGTGTCCTTCTAAGCACTAAGTTTGTGACAATTTGTCATGGCAGTAGTAGAAAACAAATGCAGGCATGGACAGAGTACGGGCTGGGGTCAGGACATGGTGGCCAGACCTGGTTCTACCATCGGGTGTCTGTGTGCCCTTGGACTCCTCCTTCCACTCGGGGCAAGGGTGCTCTCTTAGCCCCTCCTGCTCTGACGCTCTGTTTGGCACGTGTACTTTATTGGCCCTGAATGTTATAGAGGAAAGAGTTTTTTCCCTGCTGCGAAGCAGAGGATCCCATGGAGGTTCCTCAAAAAATTCCAGAACTACCATATGACCCAGCAATCCCATCTCTGGGAATACATCTTAAGGAAACAAAAGCACTATGTGTACGAGATGCCTGCACCCTCCTGTTCATTGCCCTGTTATTCACAAGAGTTAAGACATGGAAACAACCCCAGTGTTCATGGCAGCACTGTCCACAATAGCCAAGACATGAAGCAACCTAAGTGACCATCAATGGATGAATGGATAATGAAAATGTGATAGAGATATATATGTGTGTGCATGTATATACCCACATATATAATTGTGATATTTATATATTTATAGATATAATGGAATATTATTCAGCCGTCAAAAGGCAATCCGGCCATTAGTGACAACATGGATAGATCTTGAGGGCATTATGCTTAGTGAAATAAGTCAGACAGAGAAAGACAAATACTGCATGATCTCACTTATACGTGGAATCTTAAAAAAGTGAACTCTTGGAAACAGAGAATGGATTGGTGGTTGCCAGAGGTGGGCGGTGGGGACCAGGTGAGATGGGTGGTCAAAAGGTACAAACCTCCACTTATGAGATAATAAGTCCTGTACAGCAGGGGATGTAATGTGCAACATGGTGACCATAGTTAACAAGGCTGTATTGTATATTTGAAAGTTGATAAGAGAGTAAATCTTAAAAGTTCTCATCACAAGAAAAGCAATTCTGTGACTCTGTGAGGTGATGTATGTTAGCTAAACCTATCGCAGTTTTGCAACATCTACATGTATCAGATCATCGTGTTCTACACCTGAAGCTATATGTCATATGTCATATGTCAAGTATGTCTCAATAAAACTTGGAAAAAATGAAACAAATTTTTTAGAAAAGCACAGACGCCTAGCCTCCTTCACCAGCTGACTGTTGGGGTGTGGGTGGTGAGGGGACACCAGGGGAGGAGGCCAGAGGGGCCAGCGAGCTCTGACTGCAGGTGTCCGGCCGTGCTTTTGTTTCCCGCAGCTGCGTTTCAAGGAGAGGTCAGCGTTTGCTCGTGGACGCGTGCGTGCGTGCTGCCACACTTTGCTGGCCGCCCAGCAGGGCGTGGGGCAGGGAAGAGTTAGAAGCTTGGGAGCTGGGTTTCCACTGGGCAAGCAGAACTCCTGGAAGAGGCCTGCTGCGGCCTCCCTGTCTCCTCCCAGGCCCTCTCCTGGGGACCGAGTGAGATGGGGGCCTGGCATGGGCGCGGCTCTCTGCTGGCCGCTTTGGGGCCTCCCTGGCCCAGACGCCGCCACCCTGATCTGATCTGCACGCCAGTGCCTGCGGCCTCCCACCCTGGTGCTTTGATCCGGAGGCAGACAGGCCCCAGTGTGCTCCCTGTCTGTTCCTGTTGCTGGGTCCGAGCCAAGGTGGAATGTGGGAAGCCGGCGTGGTCTGGGGCTCCCCACCCTGCCAGAGCAGCATGGCTCATCCTGGGGTGGCCCTGTCCGTGGAGTGAAATCCCCCCAGAAGCCCAGAGCCACACTTGGCCAAGTTCATCTGGGCCTCGGTTTCCCCATCTGTCACACAGAGACAGTAAATAACACTTACCTATGGGTTGTTGTGATGATAAAATCAGAAAATTTCTAACGAGCACTTAATATGCCAGGGCCTGTTCAGTAGATCTGAAGGGTCTGATTATTAGCTACGGCATTCATGAATCACGATGCAGTCAGTGTGAGGACTGGAGAAGTTCTCTTCTCTTCGAGGGCCTCTGTTTCCACGTCTAGAATGAATGGGTGGAACTGGAATGGGATCGTCTCTGCAGCGGTGCCTCAGTTTCCCCTCCCTCCTTCTGGTCTGGTGGGCATGGGCCCAGCACAGGCTGATGCCAGGACGGAGCTCGAATGAGACGGCGGCACCCCGGGGCCTGGGGCCTGGTCCGCTGCCTGCTGCCTGGGGAGCCTCATCTGGAAGACGGGGCCCCTCCCGTGCCTGCCCCTGCCTGTCAGGATGGGGTGTCCGTGGAGGGATGCCGGGCCGGGCTGACGTGTAGAAAGAACAAGGCTTGGTGAGTCAGCGTCAGCCTTCCCCACGGCCCCTCCCCCGTAAAATCCCAGTGCGGTTTCCCTCAGAGAAATGCGAGCACCGGCTCTGGCCTTAGTAGACAGTGGCTATTTATCAGATCCTGGTGAGGCTGCTCACCAAGTGTGACCATCCAGACCCCTAAGTTGTGTTCACGGACTTGGTGACCGGGAAGGCTTTGGGAGCTGGGGCAGGGGTGGGGACGTGTCAGTGCATCCCTTCACCCTTCCCATCTGGGGCGCTCCCCCCTCAGCCTGACGTCCAGCACCCCTGACTCTTGGCCTGGGGGTCCGTGTGGACACTGGGGACCTCTCTGTTTGCACAGCAGCTGGAAAGCCCCAGGAATTCTGTCCCTTGGGAACAGCCTCCACCATGGGTGAATGGGAGCTGGTGAGTAAGCCCCTCAGCACCCACACGCCTGGGCTCTGCACTGTCTCCCGAGTCCCCACAGGCTACTAGCTGCCCACAGTGGAAAACTGCGGGAGAGTACGCTCTGTATCGGCTTCCTTCCCTCCCCCGTTTCACTTCTCCAACCCTGTTATGGGCTGACTTATTCCCCCCCACAAAACTCACATGTTGAAGTCCCAACCCCCAGTCCCTCAGAATGGGACCTTACTTGGAATAGGGCTGCTGCAGATGTCATTAGTTAAGATGAGGTCATTCGTATGGGCCCTAATCCAATGTGACTGTGTCTTTACAAAAGGGGGGAATTTGGACAGAGACACGCACACACGGGAGAAGCACCGTGTGAGGGTGAAGGCAGAGAAGGGGGTGACGCTCCCACAAGCCAAGGGATGCCATAGGCTGCCAGCAAACCACCGGAAGCTCAGCCCTCAGAAGGAACCTACCCTGCCGACACCTTGATTTCGGACTTCTGGCCTCCAAAACCGTGAGACCACACAGTCCTATTGTTTTAACCTCCCAGTTTGTGGTACTTTGTTATGGCAGCTCTGGCGTATGAAAACCTCCCCCATGCTGGTGTTTTCTAGACGCGCCAGATAAAGTGTTTGCACTTGGAGCTTCATCTCAGGGTCAGGAACCCAAGCTAAGGGACAGGGGAGAGCAGGGGAGGCTGGTCTCATAGGGCAGGAGGATGCCAAGGGGAGCACGCTAAAATAACCCTGGGAGCTTGAGGGGCAGGGGCCAATCCAAAGCCCCTGCCCAGCCTGCGAATCAGGGCCTGGGGATGCTCAGGGTGATGCCGTGCGTCGTCAGGTAGAGGACGTGAGCATGGGTAACGGGCCCCCGTCGTCAAGGCAATTGCTCATCCCCAGCCCTCCCTTTGCAACCTGCTTGTTGGACGCCGGCCACCCTGCCCTGACTGAGGCAGGATGAGGGCTCGGTGGTTCGCATGTGTACAGATCAGGAGCTCCCGGGAGCTTCCTGTAAAGGCTGCGTCCTGTAAAGAAAGCAGCCTTTCTGAACACAAGGGGTGAGTGGCCCACATGCCGGCCCCAAACAGGGTCCCCTGAGAGCACTACTGCTTAATAAGACCGAGACCACCAGCAAAAATGGAGGGGAAAAAAATCTCATAGTGGGGTCGTGGGGAAAAGAACAAATTGTTTGTTGTTAAAAATTTAATGTCGGGACTTCCCTAGCAGTCCACTGGTTAAGAATCTGTGCTTCCGCTGCGGGGGGGACGGGTTAGATCCCTGGTCGGGGAACTAGGATCCCACGTGCCACACCTTGCGGCCAAAAAAAAAGGAAATTTAATGTTAATTTGGGGGAAGCTAAACGTTCTCTGAGAGGGGATCATTTAGTCCACGTGACGTGGCCAAGGTCCTGACTTAAGACTGCGCCCGCCTCCTGAATCGCCCCTCTCGCTGGACCACATGGCTCCGGTTATGGGCGTATGTGTCTGTCACATACGTCCATAACCGGAGCCATGTTGGCTGGGGACCCAAGTCCCCGTGACGCGGGCCTCAGTTTCCCTCTCCTCCAAACGGAAGTGACGGGGCATCGCAAAGCTCTCCGCCCACCTCCTCCGGTGCAGCTGGTTGGGAGAGCCTCCTGGGCCTTTCTCTGAGGTGCTGCTGGCTCATGGCACAGAGGGTGGGGCTGGGGGCGCCCTGAGGGTGCAGTGCTGTTGGGAGGGCGACGTGGGGGGCGAAGGCTGTGGCTGCTGGGTACTGGGAAGGATTCCTGGTGGTCTGGGTGGAACTTGAAATTCTGCCATTTTCCTTCTTATCTCACCATCGAAAGGAAATCAGACAAGAGAGTGTGAGCTCATTCTAATAGGAGTATTTTTTTTTGCCCTCTGGTTCTGATCAGTTAACTCCTCTCCCTTCTGTTGATCATCTTCAGAAACTCTCTGAAAGGCCTTTCCAGACCAACGGGCCGGCTGATTAGGCCACCAAACGTTTGTCGAGGGTGACCCCCGCAGGGCCACAGCACAGCTGCCCGGCCTTCGGCACCACTCCGCTTGGATGTGAAGCTCAAGTCTGCCATTATCCAGACATGTCACTGTCAGCAGTGTCCTTAACCAGTCTGAGCCTGAACTTTCCCATCTATAAAATGGGAACAGTGGCAGTCCAGACCCATGTATCCAACACCTCCTGGACATCACTTCTTGGAGTTCCACAGCAGCCTCAGATTCAACCTGTCTGAACCTGAACTTGACACCCTTCTCCCCAAGCTGCTCCTCTTTCGGCATTCTCCACCTCAGTGAATGGCCCACCCTCAGCCAAGCCCCACACCTGGAGGCCCCGGGCAGAAAGCTGTAAAACTAACTCCAGTGTCACTTCCTCCAGGAAGTCTTCTTGGATCACTCTTCCTTTCCCAGTAGATTAGATAACTCTCCAACAGACTCTCCTGCCGTGATGTGTGTGTCTCTTCGACATACTCGACACATTACATTTTAATTATCTGTTGGTGCATCTCTCTTACTAAACTGTGAGGCTGTTAAGGGCAGGGAGAACATTTCAATCTTCTTGGAATCCCTAGGACCTAGTGGGGGTCCTACTTGGGTTGGTTTGGGAGAGTCTAGACCTCTGCTATCTTCATTACCTGTACTCTCTCCAACCCCAAATAAACAGGATATTCAAATAAAACAGTGTGTTTGCTTCAAGATGAGTCCCCTAGCCACACCCCTGGACCAGATTGCAGTTCTGGAATCTTCCAATGTAGAAATCCGGTGCTGCCATCCAGGGTCTAGTATGCAGCAGGAGCTTAATAAGTAGACACAGAATGATTAGTGGATCCAAGAGTTCCCCTGATGCCCTTCCTTTCCTCCCTGCTCCACATCCAATTAATTCCCAAGTCCTTCAGCCTTTTCCCCGTAAGTGAAATGACACAACCCAGATTGGAACTTGAACCCGCTGTCTTTTAATTGAGATCACACACATGGTCTCAGGACTTAATGAAGCTCAGGTTCTTTATGTCTCATCACAGAAGGAATTCAGTGAGAGACAAAGTGATGGGTAAGAAGTGGATTTATTTAGAGAGATACACATTCCACAGACAGAATGTGGGCCACCTCAGAAGGCAAGAGGCCCCAAAACATGGGGTGGTTAGTTTTTATGGGCTGCATAATTTCATAGGCTAATGAGTGGGAGGATTTGTCGAACTATTTTGGGGAAGGGGTGGAGATTTCCAGGAATGGGGCCACCGCCCACTTTTGGCCTTTTATGGTTGGCCTCAGAACTGTCATGGAGCTGGTGGGAGTGTCATGTAGCTAATGCATTACAATGAGCATATAACGAGGCTCAAGGTCTACTGGAAGTTGACCCTTCCACCATCTTGGATCTAGTTGGTTCTAACTAGTCTTTGTCATGTCCTCAATGGCTATGTCATTCTTTTAGCGGTTGTGCTGCCCCCTTCCCTCCTGTTTTATAAGCATCACTCCTGTGTCAGCCATCCTCTTGGACTGCCCAGCCCTGTGTTGGTCCAGGCCCCACAGCATCAGTGCAACAGCCAGTGGCTCCACCGCCCGCTCTCCTCCAGCCATGGAAAATGCTGTGATCCTCTCAGAGGATCAGGATCCCATCAGGGCACCTGTCCTGTTTATCATCCCCTGCTCCGTCCTCTTCATCTAACCAGGCTCAGCTGCGTTGTTCCCAAGAGGCCTGTGTCCCCTGCCCACCACCCACCCCCGCCTTAGACCCCTTCCTGTATGCTGACCTCTGTTCCATCACCTGTGATACACAGCCATGCAGTAACCTCGGTTCTGGTCTTCCTCAAAGATAGGACCAAGCTCTCAGCATCTAACACCTAGTAGGTCTTCCACTCAACGGCTCTTCTCTTTTCACATCACTCTTCTCTTGACCCCTAGGCCTACTCAGCACAGGGCCCGCTGTGTGATCTTAGCAAGTCATTTAGGCACTGTCCTCGGCATGCTCCTGTATCCCATGGGAGGATCCTGCGTGGCCCTTCCTGCAGGAAGGAGGCATTTCTATCTGCTTTTCAGCTGCAGTCTGTGTGCAGGAGTGACTAGGAAGGCCCGTGTGGACCTGTTATTTCCTGGCTGTTCACAGATGCTCCACGACAGTCCCCTAAACCATCCTCCTCCGGCCCTTTGCACCAGAGAACGGCCTCCCGGATATGCCTTCCCTCCCCCAAGGGAGTCTGAGATGGGCAGGGAACCCAGCCTCAGAGGGACATGCAGGGCTGTCAGAAAGGAGCCTGCGGGCAGGGACCCCCCGACTCTTCACTTTGTGCCCCGGATGCACTTCTTCTAGCTGGGATGTGCCTGAATCAGATCTTATTTTGCAGCAGTCTCACAGAAATCTCAGTTTCTTAATTCAAAAAGTAAAAAGGGATCTGTCTGAATTTGCCAAGGTCCTCCCTGGGCACTCACTCCTTCAGTCATCCTCCGTGTGTTACCCTTGCCCCCTCGCCCCCATCAGCAGCACCTGCAGAGCCTGGGAACTCGTCAGGAATGCAAATTCTCAGGCCCCACCCCAGACCTGCTGAATCAGAGTCTCTGGGGGTGGGGCCCAGCCAGCCCCGAGGAAGCTTCTGTGCACCTTCAAGTAGTTCCAAGTGTTCGGAGGAATTACTTAGCTCTGAGAGATCCCATGAGAATTCAGTCAGGGACAATGAATGGTTTACTTTCTTTTAAATTCAAGCCTAAACCAAGGTTCTCAAATTTTGGGTGCATCCGAATCCCTTGGGGGGCTTGTTAAAGCACAGCTTGCTGGGCGCCACCCACAGACTTTCTGCTTCCGTCCATCTGGGACGGGGCCAGAGAATGTGCATTTCCAAGTTCCCTAGTGCCGGTAATGATGTGATGCTTGTCTGGGGACCACATTTTGAAAACCATTGTCTTAAACAATTTCCAAAAGAAACACATGACTGACTAATAGATATCAACACAGATCCTAAGTACTCAGCATCAGATCAATACCATATTGGTTGATATCTACTCTCAGAGGGTTTTTTAAACCATTTTTTAAAAAATTGAAGTATAGTTGATTTACAATGTTGTACTAGTTTCAGGTGTACAGCAAAGTGATTCAGTTGTACATAAATATATATTCTTTTTCAAATTCTTTTCCATTATAGGTTATTACAAGATATTGAATATAGTTTCCTATGCTATACAGTAGGCTCTTGTTGTTCATCTATTTTATATATAGTACTGTGTATATGTTAATCGCAAACTCCTAATTTATGCCTCCCCCCTTTCCCCTTTGGTAACCATGTTAGTTTCTATGTCTTCTATTTCTGTTTTGTAAATAAATTCATTTGTGTCACTTTTTTACATTCCACATATAAGTGATATCATATGATATTTGTCTTTCTCTGTCTGACTTACTTCACTTAGTATGATCATCTCTAGGTCCTTCCATGTTGCTGCAAATGGCATTATTTCATTCTTTTTTATGGCTGAGTGGTATTCCATTGTATATATGTGCCACATCTTCCTTATCCATTCATCTGTTGACGGACATTTAGGTTATTTCCATGTCTTGGCTGTTGTAAATAGTGCTGCTATGAACATTGGGGTGCATGTATCTTTTCAAATTATGGTTTTCTACAGATATTTGCCCCGGAGTGGGACTGCTGGGTCATAAGGTAGTTTTATTTTTAGTTTTCTGAGGAACCTCCATACTGTTTTCCATAGTGGCTACATTAATTTACATTCCCACCAGCAGTGTAGGTTTCTTTTTCCTTTTTAAACTTTCGTTTGTTTTAAAAATAAGTTCAGAGACTTTTAGTGGCAATATCTCACTGTGCCTCAGCTTCCTCATCTGTCAAATGGGCAGATCACAGTACCTACTGCAAAGGATGGTTGTGAGGGTGAAAAGAGGGAACCCCCACCCCCACCCCACACACAGTGCCCAGCCCAGAGCCTGGTACACGGTCTCATCCTTTATAAAAAATCACCTATTATGATTATGATCTTGTGTCTGTGTTGGACTAGGAAATTACTGCCATAACTCCTGCAAATCCCAAATTCTATGAAGCACATAAACGCAAATGCAATGAGAGTGAATTGCATTCTGTGGGGCAGGAGTCTACCTGTCTTCAGCCATCCTGGCATTGGCCAGGGCCTTGGGGTCCCACCCATGGACAAACAACTAGAAAGGGTGGTGCTGAACAGTTGCTCAGGTCAGTAATTTTTTTTTTTTTTTTTTGCTGTATTTTGGATTATAAAAGTGATATGCGCTCATTGTAAAAAAACTCACGTTAAAGACCTCTCGCTCCTCTGGCATCCCCGTGGGGTTTGTTACGTGTCCTCTGCTGTCTGGGAATGTGGAGTGTACAGGGATAACATCCTTACTGTTTTCCTTTGGGGCCAAGTTCAAAATCAATCAATACCGATCAAGATCACCTGCATTGGTCTTCAGAGAGGTGCTCTAAAGTGAGAGGAGTTGGTGGCTTCAGTGACTTCTACGACATAAAAAAAGGTCTGCTCCCCACATTTTCCCTGAAAACAGGACGTCCTGATACTGAGCCTGAACGGGGAAGCCTTTTCTCTTTCCAGAGGAGGAAGCAACGAGTTCCAGCCGGAGGCGAGGACCAGATCACTATCAAGATCACGAGGGCTCCACAGTCAGGAGTAAAGGGTCTGTTCCCCACCCCCACCCCCACCCCGGGAGAGCGCTTCTCTTGCTAACGCCGCCTCCGGGGAGAAGACAGCCACCTGCTGCCTTTCAGGGACTAACCTCCCCCAATCCCTGCATGTCCTCTTCTCCCACCTGCCTGCCGAGTCCACCCGCAGATGCCCCCGCAGTGCAGACCTGACTGCAAGCCCAGGGGTCAGGGACATCCGCCCGCCCGGCAGCAAAGGCCAGTGCCCCTCGCAGGACCCGGCCTAGCACTCCCCCCCACCCGACAGCTCCTGCTGCCCTTCCAGCCCGCTTCTGCCACGGCTTCAGGTTGCATCTGAGCATTTCCCCTTCCTATGAGAGGGAGAGGATCATTTTTCAGCTACACACTAGCAATTCCACCTTCCACCCTGTCATCCCTCCTACTCTCAGGACACACAGGTCCTGGGTGATGCCAGCAGCCTGCCGCCCTCCCCTACTGCCTGGGTACCCTCTGCACCGCCCCCTCCCCACCCCCAGCAAGGACCCTGCCTTACTGACCGGGTCCACAGCCCACCTCGGAACCGTCACACCTCCATTCTCACGGCTGGGCACCCTCTTGTCTGCTCTCCCCTTTTCCTCCTCCTAGTGGTAACTGAATGTTTGTCCCTCCTGGAAGCCGTCCTTTCCTTGTGACCCCACGGCCCATCAACTCCCCTTCATGTCCTAGAATGACCCATTCTTTCAAATATGTCAGCCATAAACTGGATGATACTATAAATATTGTTCTGAAATGTGCTTTTTCCCTTCAACTTTTTTCTGGACCCCTTGCCCTAAGAGCTTCCCAGTACCCCACGCTGAGCATGCACACGGTGTGCTGGATCCTTCCCCTGTTGATGGGCAGGTAGGTTGTTTCCCTTTTCACGATAACGGAGAATGTCATAAAGAATATTCCGGTGCACAGATCTTTGCACGGAAGTGGAAAAATAGTTAGGGATAGAAAACTCAGGGTAGAATGGCTGGGTCAGGTGGTATATTAAGTTTTGAAAAGTAATTCCAAAGGGCTTTTCAACTTCCACCAACAATGAATCGGCCTTCGTTACTCGTTTGAGGCCGGATGGGACCGGGCGCTGGCGCATCCTTTTTGGAGCGCTATTGGGCAGCAGCTCCCGGCGGCCAAGCTTCCCAGCGCTTTTCCCAGAGCTTCTTCTTCCCCCTCCCACTCGTCGGATGCTCAGGCTTCCAAGGTCCAGAACGGCTCTGGGGGGCAGGGCGACATCTGAGATGCGGATTAGAACAGGAACCCAAAGCTTTGAGCACTTAATGAAAAAACCCTTTGTTTTGCTAATTGACCTGCTGGGGTTTTGACATGCTTTTGGGTTTGGTTTTGTCATTTCTGTGGCTTTGGAAGTGGCAGGTGTCCAGCGAGAATGCGCATGTGAATCCGCTGGTGGGTGAGAGGGTGTGGCCGGTGAGGAACCTGGGGGGGCGGTAACAATGGCTTTAGGCCAAAGTAGTTGATTTCAGGTCTTATTTCCCTTCCTTCACAAATCCACCCATTAATCAAGACGTTCATTCATAAAATAACTACCGAGTGCTTTCCCTACGCCAGGCGCTGGGCTGGGCTTGGGATACAGCCCAGCTTGGGATTAAACAAATACAGGTATGTGTGCGGGGTGCGGTGGGGCGTAACAATGGGGGGATGGAGCGTTCCAAGCAGAGACCCCCAAGTAGGAAGTACCACAGTGTGGGGAGAGGAATGAGACTTAAGGGTAGGCAGGCCCTGGATCCCACGGGTTTTGAAATGGGCCCCAAGAGCAACGGGAGACCCCCGAAGAACTTTAAGCACGAGCAGAATAACAGGGTTTGATTTGTGATATTAAAGGACGTGAAGATCCAGGTGACCCCAGGCGTGGCATCGACCTTGGGCAGCAGATTCACTGGGTTTCCTTTCCTCCCAATAATTCTAATTCCCCCCTTGCTCCTGGCATGGGGCTGGGATTAGATGACAGTGGCCTTGGAATTGGGCAAGTGCTGGGAGAGGCGGCAGCCCCTGGTGGCCAGCCCACAGCAACGTCGGGCCCAAGGGCTGGGAGTGCCGTTAGTCCTTGCAGAGGGAGGACGAGAGCAGCTGGAAAGGCAGGCTGGAGGGCCTGGGCCCCCAGGCTCCCTCTCACACCCTCTCCTCCTCAGTGCCACTCCACAGGGCCCGCCCAAAGGTTAAGAAAGAAGGTAGAGGCTTTCCAAATTCACTCGGCTAGAGTTTTCAAAATGCAGTGGCCGAACCCATAACCCACCTGGCAGCAGGGACGGAGCTGGTTCCCTGCGTCCATCACCTCCCTCGGTGCTCCTCGCTGCCCTGTGAGGGAGTGGACGGCCCACCGTCCAGGGCAGGAAGCTGCCCATCGGAGAGGCTGGGCCGCCCCAGGTCCACTCATCCTCTTCTAGCCTCTCAGAGGCTTGCAATGAAAAAGCCAGGTGTCTGACCCCGGAACACCCGCAGGTCCTTCGGGGCCCTCACCTCCCCCTCGGCTGGGCCGCCTGTACCCACTGTCCTGGGATCAGCCCACCGGGCCCCTCAGCATGCTGGAGAGCCTGGGGACCTTGTCACCCCACAGCCCTCAGGTCATGGGTCCCTTCCTTGCTGGAAGGCCAGCATCTGCTCTGACACACCTGTGCCCGCCCTCACAACCACCCTGGGGCCCAGCCTGGCACACGGCAGACGCAGGAGGGGTGTACAGTGAGAGTCTGGGGGTCACTGGCAGAGACCCTAGTGTTCTTCAGAGTGGCCCAGTGGAAACTGGGCCCCCCATTTCCAAGCCCCAGCCAGGCTGTCCTAGATTCTACGAAGGCCAAAGTAAAGGCAAATTGCACTTTTCTGGAGGGCAGGGGCAGGTGTAGTGGTTCCATGCATGACCTCTGGGCCCAAATCCCGGCCACATGCCGACTCTGTGAGCTCGGACAGGCTACTCAGCCTCTCTCTGCCCCAGTTTCCCCATCAGTAGATGGAGACATTGGCACCTGCCTGTAGGGCTGTGTGGATGAACTCGAGTGAACACGAGCAGCGTGCTTAGGACAGAGCCTGGCAAACACACAGACATGAGTTAGTCTTGCCCTGCCCTCAGGAGACTCGGCGCTTGGCCGAGGGATTATAACAGCCTGCCGTTGTAACAGCCCAGGCCGTGCCCCCAAGGGGACCGAGTGGCCACACATGCTCACACCCACCGTTCTGAAGCTGTGGAGGCTCCAGGGCTAAGTTCCCACTGTGAGCCTCTGGCAGCTTCTGATTCCTAATTGGGAAAAGACTGGGGAAAACACTGTGAAATTAAAGCCAGATATTCTGCTCCTGTCCTGAAAGTTTGCACTCAGGGGCGAAATCGTCCTGTTTGCAACTGTCAGTGGTTGTCCTCGCTGGGAGCAGATTTGCTTCTGAGCAGATGAGCTTGGTGACCAGGGAGGAGAGCCCATAACCAGGTGAGGGAGGGATGCTTTCTGCCCTCAAGGGGCCCGGAGAGGGCTGGGCTGGATCCTGGGGGAGGACCTTCCTTCGTAGCAGGGAGGCAGGACCAGATGGTGGGGCGGGGGCCGGGGGGGCGGGCCCAGCCCCAGGGCAGCAGACCAGACCTGGAGAGTGCCCCTCGGGCCCGTGGGTGGGGCTGCACAGCCAGCCGTCTGCCGAGCAGGGGTGCTCCAGCCCAATTTGAAGCTTTTCTCTTCTGCATGGTAATTCCCTCCTGCCATTACCAGACTTTTCTGGACAAGTTCGTTTCTGGTCCTAGCCATGTTTGGGGGAATCGCGGGGGGGATCCAGGGAGGGCTGCACAGAGGAGGTGAGTCAGAGGCAGGGTTTTGAAGGATGAATAGGAGCTTGACAGGGAACCAGATGAGGGAAGTTATTCCAAATGCCCTCCCCAGTTTCCGCCCATCACACACCAGCTGGGAAATTCACACAGACTTTGAAGAAACCCCGAAATTCCAGCAGGTCTAGGCCCCCTCCAACTCGGAGCAGAAGAATGGGGTAACCTCTGCCTTTTTGAGTCATCTGTGGGGTGGGGCTGGTTTCTGGCTCCCTTGGGCTCCCCTGGGCTTTACAAGCCTGGCAACGAATACAATTTCCAATCCCATCTCAGGCACTGCAGAGTCCATAGCGGGCTTATAGATTGCCTTTGTCAAAACGTGTGAATTCTCCTGGGTGTGGTGGCGGGGACGGGGGGGGGGGGGGGGGGGAGATTTAGTCAGTCTTCATCTTTGTTGAGTTTCGGCTCTTATTTGCCATTACCTGCAAAAATATATTTCTTGGGCTTAGTTCCCAGAGGACCAATTACTCCGTGAATTGTTAGGCTGTACAGGGGCCATTCCTCACTCACCGGCCACTGGGCAAGGGTGGCTCAACACCCGGGTCACTGCAGGCACTCCTGTTGTGGCCATCTGTGGTGATGGCAGCCGGCGATGGCTCTGCATACGCAGAAAGTAGACACTTGGGGATTACTTGTGGGTGCACATTAACCATTTCTCCCATTTTATTTCTATTTATTTATTTTTGGCCACACTGCCAGGCATGCAGGATCTTAGTTCCCTGACCAGGGTTCGAACCTGTGCCCCCTGCAGTGGAAGCACAGAGTCTTAACCACTGGACCGCCAGGGAAGTCCTTTCCCGTTTTAATATATGATGCAACAGAGCCAGCTGTGGCGGAGGAAAGGAGCCAAGATCGGCATTCAGAGCTTATCTGCCTGATAAGCCCCTGAGGGGGAAATAAATGGGAGCCCTGGTGCCCTTCTGCATTGAATCCTCTCCCGAAGTATGCATCGGGGTCTCAGGCCACCAGGACCCAGGCAAATCGTCGAGACTGAGCCTGAGGCCCCAAAGCAGGTCAGTAACTTGGGTCACTTCTGTTGCTGTCACTCCTCCCTCAGAGTTTTCTTGGTCCCGTTGCTTCAAGGCCTCAAGGCTTCAAGGCCTGACTAGGAAAAGGGGCAAGGCTCTGACTAAGCAATTAATTCCGGGGAGATGCTAACGGCTGAAGCAGCCTAATCTGTACCCCTCCCCGCAGGATGCTTCCATCTTCGAGAGTAGCGTAGGTCTTTATAGTTAAACCAGTGGTTCTCAATCAGAGCAGTTCTGGCCCCCACCCCTACCCCCTCCCTGAGCACATTTGGCAGTGTCTGGAGATGTTTTTCTGGTCGTCACAATGGGAGGGAGGACGGTTACTGACATCAGTGGACAGAGGCCGGGGATGCTGCAGAACATCCTCCAGCGCACCGGCCTTCCTGAGCCAAGAACCATAGGCTCAAAGTGCCAACGGAGCCCTCTTAGAAAGAGCTGGATTCCAATCTGGCTGAAAGAGCTGCCTCTGTCCCTTCAGTGAGGGGTGAGCCTGGGAGGAGAAGGAGCTGGAAGGCGGGGCGGGGAAAGGGGATCTTTGCATCCCTGCATCCCATGCTCAATCAGCAGGTGATCAGGGACTCCCAATAGAACTTTCTGTGCCAGTGGCAATATTCCGTCCCTGTGCTGTCTAACCTGACAGCCACTCACCTGTGGCTTTTGAGTACTTGAAATGTGTCTACTTATGACTGAAGGAGGCATTTTTCTTTACTTTCAATTAATTTACAGTTAAACTTCAATGGCCACACGTAGCTAGTGGCTACCATACAGGAAAGTGCATTTCTAGAGCCCTCAAAACTGCCCGCCCCGGGAGGGCATCACACCTGCTGGGGGTATGCTTCATTCATAATGAGGTGCTAATAGCAATTAGGGAGAAGTTCAATCTTCCTTCCAGAAAGATTTCCATCTGAGAGAGGGGTTCAGATGCAGAACGTTAAGGGCTGCAACCTCCAAGATCCCCCAAACTGGCGCCCTGTAAGGAGGCCGCTGGGCTGCACCGCTTCTGTCACCCCAGGGGCAGGGTGGCTGAAGTCAACGGGGCTGAGAGGTGGTCTCTGGCCCACTAAACAGAGCAGGAGTCCAGACACACAGATGACAGTGGGATGCCCTCTCAGGCTGCATGCATAAAGTAGATTTTTAGGAGATATAGATCGTTAGAAACCACCTGATTCTTACCAGAATATATAAGCTTTGTCATAAAATACTACTGCTGACAATGTGACAGGGGTCAAGTCCCCGGGCAGAGCTTTGATTCTGGCAGAAGAGTTGTGTGGTCGGGTCAGGCTGGTCCTCTTACTGTTCATAATCATAATTTTTATTTATTTGTAATTTATTTGCCACGCCGTGAGGCATGCAGCATCTTAGCTCCCCAGCCAGGGATCGAACCCGTGCCGCCTGAAGTGGAAGTGCACAGTCCTAACCACTGGACCTCCAGGGAAGTCCAGATTTTCACTAAATCTTATCTGGCATTTAAAAATTATGATTATTGGGAATTCCCTGCCTGTAAATACTTGGTTGGTTTCAGACGTCTGCCTTGCCCCACGAGCACCTAAGTTTCAGGAAGGCAGGGTTTGGGTCTGCTTTGTCCCCTTCGGCAGCTCAAGTGTCAAACAGTCATACCTCTCCAGTGAATGGCACACCTCGGGCCCTGAGAGTGGGCTGGTGCTTGTCACCTCATGCACGGCAAACAGGAGGGAAGCCCAGGGCCAAGGTGACTTGCCCAGATGACCCGTTGGTGTGAGGCAAGGTGGGGAGTGAAACCCTGACCCCCCCCCCAAGTAATGCCTCTTCTGTGCCCTTCGGAGATAGCACAGTCACAGCCAAACCGTGGTGGCCCCCCCACACTTCCTAGAGAAACTGCAAGCTTCCAGGGAAGGGCTGGGGTCTGCTCCCTTACCTGACAGACTGAGTGATGCCCAGAGCGAAGTTTCTAGAAGCACATGTCCAGTGGAGCTTAACCTGGAAAAGCCTAAGGGCCGGAGAGCATCCCTGCAACAAGAAGGGACACCAGTGGGAAAAGAACGTCTGATGACAGACTCTGAATGGACAGACAACCTTCCCTACAAAGTGTCTTTTCCCATGAAGGTGGGTGACCTAACTTCATTTTCAAGCATGAACTCAGAGGACATTTCCACAGCAGAGGATCCTGCAAGGCTCCTTGGTAACCCAATCTGGGGTCACCCTCAGAAGGCATTTTAGATTGACTTGTTTGTGTCTCTGTAGAAAAGGGAGAGGGAGGGAGTCCAGGAGGAGTAGACGGGGAGAGGGGAAGTGTGCTACTAGGCAGATATTTCAAAGGGACACCCATTTCCAGATGTGTTACACACGTTCCAGTAACTATTGCTATGCAGCAGTAGCAACTTAGGAAATGAGCAGCTAGAAACAACTCTTTTACCATGCTCATGGATTCTGTGGGTAGGGAGTTCAGCTAGGGCCCAGGAGGGGATGGCTTGTCTCTGCTCCGTGCCGTGTGGACCTCCAGGCCGGGACTGGAGCTGGTGCCGCTGACCAGAGCATCTATACGTGGACCATCTGTGACATCTTAGCTTCCTCACAGTATGGTGGTCCTGGGGGCTGCTCCAACTCCTTCCTTGGAAGCTCAGGGGTCCAAACACAAATAACCCAGCAAACAAGGCAGACGCTGAATGGACTTTTCTGATCTACGTGCAAGTCACTCTGTGTCTCTTCGGTCACACTGTTTTGGTGACGAGCTAGTCACAAGTCCACTCAGATTCAAGCTCAAGGAAGGGGGTATAGACCCCCATCTCTTGAAGAATATGTAGGCACACAAGGAAAGAACAAACAGCTCTGGATCAAGTCATCCAGAGGCTCATTTAAAAAAAATTATATATATATATATACACTAATTATCTTTAGTTTTTCATTATTTATTCATAATGTGATCATCTTTATTTTTTATATTTTAAAATTCTGGTCAAATATACGTAAATATAATTTACCCCCCTAACCATTTCTAAGTGCCCGGTTCCGTGGCATTGAGTGCATTCACACTGCTGTGCAGCCACCACTACCATCCACCCATAGAATACCCTTTTCATCCTGCCAAACTGAAACTCCGTCCCCGTTAAACACTAACTCCCCCACTCCGCCCTTCTCCCAGCCCCCGGCAACTACCCTTCCACTTTTTGTCTTTATGAATTTGACTATTCTAGGGACCTCATGTAAGTGGGATCATGCAGTACTTGTCTTCTTGTGACTGGCTTATTTTACTTAACATGATGTCCTCAGGGTTCATCCATGTAGCAGCGTGTTTCAGAATCTCCTGCCTTTTAAAGGCTGAATAATAGTCTGTTTTTTTGTATAGACCACAGTTTGCTTATCCATTCGTCTCTCAACGGATACTTGGGTTGCCTCCATGCTTTGGCTATTATGAATAATTCTGCTGCTAACATGGGTGTACAAATGTTTCTTCAAAACCCTACTTTCAAGTCTTTTGGGTATATAACCTGAAGTGGAATTGCTGGATCATATAGCAATTCTATTTTTACTTTTTTTTTTTTTGCCTTGCCGCATGGCTTACAGGATTTCAGTTCCCCAACCAGGGACTGAACGGGGGGCCCTGGCAGTGAAAGCGCCAAGTCCTAACCACTGGACTGCCAGGGAAGTCCCTATTTTTATTTTTTTGAGAAACCGCTGTACTAATTTCCATCAACGCTGCCCCATTTAACATTCCTGCCAACAGGGCACAAGGGCTCCAATTTCTCCATAACCTCATCAACACCAGTTATTTCCTGTTTTTTTGATAGGAGCCATCATAGTGGGTGTAAGGGATTAAATGTATTTTTTAAAATATTTAATCCTGAGAAAACCTCTTGAGATGCAGACTATGATTAATCACCCCCAGTCTTAGAAAAAGTAAAACTAAAGCGTCGGAAGCTGGTAAGTGGTACCAGAATTCAAGCCCAGATGTGCCGATCACCAGCCTCTTTCAGTGGAGACTGGTTGGAGACACGATCCCCCAACTTTTCCAGTTGTTCCAGGAAGTCCTCCCGTCCCTTCCCTGGTTCCCTCCTCCTCCCCCGGCCCCTACCTTCCTGTCTGAACTCACCAGCCGACAAGGGAACGAAGTTCTAATCAGACTCAGTGATATCCTCCCCGACTTAACCAACCAAGGGACGCAATTCTAGTTTGTCATACAGAAGCACCAAGGCCGTGATTTAGAGGCCCCCGGTTGGAGGCCTGAGTCTGACCAGGAGACTCTGGGCAGTTGCCCGAGGGACTAACCCCTTTGAATTTCAATTAGCTCTTCCATAAAATGAAAGGACGCCAGGGATGCTGAGACCACAGGAGATAAAACAAAGTGAAGTGAGATACAACCTTATTGTTTGTTTTGCACGGTTTGTTGCTGTTCGTTGCTGTTCGGGGGTGTTGTCTTCAGGGAATCCCTCTGCACCCCTGGGCAGCCTTCAGGTCCGTTCCCTCTGCCCCCAAAGAGGGGAAGAGCCAAGAGGCCTCTGCCATTTCAGGTGTTTTGGAGGCAGCACAATGGGCCGGGAAGACACTAGCTTTGCAGACGGACCGCTGGTCTTGGATTCTGGCTCTGCCGCTGAGCAGCCACTTAGCCTCCACGGAGCTTCAGTTTCCGTGGCTGCAAAACGAGGTTCAAAATGCCATGTCACTGGGGCTGCTGCAATTTAACGACTCATGATTGCCCAGGGCCCAGCACGGGGTCTGGAACACTGAAAATGCTCAGTAAATGCCGGGTAACTTCCCCTTGTACAGGGAAAGGCCGCGGGGTGTGAAGTCCCAGACACTTGGCACAAGGCAGAGCTGGAATCACAAGTTCCCTGGGCGGTGGGATGCCTGTCCCGCAGGCGAGGACCGCGCGCAATGACTCGATTCTTAGCTCTACACCGCCACCTCGTGGCGAGCCTTCAGGCTGCACTTTCGGAGGCGGGGTCCAATCTCAAAGTCCTGCCACTGAAAAGTTGGAGGAGAGTGTCGCTCAGCGTTCCCATCCCCTCACCACCACTTAAAGGTTCCAGTTGCTCCCTCAACGCCTTTCCCTTCCCCCAGGTCCCCCCCAAACGCCCATAGCTGTGAGGATGTGTCATACAAGAGCATTTGGGGGCATGCTTCCTCAGTGGGTTTCCTGCGCCCCCAGCCCCCGAGGAAAGGGGGAAGAGGGGGAAGGGACCGGGTGGGTCCGGAGGAGTGAGGAACCCGGAGCTTCTGGGGGGGCCTTCCTGTTCCCCGTGGGGGACGCGACCCCCTGGTTTGGAGGGTTTTTCCGGTCCCAGAAGCTCTGTTCACTCTCCCAACGGGATTGCAGGCTCTTGAAGCCCCGGAAGAGAAGCTAGGGGCTTGGACACCTGGCGGAGAGATGGGAACTCTTCCCCCGTTAACAGAAACAGACAGCAGTCCGGGAGGGGCCGGGAGTGGAACCCCCTATCTGGTGCATTTCAGGGTGAGCCTGGGCTGGCTGGGGGTGCCTGGAGAGCCGTGTTTGGACCTCAGCCAGCAAATCTCTGCTGTCCCTTAGGACCGTTCCACCGGGGCAGCAGGTGGTCCCAGCAATTCCTGGAATGCTAGCAAGGCAGCTGGCTCTACCTGCTTCACATGTGAGAAGCCCGTGCCCCGAGTCAGACCGTAGGCCAGGCCTGGAGAAGGTGGGAGTCGGGGGGACCGCAAGGAAGGATCTGCAAGCTTACACCCTGGTGCCTCCCGGGGAAGAGGGGCTGACCGAGGCTGCTCTGCCCCCTGATCTCCCCCCTTCAGAGTCAAAAGCCCTTCCAGGCCTCCTCCTTGATCTCTATTTTCCTCTACCCCACTTTTTGCAAGTCCTTCATGGCGTTCTTGCAGCCCACCTTTAGCATGAGGTATCTCTTGTTTTGTGGCCTCAGCCAAAACGGAAACCAAAATGTTTCCGCTCAAGTAACCTTCACACTGTTTGAAGTCGTGTTTCTCCCCCTTCCTCAGCACGCTTTACATCCTCTCAGCTGTGGGCGGGAGCCCCTTCCCTCCTCCCCAGCCCGTATGGGTGGTCTGAGACGCTTTCTGGGGTGACATTCGTAAGAGAGGAAGTCCTCTTGGGGGCCAAAGAAATGGTGGCGGATGCAGCAGGGACCTGGACCAGAAGAGAAAGGGTGGACGAGGCTGTGTCCTCAGGAGAAAACCCGGGAGCTCTGTGGCCACGCAGTGCCGCCAGCAGCCTGTTTCTGACCGAGAGTAGCAGGGGGCTCGTGACCAGCCAGCACCCTGCGGTCCTCAGAGCAGCCCGCCCGCCTTGACATCCTGCGCTGAGATCCTGCCTGCCTTCGCGTGTCCTGGAAGCCTCTGATTGACTGGCCTGGTTTGGATCCTGTGTCCTTCCCTGAACCAATCACCGTGTCCATGGGGACGCATGCAGGACTCTCATTGGCCAAGGCCCGAGCCACGTGCTTTCCCTGGAGCCTCTGCGCAGAGAGCCCCGAGGGGCAGGGGTGGCAGCTTGGTGATCCATTTGCGCCCAGGCGGGAGCGGATACCGCCACAGTGGGGCGGACTTTATGTGTAGTTTGCATCCGTGATGGGTTGTAATTTCTGAAGAGGAACTGACATGCTAAGTGATTGGAACAGAAGTTCTTTGTGCCCCTCCTGTCGGGGCTCTGGGGTGAGAGCAGTTCTCCTTGGCAGCCAGTCCTGCGGCTCTCCTTTCCCCAAAGTCTTCTGGATCCCAAGTCATCTATGTTAAAAAGGCCTGGAAGTACAAGACACACTGGTTTGCAGGCCTTAACTGCCTACACGGAGGTTGACTTGTATTTCTGCTTTCTTTAACCTGCAGGTTGGACCTCAGTTATTTTCACTTTTTTTAAAAATTGAAGTATAGTTGATTTACAATGTGGTGTTAATTTCTGCTGTACAGCAGAGTGATTCATGTATACATACATTTTAAAAAATATTCTTTCCATTATGGTTTATCTCAGGATAATGAACACAGAGCCTCAGTTATTTTCTGCTTCCTGGCTCAGCTTCCCCTTTCTGGAACTAGAGGGAAGCAGCTTTGTTTCTGTTATGGTTGCTAAGCTGCTGGAACGTCACCAGGAGATGCTGTGGACCATCTTTGCCCCCCTCCTGACAAGAGTCCCCCCAAGACCGAAGGCACCTCAGACAAAAGCAGAGGCAAGAGATGGAGAGAATCAAATCTGGTGCCTGACATCATGTATGCATCTGGATCAAGCTGTGCCTGGATCACGCTGAATGACCTACCCAGGACGTTTCATTCACGTGAGTCACAATACAAACTCAAAGATCCTGAAAATATCCTCTTTTCCTTACATCTCTCCTTCTTACTACAGTCACAGAATTTGGTGTTGGATGAGATCTTCAATATTTGTCCAGCAGATGCTGACTAAACTGGGTAGCTCTGGGTCAGGCCCTATGCTGGACTCTGGGATCCAGCAATGAATTGGACATGGGTCCTGCTCACAGGGAACCCCCAGTCTAGTTAGCACAAGTATTCTACTCCCTGATTCTACCCTGACACTGAATCCTCAATTTTTAAAACATTGGACTTAGAACTGGTGTGTTTCCACAAAGATTGCTATAGTCTGCTTTTAAATCGACTTCACTCTTTGTCCTGTTGCCCCTACCCTGGAGAGCCCTTCATAGCCCCACCCCCAGCCTGGGGAGAGGAGAGAGGAAAGTAAAACAGAGGGGCCACTAGCTGGGCGGGGTCCCTTTATCAGGGAAACCCCAGCCCCTTATCAACCATAGCCCAGCTCTCCTCTAGTAAACCTGGGTGATGAGCATAGGACAAGTGACCGAACTGTCACAAGTTCACAAGATCGGCCGTGTAGACGGTGGAATGGGTCACAGTTCTCTCTGTCCAGGGACAATGCAAACGTCACACCATTTCAATCATGAGTGTTGACATGTAAGTCAAAGCTGGAGAGGTGTGAAATTAATGATACGGAATTAAAGTGAAGTAAGAGCATGGACCAGCCCTGGCACCCACCCTTCTACTTTCCGTCTTTATGAATGTAACTCTTCTAGGTGCCTCATGTAAGTGAAATCTTGTAGTATTTGTCTTTTTGTGATTGGATTATTTCACTAGCATAATATCTTCAATGTTCACTCATATTATAGCAGGTGTCAGAATTTCCTTACTTTTTAAGGCTGAGGAATATTCCATCATATGTATGGACCATGTTTTGCTTATCTGTTCATCCACTGAAGGACACTTGGGTTGCTTCCACTTTTTAGCTATTGTGAATAATGCTGCTTTGAACACAGGTGTACAAATATCTCTTCGAGGCCCTGCTTTCAGTTCTTTTGGGTGTATACCCAGAAGTGGGATTGCTGGATCATATAGTAGTTCTAGTTTTAATTTTTTGAGGAACTGTCATATTGTTTTCCACAGTGGCTGCACCATTTTACATTCCCTCCAAAAGTGCAGAAGAATTCCAGTTTCTCCACATCCTCACCAACACTTGAGAATTTCTGTTTTTATTTTTTTTTTGATAGTAGCCATCCTAATGGGTGTGAGGAGTTATCTCATTGTAGTTTTGATTTGTGTTTCCCTAATGGTTAGTGATGTTGAGCGTCTTTTATGTGCTTTTTGGCCCTTTGTATATCTTCTTTGGTGAAATGTCTATTCAATTCCTTTGCCCATTTTTGAATTGGGTTGTTTGTTTTTTTGGTGTTGAGTTTTAGATGTTCTCTGTGTATTCTGCATACTAATCCCTTATCAGATACATGATTTGCAAAAATTTTCTCCTATCCTTGGGAGGCCTTTTTACTCTATTGATAGTTTCTCTTGATTCACAATGTTTAAACATTTTCATGAAGTCCAATTTGTCTATATTTTCTTTTGCTGCCTGTGCCTTTAGTGTCATATCCAAGAAATTGTTGCTAAATCCAATGTCCTGAAGCTTTGACCTGTATTTTCTTCTAAGAGTTTTATAGTTTTAGCTCTTATGTTTAGATCTTTGATCCATTTTGGTTAATTTTTGTATATGGTGATAGGTAAGGGTCCAACTTTACTCTTTTGCATGTGGCTATCCAGTTGTCCCAGCATCGTTTGTTGAGAAGACTGTCCTTTCCCATTGAATGGTGTTGTCTTTTGTCAAAAATCATTTGGCCATATATGTGAGCTTTATTTCTGGGCTCTCTATTCTATTCCATTGGTTTGCCTTTATGCCAATACCACACTGTTTTGATTACTGTAGCTTTGTAGTAAGTTTGAAATCAGGGAGTGTGATTCCTCCAGCTTTGTTCTTCTTTTTCAGCGTTGTTTTTGCTATTCAGGGGCCCTTGAGATTCTGTATGAATTTTAGGATGGGTTTTTCTATTTCTGACAAAAAGCATCATTGGGATTTTGATAGGGATGGCACTGAATCTGAAGATTGCTTTGGGTAGTAGTGACATCTTGCAATCCATGAACATGGGATGTGTTTCCATTTATTTAGCCTCTAATTTCTTTTTTTCTTAGTCCATCTAGCTAAAGTCTTGTCAGTTTTGTTGATCCCTTCCCTCTCTTTCTTGATTAATTTTCTTTACAAAATAAAATTAATCTGTTCATATAACACCTGTGTACCCAATAACACAGCTTCATAAATCAACCTATCCAGTCTGTAGCTGGGTAGCTGGGTATATATAGTCCACACCCCAGCCATTCTGTCTGTTTCCTTCCCCCACCAAAGGCAGTTCACACGCATTTCTTCATGAGTCCTCCAGGATACATGCATCTGTAAAAAACACAGTGTTGCTTTGCATGCTTTTAAATTTGATATAAACGGCGTAGCCTTTATTCTTCTGCAGCTTGTCTCCACTTTATGCTTGAGGACCTCAGCCTTGCAGCACTGATCTGCTGATGCCCGTGCTGGTGAGTTTTGCTAAGGTGTGTCCCGAGGAGGCGAGCTGCTGGACGGTAACCCAGCGGGGCCCAGGTGCTCACCGCTTTCTAAAGCGGTTGCATGGCTCTACCCTCCCACCAGGGGGCGCACGAAAACCCTCCCTTTGCCAGTCTTTTGAATGGTGAATTAGTTATAATCCCTTAACATTGAACACAGTTTAACTCAGCTGTTCACGGAGCACTGAGCAGCCACGAAAATGACGTTTCCTACAAATATTTCATGATGTGAAAATTACTCTCAATATAACACTTTTTTTTATAAGTAAAATAAAAAGTCTGAGAAACCGTGTATATAGCCTGTGCCTATAATAACCAAAGAACAGAGCCAGGCACAAAGGAACACAAAGGTGGGTGGGTTTTATCTTTTTCTTTACTTTTTTGTATTACCTAGATTTTTTGCAAGATGACCTCGTACTGCTTAAGTTGTTAGGAAAAAAAAAAGGCAAATATAATGATTATTTTCAGGCAGCAGCAAGTGGGCTGGGAGATAGGATGGAGAACCCCAGACGCTGGCCGGAGAGAAGAGCCTGCTGGGCAGACAGGCTGCAAGATCGTGGGCTCCGCGTGCGAATCCCGCTGTGACCCGACGATGCGGTCCCCGGGCCAGGGCAGTAACCGCTCTGAGCCTCAGTTTCCTTAGCTGTGAACGGGGAGCAGGAGTGAGGCTTCCCCCACGGGGCTGTTGTGGGATGTGCTGAGAACCAGGCGAAGCACACGGTGCGCCCCGTGGAGCTGGGGGCATTTGTCCCAGAGGGGAGGTGCCCCGGCAGGAGCAGGATGGAGCAGACCTGAGACCTGGGGACGTGGAGATGGGTGGCAGGGGACAAAGGTGAGGAGATGGGCTCAGCGCACGAGCCTCGGGAGTGACGGGTGAGGACCCGGTTCTGCCGACGGCCGCCCCCGTGAGCCCACCAGCCTCAGGCTCCTCCTCGGCCCCGGGCTCCGCACCTAAGCCCCGAGCTCACAGCCTCCCGGCAGGTGGGGCCGCGAGACCCCGGGAGGAAAGGGGTTCCCTCAGCGTCACACCGTTGTGTCACACCGTCCAACACAGAGGCTCTCACCCCGGGTTCTCAGGTGGAGAGAGGACCGGCGGGCGTCTCCAGCTGCACTGATGACCCAGCGCCCGCAGGATGCGCCTTCCGCCCTCGTGGCGGGTTAGAGTTGCAATGTGGGACGCGGAGGCTGCAGGGGTGGGACGTCCATCAGAGGAGCGGGGTCTCCGCGCTGCCTCTGCGCTGCCTCCGCGCTGCCTGCGCCCGCCCCCGGGGCTGTTTTCTCCCGGTGGGAGGTAGGGAGCAGACACCAGGGCCCCGCATCCCCCAAATCCCCTTAACAGCTCCCGTCCTGTGAGCTGGCCCTGAGATGGAGAGAGGGACGCGGAGGCCCCTTCCCAGGCAGGGCGCCAGGCGTCTGCTGGCTGATCTGGGGATTGCGGTGCATCTGGTGCAGTGGCCTGGGCTGTCTCGGTCCCCAGCTGGGACCTGCTGTCCCCTCCACTGTCCCCCAGCCCACCCCACGTGTGTAAAATGTGGATGGTCTTGGACCTTCAAAGCCCAAAGCTAATCTTGAGCCTCCTTGGTCACGGGTGTGGCGTGAGGGCAGGGATATCAGAGGCCCAGGGGGCTCCCGGCCCAGCTGGCTTCTGGAGGCTCTCGCCTGCCGGGTTCCCCGTGTCGCCGCCGTGGTGCCGGCCTGCAGCGGGGAGGGCACAGGGGTCAGGAGGTGGCACTGCTGGGGCTCACACAGTCCTCTCTGCGCTCAGGCCACACAGCTCAGCTGCTGCCGGGTCAGACTGCTGAGAGGTGACTCTGGTTAGGAGGAATGTCCTGGAGCTTCTCACGGGTTAATAGCCATATGAATAACAAACCACCATTCACAAAGTGAAATTTTTCACTTCAAAAATGCTGCCTGTTTTCAATCCAGCAAAGCATTCATGAAGTGATTTATTTCCCCCCAGAAGGATGACAGTTTATTTATAGCTCGATGTAAGTGAGGCACATCACATGTGGGAAAAACAGGGAAGCAGGTGAACGCATGGCTGGGCCACGTTTTCTTCACTGGCTGGAAATGTTAAGGTAGTGGAAGGATTTGTGCAAAGCCAGTGTGTTTTTCCCTTGTTCTGTGCCGAGCTGGAGAGCTTGGCGTGATGTTTCTTTAGGTCATGCTTCTGTGTTTCCAGAAAGCCATCTAAGCCCCTGCGAAAGAAAACACACGAATCTCCAGGTAACAGAGAAGAAGCTGGTTTCAACGGCTTGTTCAACAGTCAGGCCTAGACCAGGGGGAGAAGAACATAAAACCAACAGGATTAAACCGCAGCATTAAGTGAGATCATGGTCACTGCCTTCTCTTATAAAATGATGACCCCTTCTCTTATAAAATGGTAACCGTCACCATTTTGATGTTCAGATTGTCCCTGAGATGGACAACAGTTTGGGGTCATATAAGCCAATGAGCAGGTGAGATGAGATCTCTAACTCACAGTGTGAGATAGGGTTTGGGGATTGCTCTGCTGTCCCCCCAGAGTGCCTCAGGCAGGCTTCTCTCCTTCTGGACACGACTGACTCTTCCCCTGGGTCTCAGCCTATGTGCCCTCCTCTCCCTGACTTCCAGCCTGGGTCACATGGCCCTAGAACTGCGTGCCCTTCTCTCTGCCCCACTCGGCCCCGTGGGCCCTGGGAGGGCGCTGACAGTGTCTGTCTCGGTCATCTTGGTACCCCAGCCCCTGCCCTAACACCTGGTGTACGATTGAGCAATGCCCGCCTTGGACCAGGTCAGGGTCCCATTGCCATGGCTACGGAGGGGTGGGTCCTGCATTCCCGTCTGGATCTCCCCGAGCAGGACGAGGAGCCTCCCCCATCCCTCCCCACCCCCTGCAGTCTGTCCCGGCTCAGCGTCCCCTCCCATCTCTTCCAGGGACAGCTCCAAACCTGCCCCTTTCTCCTCAGACTCCGTGCTCAGGGCTCATCTCTCTCTAAAGAAGACACTATGGTCAGCCCTCCATCCCCTCCTTGCCTTTTTTTTTTTAAAGTAAAGTTTTCATAGAAGTTTAACTTCCATTAATTTGCAAAGATCACTAGGGCACTGCACTCAGATCAGGAAACAGCATCAGCAGGACCCAGAGGGCCTTGGGGACCCTGTCCAGTTACGACTCTCCCCTCTGCCCAAGGTGAGGGCACCAGGTCCCCTCCACCTGATCCAGGCTACCAGGCTGCATGTGGCAACGGAACCAGAACAACGAGGTGTGAGAACAGCCTCCCGTGCTCCGAGGGCCGTGCTCTGCCCGGGACTC
The DNA here is from genome assembly GCF_028021215.1 of Eschrichtius robustus. NCBI lineage: Eukaryota > Metazoa > Chordata > Mammalia > Artiodactyla > Eschrichtiidae > Eschrichtius > Eschrichtius robustus. The sequence goes on from NC_090828.1 coordinate 144,308,448, forward strand.
CGCGAGGACCTGCCTGCAGGGTCCCCCATAGGCACAATCGTGCTCTGACGGCAGGGCAGCGACCACTGGCTCAGGGGCTCTTTATCTGGGTCCCTGGACCCTGAGGGTCCACGGAGAGAAGTCAGGGCAGTCGCAACTTGGATGGGAAAAAAATTGCACTTTTACACTTTTTGTAACCTCTAACTGAAGTGTCACGTTCCCTTCCAGTACGTGGGTTTAAAAAAAAAAGGAAAAGAAAAGTTTCCTTAGCAGGACCCGTGGCTCTGTCCTCAGTCACAAATATTTTCACCTCACAGCGCAGTCGTTGCAGACCACTCAGAACACCTTTACAGTCACCACTACTTTGCATTTACTGTTTTTCTGTATCATTGGTTTTCCTTGCAGCCCTGTTGATTTCAATATCTAGAAACCCTGACTTGAGGAGGGCTCCATGGGCTCACAGAGGGGACCAGAAGGTCCAGGAAATAGGGCAGAGCTCGTGGGCGATGGCAGAGAGAAGATGCTGGGAGGTGATGGGCTGCTGGCCCCACCTGGGATGGTCCGGGAGACGGGAAGGAAGGACCAGGCTGTTCTGAGCTGTTTTCGGCCAAAGGCTGACCTCAAACTTGAGCCTAAAGAAACATGGTCTAATTGACAGTGACCAGAAAATTGACAAAAGTTGTGTAAATATACAACTAGAAATCTGAATATACTACAGGGTAATAGTGGTGAGAGGAAGCAAGCGAATTAGAATTTTCAGTTTTAACAGTTCTCATTGTGGATGAGCCAGGAGACGGTGTCAGTTTCTGCTACAGGCCCTTAGTCCTTGATCCAGAACCCCTCAGGCCAGCCGTGTTTTGGGCTACAGAATGTCCAGATCTTTGTGTCTTTTTAAAAAAAATTTAGTTTATTGCAGTGTAGTTGATTTACAATGTTGTATTAGTTTCTGTTGTGCAGCAAAGTGACTCAGTTATACATATATATACATTCTTTTTCATATTCCTTTCCATTATGGTTTATCATAGGACATTGAATATAGTTCCCTGTGCTCTGCAGTAGGACCTTGTTGTTTATCCATCCTCTATAGAATGGTTTGCACCTGCTAATCCCAAACTCCCAGTCCATTCCTTCCCCACCTCCCACCCACTTGGGAACCACAAACTGTTCTCTATGCCTGTGAGTCTGTCTGTTTCTGTTTCATAGGTAAGTTCATTGGTGTCATATTTTAGCTTCCACATGTATGTGATATCATATGATGTTTGTCTTTCTCTGTCTGGCTTACTTCACTCAGTATGACGATCTCTAGGTCCGTCCCTGTTGCTGCAAATGACATTATTTCATTCTTTTTTATGGCTGAGTAACATTTCATTGTATATATGTACCACATCTTCTTTATCCATTCATCTGTTGATGGACACTTAGGTTGCTTCCATGTCTTGACTATTGTAAATAGTGCTGCTATGAACATAGGGGTGCATGTATCTTTTTGAATTAGAGTTTTATCTCTTCCAGTTTTAATGAGACATCATGGTGGATGAGAAAGGGGCCTTGAGGCTTATCAGGAAAAGAGACTCCACCTCGGACTTTGCAGTTGGGGCCCATTTTTACGGTTGTGGTGACCCCAGTTCAGCCCCAAGTTAATGGAAGTGGCTCACCTGGCAGCCCATCTGCCCATCAGGCCTGGCTCTTGCTTGCTGCTTTCCTATCCTTCTCTGTGCCCTGTGCATCTACAGACAGGCCCTGCTCTGGCAGGCCTGACCCTTAGTTCCCATGAGCCTCCCTTAATGCTGTTTGGTATGGAACCAACTCCAAAGGGAGACAGCAGCCCTCAGTTAAAGTATGAACTAGTTAAAGCTGTAGACCAAGCTCAGGGGCCACAGGCTGGGCTGGACATTCACTGTGTGTTGCTCTGGTCGGTGGCGTGGGATGAGGGGGGCAGCACTTGGTTGGTAGAAGACCCCCATCTCATGTGAAAGCATCCCTGCTGACCACGGGTAGAAGAATCGGAGAGCTCCTCTATGCCCCATATACTCACCCAACAGCTTTATGAGGGAAGGAATATTATTCCCAGTTTCCAGATGAAAAAGCAAGCTCATCGAGTTTGAGTGATTTGTCCAAGGTCAATTACTAAGTAAATAGCAGAGTTGGGATTTGAAACTAGGTTTAGTAAAGGCTGCCCCTTCCCGAGCTGCTCCTGACCACCCTCCCCTTGTCATCTGTCTGTCTGTGTCTCTGTGTCTCTGTCTCTGTCTCTGTCTCTCTCTCTCTCACACACACACACACACACACACACACACACACACACACACACAGAGCAGATGGATGGGGGGAACAGTACTGTGCACACTGACCACCAGGTGGCGCCCTGATGTCACAGTTGGGACGTGATCCCACTGATGCTCTTCTTTCAGAAGAAAATCAAGAACAGCCTGGAAGGCGGGGGGGGGGGGGGGGGGTCTGGGGGTGGTGGGCTTTGTGCCCCTGACCCAGCCCTTATCCAGGGGCCTAGGTGTTTGAGGCTTGGGCCAGGATGAGCCCACCAGCACTAGCTATCGATTACAGAGGTCCCACCTGCAGTGGTCTATTTCCCATTTACCCTCCAGGAAATTGACAACAGGGAGGCTTTAAAATGGGACATTGTTTTGTGATAATTAACTGTAAAAGTTCAGTGTGTTCCCAGGTCCCCACCGCTCAACACTTCTTATCCATCCACACTGCCCCAAACACGTTCAGTGACACTAAAAGGCAGGACATAGGAGAAAAGAGTAAAAACCGAATTACACACCTTTACTTTCTCTCAATCCCAGTTTACACCTATCAACCCCGGAAACCCTACCTACAAGGTCCAGTGACTTACAGCGTGGTGTGTGTGCCAGATCACGGGGCCGTGGACCCCTGCGGACAGACTGCTTCCCGCCAGCTGCTTGTCTGATTTTCCAGGCTCCGGGCTGACCCCACCCACAGGGCAGGCTTTCTCCGTGGCAGGCATTTTATCATGCGCTGCTGCCTCCTGCTTTTTAATCTTTTTTAAAATGCACTCTGTATGTTTTTATTTTATTTTTTTCTTCCAGTTTTATGGAGATATAGTTGATAGTCAGCACCGTATAAGTTTAAGGTGACCAGCATAACGATTTGACTTCCACACAGCACGAAATGATGACACATACTTCTTCATCTTTTTTTTAAAATTAATTCATTAATTAACTTATTTATTTTATTTATTTATTTTTGGCTGTGTTGGGTCTTCGTTTCTGTGTGAGGGCTTTCCCTAGTTGCGGCAAGTGGGGGCCACTCTTCATTGCGGTGCACGGGCCTCTCACTATCGCGGCCTCTCCTGTTGCGGAGCACAGGCTCCAGACGCGCAGGCTCAGTAGTTGTGGCTCACGGGTCCAGCCGCTCCGCGGCATGTGGGATCTTCCCGGACCGGGGCTCGAACCCGTGTCCCCTGCATTGGCGGGCAGATTCTCAACCACTGCGCCACCAGGGAAGCCCTACTTTTTAATCTTGTATACCAACTCAGGGATGCAAGAGGGGTCCCTTGTTTTCTTTTCCATAACTTAGTGTCTGTTTCCTGTGTCTGTTTCAGCAGAGTACGGACCTTAGTGCATTCTGAGTCCTTGCTGACCATGGTCTCTGGCTCCAAGTTTAGAGGGTGAGAGTGAGTGTGAGAATGTGTGTGTGTGCGTGTACGTGTGTATGAGAGATCAGTCTGGTCGCGGGTACCATCCGTGCCCCCCAGAGTGAGGCTCCCCGTCACCGTCCCCAGCATCCTCCGAGTCCCAAGCTTTCCCTACAGCTTCTGTGCCACCTCGGGGGTGGGCAGGGAACTCAAGGGAATCGCTGGCACTCAGGCTGCAGCCCGTCCCTCCCCAGAGCTCTCCGTGGAGGGTGGGCTTAGGGCCCTTCTGCCCTTGGGTCCCCAGAGGCTATCTGGGGATTCTCCGTTAGGGACCCCCATGTCCAGCCTCCTGCCTGGTCTTGGTGCGGGGCTGGGGTGGGTGGAATGCACAATATTCTCCTCCCGCTGCTCCTCTCCGGCGTTTATGTGACCAGGCGTGGGCTCTCTGTCCGCAGGAGACGTTTGGAAGACCAAGACCAGGAAAGAGGAGCGTGGCAGCTCCCAGTGGTGCGGGCACACTTTGGTTGGTTGTCCCAGCGACTTGGGGCTGTGAGTGGCTTTTAGAGGGTGGGTCGGGGATGCCAAGCCTCCTGCGATGCAGAGGCTGCTTCTGTCCACAGCCATGGCCTCCGCCCTGGGTCCCGGCGCCCCCATAGGGGACCAGGGGACACTTGCTTTTCCACCCCACGGCATCCCTGCCCAGCTTGAGTACGAGGAAGCACAGACAGAAGGGGTGAATTTAGCTGTCGTGAAAACGCGCCGTGCTGCCGCTGGACAGGGATGGGGGCAGGGAGTGCGGGAGGGGCTGCTTTGGGGGGATGTGACGAGTGGTCCCATGTCTGAAGTCCGCTCTCCTGGGGGGAGGGGGCAGGCGACTGAGAACCTCTGAAATCGGGGCGTGGGAGGGGCTGAGCAAGCCCCCAAGGACTCGGCAAGGCCTGGCACGGAGAGAGGAAAGGTCCAGGGAGGAATACTGGCTACCCCAGCACGCCTCCTGCCTTCCCCTGTCCAGGCTGAGAACTGCCTCTGGGCAGTGTTTTCAAACACATTTTATTTGGGGGAATCTCAAGTCCACACCACAGTGGACAGAACAGTATTATGAACACTAGTACCGACGCTGCAGCCTCGCCAACCATTAACCCCTGGCCACCCTGCCTTGCCACACCCACACCTCCTGCCGCCCCTCTGTTATTTTGAAGCAAATCTCAGGCATCATATCCTGCCATCCGAAAATACTTCGGTACGCATCTCTACAAGATGGCAGGGCCACGGCTGCAGCAGCAGACACCCAGGGTCCGATGTCCAGTTACCTGAGAGGGGGCAGAATTTCCTTTTCAGGTTGAGTCAGGAGGCACCCAGAGTGACCGAGGGAGGCCCCGCTAGGACTCCCTTTTCAACTTTTCGTTTTGAAATATTTTCAGACTTACAGGAAAGTTGCAAAAATAGTACAAAGAATTCCCATTATACTCTTCACTCAGATTCTTCACATGTTACCGTGTTGCATAACCACCACAGTACAATGATCAAAATCAGGAAATTAATGTGCTTGGAATACTGCGATCTCATCTACAGACATTACTTAAATTTTGCCAATTCAATTGTCTCCTTTAATCTGGAAGCATTCCTCAGTCTGGCTTTATCTTTTTTTTTTTTTTTTTTTTTTGGAAGAGTACCTGCCACTTATTTTGTAGAATTTAGGTTTGTCTGGTCTCTCCTCGTGATTCAATTTGAGTTATGCGTTTTTTGGCAGGGATGCGTATCCTTTTGGGGGTGCATGATGTCTGATTCCTCTACTATGAAGTTACCATTTTCCCCTTGTAATTAGTAAGTACCTGTGGGGAGATAATTTAAGAGTGAGTAAATATCTTGTTTTTCATCATACTTTTGCCTACTCGTTTTAGCATCTGTTGGTGATCCTTGCTAGAAACAATTATTACTGAGGTTTTTATTAAATAGTCATTTTTCTGTGTCCATCATTCCTTCTATATTTAATACTTGAGATTTCTCTGTGAGGAAGAGCATTCCTTTCTCCCCCACTTACGTATTTATTCACTTATCTATTTATATCCGTGTAACTCATGGATTCTTATTTTATTCTATGGCTTACAGGCCATTACTATCATCCTTTATTTTCTTGTTCAAATTGTCCCAGATTTAGCCATCGGAAGCTCCTTCAGGTCGGCTTCAGTATCTTTCTGATGTGTCCTTATCATTTTTTGAGTGTTTCCTTGCTCTCTGCCATCACAAGGTGTTCCAGGCTCATCTTGTACCTTTGTTGAGCTAGCCCTCGAATGAGCTGTTTCTCTAAGGAGCCCTGGTTTGTTCCATTGAGAATGGTTTGTAGGAACCAAGATCTGGGTGCTGGGTGTGCTCATCGCCCCTGGGCTCTCTCACCAGATAGAGCTAGGAGAAGTATGTATGTAAAAAAAAAAATCTATACAGACACACACATGCACATATATCAATATAATATCTGTATATATATTAAAAATTATGAGTTATATGTATTGAATATTATATGTATATAATATAATATATATGTATATATTATGTTATATATGTATATGTATTAAAAACCATGAGTTATATGTATACACTATTATATTTATTACATGTATATAATATATTATATATGTGTGAATGATATGTATATCTGTATATATATTAAAAACCATGAGTTCATGCTGATACCCTCAACTCCAATCCAGCACCACAGGGCTCCTTTCAGCTTCTCCTCTCCTTATTTATAATTCCTCTCTCCAATTTGGAGTGACTTGGATCTCATTATCCACACTCATTGGCTCAATTCTGGGATGCACATAAACTAGTTTTAGAGTTGCTTTCCCGATGGCCAAGAGGCACATGAAAAAATGCCCAACATCGCTAATTATTAGAGAAATGCAAATCAAAACTACAGTGAGGTACCACCTCACACCGGTCAGGATGGCCATCATCAAAAGTTCTATAAACAATAAATGCTGGAGAGGGTGTGGAGAAAAGGGAACCCTCTTGCACTGTTGGTGGAAATGTAAGTTGGTGCAGCCACTATAGAGAACAGTATGGCGGTTCCTTAAAAAACTAAAAATAGAGCTGCCATATGATCCTGCAGTTCCACTCCTGGGCATGTATCCGGAATTGCTTTCCTGTACCCCTGTGAAAAATACACCTACCACCTAAGGTATAATAGAGGTATAGAGGTTTTTATGTTTTTAGCCTCAGAGAATATAATAAAAATACTGTTTCCCAAAGCTTCTTCAATGCGTTTTCCCCTCCCTGCCTTTCAGTGCGTGTATATAATTCATTTGTAAAACTCTTCAGCTTCATTGACTGCTGGTTGTATTCCATATTGGCTTTCTTTCCATCCTTGTTATAAAAAAAAAAAATGTTTTGAGTGCATGCACTCTTTACATGATTCTAAAGATCAGAACTGTTCAAAAAGGTGCACTCAAGTGTCACCCCCTCCAGCTCCTTTGCCCTGTTCACCCATCTTTCCACTCTGTTCCCACCCCTGTCGGTAACCAATCTCAGTAGTGTCAGTTTATCCTTCCTGTGTTTCCTTTGCAAAAATGAGCAGGTATATGTATATTGCCCTTTTCACTCCCTTTTATCTCATGTGGTACTCGTTCACACTTTGCATTTTTTTTACTCAACGATATCCCCTGGCAATCGCTCATTCTCAAGTCTCTTTTAATCCAAATGTCCCTCTCCACCTTTTCATTTTTCCTGCACAAGTTATTTATTGGAGAAACTGGCTGTTTGTCCTGTAGAGTTTCCCACAGGAAAGTCTGGGCTTTGTGGGTTGCATCCCCGTGGTGTGGGTTAACCAGTTCTTCTGTATTTTCTCCCACTGGTAACTGCAGCTAGAGACTTGATCAGATGCAAGTCTGGTTTCTTGGGCAAAGACTGAGTTGAAAGGAGTCCCTGGCAAAGCAAAGGTGGCCTCTGTGTAGGTCCAAACGTGTGTCCGACAGGCCCGCCCTAGGTGTGCTCCCCGGATACTGTCAAGCAGTGGGTCCCTCCACACGAGCTCTGGCCTCTGTCTAAAATGGTGTTGCTTCCCTCTGGAAGAATTTTTGGTGTCTGGAGATAATTCTGGGGACTTGCATTTCTTATTCCCTAAGGCAGGTGGGTAAGATCCACCCTTGCTTTCATCCTTTCCAACAAGAGGTGCTAAGGTAGGGAGGTGTTATCATCTATCGGTGATGTGAAAACGCAACAATCTGAGGGTTCAGGAGTCCTGCCTGCAATACCCGAGGTGACCAGTAGAGGGGGCTGCTACTCAAGAAAACTCGCTCTTGCCCCGGTTGCCCCGGGACCCTCCCCTCTGCCTGGGTTTATCTGGGCCTGGCAGCCAGGCTTTCCTCTGGGCTCTCCTGGGACGTGCCTACACCACCTCACCGGGGCAGCCTCCCATCCTTCCGCTGCCCCAGCCCTTCTTTGTAAGCCACACTGCAGGGGCTGATCACATGCCATCAGCTCCCAGTGAAGGATGCTCACAGCAGGTGCTCAGACAGGCTTGGAGGCTGGCTGGACCGACAGGTCTCATGCAGACTAAGGCCAGAATGGGAAGAAGTGATGGCCTGTAGGTCATGCAGAGAAACTTACTGCTTTTAAAGAAGGATGAGTGGGGTGTCTTACATAAAAAAACCCAAAAAACAGAATTGATTTTCATTTTGCAGACCCCTCTGGGGGAAGTTGGCTTTTTACAGAAGAAGTCAAACATATTTATAAAAGAAGATCAGACCCCCACCCCCCCCACCCGCAATGGCCTAAGCTCCATCAGGATCCGTGGCCCCCTTTTCAGTGGGTGTGGCTGTTTTCTTTCATCACATGAGATCAATGAACAAGGAACCCCCAGTCTCCCGACCCCTTTGGCACCTTATTTTTCTCCCCTTTAGAGCAGAAGCTCTGTGAGGGCAAAGCTGGACGGGGCCCAAGTGGAAAACAGCCAAAGGGAGGGTCCAGGGACCCCTACAAGGAGGCACCCATTTCACCTACTGCCCCTGGGCTTCAGGTCGTGGGTGCTCCAGGTGTGCCACGGTGGCCTGCTGGTTTGTCACCCACGAGCCACCTGATTAACATGCAGCATCTGCCAAGGAACCTGTCTCTGGCCTTCACAGTCTCTCTGGGTGAGAAGATGACCCTCCAAGCCTGCTTGGTGAGCGAGGCCCTGGGGGTGGGGGGTGGAAGGGTCAGAGGCTCCTGGCCCCAACGCCCTCATCCTCACATGTGTGGGGCTGGGGGCCTGGGCTGCTCTCTGTCAGCTGGAGCTGACCTCGCTGACTGCCTGTCTACCCCCAGGGGAGGGGCTTCAGCAGGGCATCCCCTTGACACCCAGAGACCCCGGATGGGGTGGCACCGTCCTTCCAGATTGCCAGCCGCATGAGGCTGTGATGATCCTCAGGGTCTCATCTGGGCAGTGGGCATGTCAGTGGGACCCACCATCCACAGGGGTGTTGGGGGCTCCGGTCGGGAGCTTCAGATGTGAAACCTTGGTCTGCAGGTTCGGCATCTGGGGTGGGCAGTGCTCTGCTGGCGGTGGCAGAACTGACGGGCCGTTAGATGATCAGGAATGCTGAGAACTGTCATCGCACATTAAATTAAACTTACAGTTAAATAAATTGTTATAACAGATGTAGTAAGTACCGAAGCTCAGCCATTCCGGGTCACAGGGCTAGACCATGCCATCCTCTGTGCCCTTGTAGCTTTCGTGTCTGTTTCCTGTGTGCTGGGAACACCGATTGGCGCTGGGCGGTGTGTGCCTTCAGTGCCGTCACCGTGGTGCCTTGAGCTTTCCCAGCACAGTGTGGGCGGGGGTCACCTCTGAGCACCTGGATTGTGGGCCTGACCTGACTGCCCGGCCAGGGAGGGGCTGAGCCCCGAGCACACAGCCCTCCTGCGCTGAGTCGGCGGCTGGTGGCTGGGGCCCTGGGGGCTGGCTTTCAGGGGCTCCTCCTGCAGGGATGGGAGGGGTGCAGGTCCTGCTTTTCCTTCCACTCTTTTCTGCTGAGGCTCAAGGGCCCCTCTGCTCTCAGGCCCCCTAGGCTCATCCTAGGTCAGCAGAGGACGGGTAGGGGGACCGGGGTTCTGAGATGGGGGGGTGCTCCGAAGGCCTGGCAGGCATCCTGGGCAGACCGGGACTCGAGCCCCGCTCTGCTGGACTCAGGGTCAGGGCCATCCAAGCACCTGCGCTGGGCCTCGAGCCGCTGAGCAGTGTTGGGCGGGAGGCACCTCCAGGGCACGGCCCTGGAGGGAGAGGCGGACTCCTCGGGGTGCGCCCTGCCCTTTCCTTGAGTCCCCTTGCCACACATATGCCCCTGACATCCTACTCAGGGCTCTGTGGGGAGAAACCAGCAGCGGACGAGCCTGGGTGGGATGGGGCCCCGCGGGGAGGGCCGCCAGCAGAGCAAGGCCTGTCGATGTCCTGCAGCGGTGACCTCCCACGGGGCCAAGGGGGCAGAGGCCCCTCGCCCGGCCTGTCTCCCTGTGCTGCTCTGGTGGGTGGGGAGGGTGTGGGGGGTGAGCCCCACCAGGGGCAAGAACCAGCTGGGCAGCCCCGGCTTCAGAGCGCAGAAGGACCTCAGCGGATGGCGGGACGACGAAAGTGTGGTCCATTCACACAGCGGGATGTTATTCATCCTCGAAAAGGAGACATATGCCGACACCTGCTACTACATGGATGAACCTCGGGGACCTTTTGCCGAGTGAAGGAAGCCAGTCACCGAAAGACAAACACCGTGATGGCACGTAGACTAGGTCCCTGGAGCTGTCACATTCCTAGGGGCAGAAAGGAGGACGGTGGGTCCCGGGGCTGGGGCGGGGGATGGGTTTAACAGGGACAGAGTGTCGGTTTTGCGGGATGAGGATGTCTTGGAGGTGGAAGGTGGCGATGGCGGCACAGCCACATGGATGTCCTTGTCACCGAGCTGCACTGGAAATGGTTAACAAGGTAAATTTCATGTCATGGATAGCATACCACAATTTAAAAAACAATTTAAAATTGTGTCTTTAAAAATGCAAGGAGTTGAAGCAAAACATGGAGGTGTGAAGAGAGAATCCCCGAGGTGGAGGACAAGGGCCATGTGGGAGACCCCGAGGGGTGGGTTCCGGGTGCCTGGCTGTGGGCGTCCGTCTTCTCGGCTGTGAAGGGGCTCACAAGGGTCAGCAAGCCACCAACAAGGCCGCTGTGAGGACCCCAGGCCACACAGTAGGGACACCTGGGCACTGGCCCAGAGGTGGCCTGAGGCCTGGGAGACGCCCCCTGGATGGTCGAGAGCAGCTCCGGGGGCAGAGCCGACTGGGGCCCGGACACTGCCCCTGCCGCCCGTGCAGCCTCAGCCCTGGGAAGGTCACTGCGCGTCAGGAGACCTGGCGGCCCGAGGACAGCATGGGAGGGGCGGGAAGCCCCTCCAGGGGAGGAGGAAAGGGCTCTCAGGGTGGGACTGAAGCAGCACCTAAAGGAGCCCCCCGGGACCAGCAGCTGCCCCGATCACATAGTGTTTTCTTTCTTTCCTGTTTTATTGGGGTAGAGTTGATTTACAGTTGTGTTAGTTTCAGGTGTACAGCACAGTGATTCAGTTTTATATATATATATATATATATATATATATATATATATATATATATATATGTATATATTCTTTTTCAGATTCTTTTTCCCTTATAGGGGAAAATACAAAATACTGAGTGTAGTTCCCTGTGCTGTACAGCAGGTCCTTGTTGTTTGCCTATGTTATGTTCAGTGGTGTATATCTGTTAATTCCAAACTCCTCATTTATCACCCCCCACACAGTGTTTTATTTCTGACGACAGATTCCTGTCTTGCTCCCAGAAGGACCTAGAGTGATTTGCAATGATACACAAAACAAAACTTGGGGTGTAACCCCACGTGCCACTTTGGTTGACCCCGTGTCACCAGGATCCCCCCTTACGGAGATGGGAGACGTGACATGCCCACTGGCGCACGGCTTGGGGCGAGGGCGTCTGGGTTGCTGAGGCTTCAACCCCCCAGCTCATGCCCAGCCTCGTCGCCACTCCCCACCCCAGGACGACCAGGACCAGGTCCTGTGTCGTCTGCCTGAGGAAGTGGCTCAGTGTCCTCACCCAGGAAAGAAACTGCTCTTGGGGCCTTTGTATTTTATTTCCATTAGATTTTTCAAGCACAGCCTGCCTTGTAGATTTCTCAATGGCCCTAGGACCCCTGAGCCTCCCACTGGGGGTTCTGTCCTTTCTCCCTCCCAACCCTTTCCTCCTTCCTTCCTTCCTTCCCTCCCTGCTCGGGTCCTGGGTCCCCACCTGGAGGAGCGGGCAGTCTGATGGGGAGACAGGAAGTGGGCAGGGGTTTGTGCTGGGACACAGGTCAGACTGTGGGGCTGTGGACACCGCTGGGGGACAGCCGGCAGGGGCAGGAGGTGGGCACTCCTGTTAGGAGACAGTGAGGGGCACCCGGGAAGGACTGTCAGCCTGCAGTCTCGCCCCATCTGGGGAGGCCACACCCATCTCAGCTCGGACCCGGCAGCCCACGTCCCCCCTGGGGCTCAGAGTACTTTCCTCAGGTGCCCGGGGGCCGGTGTGGAGGCGGCCAAGCTCAGCACCACATCTGACCTCTGCCTCATGCTCACCATGCCCTTGGGCAGTGGGTTTCAGTCCCTCAACGTTCCCATCCAGAAAATGGGTCCAGGATCCACCTTGGGGAGCGGAGGCCAGGGGTGGGGGGTGCCGCAGGAGGAACCCGCTGTCTGCCCATGGGTCTCATCCTCCCTTTGGTCAGTAGCAGGGGCAGGGAGGTGGCCCGAGGGTCCGAGGCTGTGTGGGGCTGGGGGACGGGCCCTCCTCTGCCCCCAGGTCAGCCCGCACGCCAGCCCTGGCGCACAGCCCCCCTTTCTCAGGAAGGCCGAGTTACCAAAACAGATAAATCAATCTGTCAGGAAGAAGCCTTGGAGAAAGAATCTCTCAACTCTTGCAGCCAAGAAGCTCAAAAGGGGAATTGTTCCCGGAGATAGAGGAGACAACAGGCACCTTCTTCCCGGGCCCTTCGTCTGGGGCTCCCCTCCTTCCACATGTCCCGGGAGCACCTGGGGCCCGGTGCTCCCCCCGCGAGAGCTGCCTGCCCAGGCTGTGGGGGCCGAGAGCCACTGTGTGGCCCCGAACTCAGTCCCTTGCCCAATCAGATGGGGCCTGAGTCTTGAGCTGCCCGCTGGGCCAGTGCCAGAGGAGTGTGGGGAGTGGGTGCCCGGCCCAGCCAGAGCCCCGTCTGTGTGTCTGGCAGAGCCAGAAGGTGGTGGGGACCGGGGAGACTGGCCACGCGGGGCGATGAGAGACCAGAACACGTTTCTCGGAGAAATGGGGACGGCTCCCTCCTGGAGAGAAAGGGGCAGATGCCTGGGCTAGCCAGTTGTGTGACCCTGTGTGGTTACGTGACCTCTCTGGGCAGTGATCTCCTCAGCTGGAGGATGGGCACCTTGTGGGATCTTGCTGTGCAGATTGGATGAGTTCGCCGGTGTTCCGCGTGCCCCGTCTGTGGTCAGCATGTCGTGAACGTGAGCTGCGATGGTCTGGCTGCGTGATGGTGCTGGATTGGAAACCATCCCTTCGGGCCCCTCTCCTCATGTAACCCTCATGGCTACTGTGCAGGGTGGGCGTTGGTGAGGAAACGGAGGCTCAGAGCAGGGCAAACCTGCCCAGGGCTTCCCAGCAGAAGTCTGCACCCCTATGAGAAGGGTGCTTCCTGGCTCCAAACTGTGGCTGGTCCTGCTTTGCAAGTGGAAGGGCGGGCAGTGCAGCAGGAGCAGGTGAGGGGCAGGGAAGGGTCAGACAGGAGCCCAGCCGTCATCACAGCCCCCTCCCTCCCCGTGGGGCTGATCACAGCTTTGTTGGAGGGACCGTGACCCGAAGTGGTCCCTTGAGGAGGAGGCTGGGGGAGGGGAAGCAGGGAGAGGGGGAAGCAGGGGGAGGGGGAGAAGGGGGAGGGGGAGGCAGGGGAGGAGAAGGAAGTAAACATTAGCTACACTAATGAGCCCCAAACCAGGGGATAGTCTGAGGGTCACACTGGAAGATCTAGGAATGTGTGGGCTGTGATTCCAACCATAGCAAGAGGGTGACACCCAGCACCCACCTCCACCCCGGCTCTGCCTCCCCTGAGGCCCCAGGAAAGGATGTTGCGAGCAGAAAAGCATTCTTTCAGAACTGGGAGGTTTGCCCAAGAGAGGCAGAGCAGGAAGCCCCTGTGGGCGGAGGACCATGCGTCAGGGGGTTGGGGTCCTGAGGAGGCGGGGTTGTGGCTCAGCCACCTGGAAACCTATGCAGCGACCTCTGCTCACACAGGAAAGGTGACTGCAGAGTGTCGTCAGGCTGGGTGTGCCGGCATAATGTCACCGGGGCGAGCGGGGCCGTGGGGGGGCCGGTGCTTGCCCCTAACTTCCCTGGGGAAGATACTGGCCACTGTCAGGCACATGAAAGAACTGTCAAAGGTCCATGAAACGAGCTGCCTGAATTGTGAAACAGGAAGCTCACTTCTGTTTGCTTTGTGCCAGCGTGGAAGTCACAGATGTTCTCTCCAGATGGAAGGAAGAACTACTAGCAACACCCCCTGGTGTGACCGCCATCACCTCCTCCACGTCACCTGTCCTCATCTCCTGCTTCTTCCCCTAACCCGTTCTGGGGCGGCCGCATCCACGCTTGGAGTTCATGGGTCAGGGGTCACAGGAGGGGAGGGGCCCGCAGGGAAATCCCAGGGGGGAGGAGCAGGTGTCTCAGGTCAGAGGTCAAAGGTCAGATGGGTCGTTATATCGATGCAAAGCCATGTGGCTATTAAAAGCTGGAGGCCAAGGACTGGCCAGTCCTTGAGCAAAAAGCCAGGGTCATCAGGAGGAGAGAAGGAGGCACTCCCACCTGGAGGGCTAACCTGAGCCAGGCGAGGTGCCTGGGCTCCCCTGCCAACTTCCTCCCCCTGACCTTGCAGGTGAGCGTCTTTATACTGACGTTGCAGGTTTGGAACTGAGGCTCAGAAAAGTTGGGTAAATCACCGAAGGTCTCACCGTTTCTAAGTGGTGGGGTTGGGACCAGCAGTGGTCTGTCTGACCACACAGGAAGGGGCCGGGTCACAGAAGAAAGTGTGGTCTGTACGCTGCGGCTCATCTCGGGAGAGGAGAGGCTTGCCTGAGGCCTGGATGGAGTCATTAAGGCATTTGATCAAGGAATATGGAATCCATCGTGTTCTGGACCAGGGATTTCCAAAGAGGCGCCAGTGAGGATTCCTGATCCCAGTGACTAAGAAAGCCGTGCTTTAGAGAGGGGATGGCCCATTTAGGAGCTCACTACTCTAGAAGGTGGTTCAGGCTGAAATTAGAGAAAAGCTTCAAAGTAAATCTGTGGATGGGAGATACCAGAGGAACTGTCAAGTGTCCTTGGCATGGTGCGGCTGGGGGTGGGAGGCCCAGGGAGGCTGAGCAGGGCATGGCGGGCTGAGCTGCCCAGTGGGAACAGGTTGGCTTTGGGAATTGGTGGGTTTCTCTTTGAAGAGGACAACTACTATTTCTGTCTGACAGCATCCGTCCCCCTTCTCTCGGGTAAGCACCTCACCTTCCTTAGGGACCACCCCTCCCCCACTCTCAGACTGTGCAGCTCTGTGGGGCTGCCCCTGTCCCTGGCTGCAGGGGAAGGATGTCACCCAGGCGAGGCCAGGCAAAGTGATCCTGCTGAGTTCAGGGGAAGGCCTGGGGTCTAGTCCAGCCAGAGTCTCAGCCCCAGTGCTGTAATGAGAACCACTGGGAAAGGAGCTTTCTGGGCTGGGCTTGCTCATCTCTCAAGACAGGGGATGGAGCTATCTCGGTGTGTGTGCATGTGTGTGCATGTGTGTGTGGAGAAGGACACGTGCAGAAGGCAAACTCATGAATCAGATAAAAGTCAGACTAAACTCACTCAGTCTTTCAACATTTACTGAAACTTACCCTCACCCACACACCATGCCTCCCAGCATCCGTTACCCTTCCTTCTTCCAGTGGCCCATTTGGCGATTGCCCTTCCTGCATACAAAGTGGACTTGTGGGGCTCCACCCCAGGCCGAGCCAGTCAGCCCGTCTCCTTCCCGTGACCACAGGCCTTGGTGCGGATGTGGGCACACGATCTAAGCTGGACTAACCAGAGGCAATATTAGGACTCTTATAGGGGCTACGGGACCAGAGGTTCTCTCTTGCTGGCTTGCTGGCAGCTCTCTTGTCACTCATGAGGAATTATATGTCTGAGAATAGAGCCAACACAGAAGAAGTGGGTCCAAGACACAGAAAAAAAAAAAAAAAAAGAGAAATTACGCCCTGTGTTTTGGTCCTGAGTCAAATTGTGACTAAAGCTGAGATAACCCAGACTTTTCAGTTATATGAACCAATTAACTTACTTTTGCTTAGGTCTGTTTTATGTGGGATTTTTCTGTCCCTTAAAATAGTCCTGAAGAGTCAATAAACAGAAGATTCCTATTCTAAGAACTAGAAATAATTGAATAATCTAGCATTGAACAAAAAGAGACTGTAACATAAGTATGATCAAAATATTTAAAAAGATAAAATAGGAAAAACAATCATAAAGTGAGACAAATGTGAACAATAACCAAATAGATCTCGAGAAATAAAAATGTAGTAATTAACACTCACAACTCAATGGATCATTGAAACAGAGAGAAATAGGGAGGTGGTAGATAGGTCTGGGAAAACTCCACAGGAAGAGATAAGGAGAAGAAAACTGTAACCATGATGTTAGGAGACTGGGAGATAGAATGAAATAGTCCAGATACACATTCTCTCCAGGAGGAGGGAATAGTGAAGAAAAATTGAAGAAACAAATCAAGTTCCAAAAAACTGAAATAAAAGCAAATCAACACCTAGACACATCATTATGAAATGACAAACATAGCAGGCAGAGTAGAGAGAAACGAAACAGGCACGCTAATTAGGCTGACAGCAGACTTCTCAGCAGAAACAACTGTTGCCAGGAGACCATGGGATAAAATCATCAAAAACCTGAAGAAAAACAAACTGTCACCTTGATCACTGGTGTCCAGCTAAACAATCATTCATGACTGAGGATGAAATAAGACAGTTTTCAAAAAAAATTGAATGAGCTTATTACTCACAGCCTCTCACCTGATGTTTAAGAAAGGATCTTCTTCAGTAACAAGAAAACTGAGTCCAGAGGAAGGGGTGTGATGAAAGTAGTGAACCAAGCAAAGAAATTAGTAAGCCTGTGGGTAAATCCAAATAAGCATTTATTAAAAAAATAATCTGTTGAAGGGGTTTAAAAATGAGGTGGAAGTGAAATACATGCTAAATGTTAATTGGTTGATTGAAGTTAAATAATTTAAGCTCCATGTATCATTTGGCTGAAGGATAGAGACACTGATTAGGCTTAGGTATGCATCTTAAAATATAGTGGGCTAGCACTAGAATACATACTGAAATGTAAAAATAGAATATGTAACTTTCAAACTGGTTGAACAGAAAGAAACAATGAAAACTCAATCAGTAAAGTGAAGACAAGGAAAGAGAGGAGAAAAAAATAAGCCAAGGAAAAGCATATACAAACAAAATACAAGGTTAGATGGTAGAAATAATTCCAAATAACTCAGTGATCATAAAAGGTGAGAGTCCTAATAAGCATAACGTGTATCTCCTCCTGCAGGCCTGTCATCAGCCTTTGACCCAGGTGTTTGCATCCTTGTCTGTCCACCATTACCAGAGAGTTGGTCTCTCCAGGACAGAGCCCTGTCCGTTTGATTCCGTGGCTCCTGTCCCACGCATCTCAGTGTTTGGCCCTCAGTCTGATGAGGCTTGTAAAAAAAAAAAATTTGTTTATTGAAGTAAATTGAACAATGGAAGCAAGGGGAAAAAAATGGAAATCTAAGGTCTTGGGAAGTCATAGCCATAAAGTAACAATATACAACAGAGGAAATTCAAATGTTTATAAACATCTTAAAATCTACTTCACAGGAAATCAGAGATAGGAAAATTTAAACTAAAGAGAAAATATTACTGTTTTGCCTATCAGAAGCAGAATTCAAAATGACAATACTAAATATTGGAGTGGGTGCAAGAGACCCTTGCATATACTTCAAGATAGATTTGGTTTCAAACTTTCTAGAGAGAAGTTTTACTTCCAACATTTTATATCACTTAGGGCAGATTTGGTTGCAAGTACCCACAAACTGATTCAAACTGGCTTAAAAGGAATTTATTGCTCCAAATAATCAGAGACGTGTGTGTGTGTGTGTGTGTGTGTGTGTGTGTGTGTATGTTGTTGGCTTCAGGCATGCCTTAACTGGGTGATCTAATGAGAGAAGAGCCCACTTTCTCTGTGTCTGTAGTGTCAACCACCTCCCAAGACTACTCTTGTATGCTCACAAAATAGTTGCAGCAGTTCCAGGCCTCACATTCTACTGTCCAGGGGAGGAATGATCATCCTTTCTCACAGTTCACCGAAGGCCCCAGAAAATGTTGCCTTCTAATTCACTAATGTTGCATGGGGCCAACATCTGAACCCTAATTTGTCTCAAAAGGTACCCATTAGGAACAAGGGATGGTGGGAAATAGAATAGGGAAAGCAAAGACAAAAGACTCCAGAAACTCGAATTATTTAGAATGGATTAAATGGGAAGAGCACACACATGAAGAAAAATCTCAGCTCTTTCTTTTCAGAAGGGTCTCCTTCTCCATTTTGCCTCTTCTTCTTCTTCTTTTTTTAGTAGTTTGGCAGTGTCTTTATTTACTTATTATTTATTTTTGGCTGCATTGGGTCTTCCTTGCTGCGCGTGGCTTTCTCTAGTTGCAGCGAGTGGGGGCTACTCTTCATTGCAGTGCACGGGCTTCTCATTGTGGTGGCTTCTCTTTGATGTGGAGCACAGGCTCTAGGCACACGGGCTCAGTAGTTGCCGTACGCAGGCTCAGTAGTTGTTGCTCAGCAGCATGTAGGATCTTCCCGGACCAGGGATCGAACCCATGTCCCCTGCATTGGCAGGCGGATTCTTAACCACTGCGCCACCAGGGAAGTCCCTATGTTACAGTTTTTAAGAAAAGATTTATATTTGGTTCTGGCAGCCTATGAGGCTAGGGGCTCCACTATCCCAGATCACCTTAATCCAGCCAAATGTTGAGCTTCAGACTCTGTGTGAATCGTTCACTTTTACTCTTGGGGTGTAGCCTTTGGGTCTCAACTGAAAGTCTGGGATGTTTACCAGGATATCCTTAGTGGGCCCTGAATTCCAGAGTTTGTCCCAGATCCCTCGGAAGCCTGATTCAGGCTCTCAGCTGTGTTCTC
Source organism: Eschrichtius robustus (assembly GCF_028021215.1). NCBI lineage: Eukaryota > Metazoa > Chordata > Mammalia > Artiodactyla > Eschrichtiidae > Eschrichtius > Eschrichtius robustus. The sequence goes on from NC_090828.1 coordinate 144,327,346, forward strand.
ACTTACTTAGGATCTTCTGGAGGAAAGTGGCCCCATGCCGGGGTCACTGCTCTGGGCTCCTCTGTGCTCATAGTCTGTGCACCCCAATTCCTCACTGCTTGGGGAGCTCTCTAAGCCTTCTAACAGATGTTTATTTTCGATCTCTCTACTTCGCTGGTTGTTCTCAGCAGGGCTCTGCCATCCCCAGAGTGGAGACCATAACGGACTTCAGAATCCAGTTAGGTATGGGTTCTAATTACACCTCCACCTTTTAATAATGGGGTGGCCTTGGGCAAGTTGTTCACATCTTTCTGAGCCCCGGTTATCCCTCTGAAAAAGGGGTTAATACCTGCCCTGCAGGATTTCTAGGAGGCTTGGAAATAATATACGTAATGTACTACAGAATATCCAGCGCTTGCCAGGTACCTGAGACATTTAGCTCTGTGGTGGTTGGTGTGCTTAGCAAGCCTGTCCAGCTCCCACCCTGGAGCTCCAGTGCCCAGGACGGGGCTCTGGGAACCTTGTTTGCATGAGATCCAGGAGGCTTCTAGGGAGGGTGATGATGGGTGGCAGGCTGGGGTGCAGTTGATGGGAACCATGCTTCCTGGGCTAAAATCACTTAGAGGTCACTGCACCTTGTCTGGGCCTGGGCAGGTGGGCAGTGAGATGCCGAGAGGACACTCCACTCATAATCAGGAGGTTGTGAAGGGGAAATGAGTCTGGAGGTCCGACACTGGGGTGGGGCCTGGATCAGGAACATGGGGTGGGGTGGAGGTTCGGGTCCAAAGGCGTGGCAGGGTGGGGTGCTGGTGGCCCTTTTGGAGGTGAGATGGCAAGTTGAAGTCCTCAGCCATTTTGACTCTACCCCTTTAAGACTGAGGCTATTTTGACCCAAAAACCATTGGAATATTTTTGTTTTAATAGAATTACGTCAACACTGATGAAATCTCATTATGAAACTAGTTTTCAGAACACATAGCACACCAATTCAATTCTAGGTTTTTAAACAGTCTAATGATCATTTCTGTTGTTTTTTTCTGTGCTATTTAATTGAAATTATATTCATCCAATCAGTTTAAATTTTATAACAAAAATTTCTGCTAATTCATAGGTCAGTTTTTTTGTCCCTTTATAATTTGCTTCTGCTGTTGTGAGTACGTGTGTGTGTGTGTGTGTGTGTGTGTGTGTGAGAGTGTGTGTTTAGCCATTGTTTCTACCAAGTCCAGTTTCTCTTGAGCATATGGTACAGATCTAAACTTCATGAGGAAGATTTAATTCTTTCTTTAGTTGTTAGTCAATCGTACCTTTTTCCTCAGAGGCTGATTTCAATATCGTGTTGATGTACTTTATGTTGACTGTTATGTCTACTGATGACATTCCTTATTCATTGTCTATAAAGCAGGTAGTTCTCTTTCTTTCTTTGTCAGTCTACACTTGTGAACACTTTTGGGAAATGGAGCAACAAGAGGGGAAGAGAAAGGAGTGAGAGGTTGGTGTGAAGAGGAGGCCAAAAGGTCAGATGAGATGCAGATCCAGGAACAGAAGTGGGGACGGGGCTGAGACTGCTGGGTTCCAATCCCGTCAAGTTCAAAATGCACTGCTTCTGGGTTGGACAGCAAACATTTTAGCCAAGTGATGGACCCCGTCCTTGGCATTGGTGGGGAGCAAGGATGGCCCAGTCTTTGGGGAAAACCCAGGTGGTCAGGAGTCTTGAGTGGAAGTAGGAGGGTCTAGAAAAGTGTCACACTGGTGCTGGGACAAGGACGGCTGCCCTGGGGGTGGAGGTTGTTACTGGCCCTGGGGAGCTACGGCTATGGTTCCAGCGGGAGGTGGTCCGCTTGGCGGAAACTCTGTAATCCTGCCCTCCCCATTTACCAGTGAGTGCGTTGAACAAGCTACTTAGCGGCTGCCGCCTTGGTTTCCTCATCCGAAACATGGGGATGCCTTCCTCAAAGGGCTGCTGTAAGAATTATGCACCATCACATAGATAAAATGACTGAGCAGAGAAGCCTCTGTAAATGGTGGCTCCTATTCCTAGTATCAGGGCTCCCAGGCAAAGACCAGTGCAGCAGCCTGAGGCTGGTCCCAGAGGGGCCTTGACCACCCAGAGGCGGGGTGGAGGGGAGGCGGTCGGCGGAACCGGTGTGGAGAGGGTCGCTAGGCGGGGGGACCTGCTGGGAGGGAGCCTCAGAGACATATATACCCCAGCCTCAATCTCCTCCCATCTCCTGCTGGGCTTCCCAGGGCCAAATCCACAGGAAGGTGGAGGGCCAGGGAACCCAGATGGGTCTGCGTCCTGGGGCAGAGAGCAGGGCCGGCGAAGGGTGGCCCTGGGCTGCAAACTGAAGGCGTCAAACACAGACCCAGGCATGAACCTCGCCCCGTGCATGAGCCCATCTCCAGGCTCCGGGAGCGAGCCTCAGGTCACAGTTGGGTCGGGACCGGGGAAAGGCTCACTTTTTCCCCGGTGGGTGGGGCTCAGTCATCCAGCTCCTCTTGGAGAGGTCAGGGGTAATGTATTCCTCCTCTTGCCTCGAGGTACAGCCAAATCTCACGCACCGGGACCCCTCAGCGTTCCAGGCTTGGAATGATTCAGACGGGAGTTGGCCTGAAATTTATCTTTGCTGTATTTACACAGAAAGACCTTAAAAAGCTAGGCGATGGTGTCAACAAAGATTATTATAATATTTCAGGAGAGAAGGTTTAACATACCAAAGGAGGGAAAAACAATTTTTAAAGCACAGCAACGGAACCCATTTCTGGACAATGAAGGAACTGGAAACTGTTCTTTTTCACAGTAATCACCCAGATGTTATCCCATATGAGCGTAAAGGTGATTTGGGGAGCAGGCAGATATCACATGGCCTTGTTTGCTTAGGGCCCTAAGAGTGGTACCCAGTGGTGGTTAACAGGGAGTTGGGTCCCTCTGGGATCAAAATCAGGCTCTTTCCATGTCAAAGCAGCATGGGGTAGTGGTGGGAAAGCACAGTCCTTGGAGTCAACAGGACTGGCCTGAAATGTGCATGTCTCCTGGGCCCTGTGACCCCGGTGAGGCTTTACTTCCCCATCTGTGAAATGGGTCAGGCAACCCCCAGCTCATGGGCTTTCTCTAGGGATCACCAAGTTGCTATGGAGATGGCCCTACTGCATAGTGGGTCCTCAGCTCCTGATTCCCTTTCTTCAACTGGATGCTCCCTAAGGATCCACCTGGTTCCACATCCTGCGTGTCTGCCTGGTGGAGGTCAGCCAGGGAGTGCTGGTTGGGGGCAGGGAGGTCACCAACCCCCATTGTCTGGCTCAGGCTGACCCAGTTCATCCCAGGCCTTGAATCCAGCCTCGTTTCTGTCTTAGATTCTGCCCCCTGAATCACAAGGGCAGTGTCACCAACGGGCAGAACACGGTGGCTTTAGAACCAGCCAGGGGTCATTTCGAATCCCAGCTCTGCCACTTACGTACCACGTAGCAAGTTTCTTAACTTCCCCAAGACTCTGGACAAGTGAGATGGCCAAACCCTTTGCAGGGGTGTCAAGCGCCCGGGACTGCCCTTGGTCATTGTAATGACTGGGTAATTGGTGGCTTTCACTGTTGTTGTTTGTGGAGTGTGTCCAGACACTTCTAAATTGGTCAGAAATCTGGTTTTGCCTCTGGGATTTTTCCCTTGATGGGAAGTTGCAGACAGCTGGGAAAATCTGCCGATCTCGGGGGGAGGTGATCGCGACGAGGGAGAGATGGTGGCTGTGACGGGGCCACAGAGGCATGGAAAGGACCCTTGTCTGTTTTGCCCAAGCCCTGCGTCCAGGCAGGGATGCAGAGGTAAAACATCCTGAGGCCCTGCTCGCACATCCTTTCTTCCCCAGGATGTGAGTGTGGACCCCAGAGCGTGCGTCCCGGCCAAAGGAGCCCAGGACACTCTCACACCGTGATCTCCCCACGGAAGAGATGAGTAATAAAGCACAATGGCTTGCTCAAGTCACCACGGAAAAAGGCATCCGTCGTCTTAATGGTACCTTTTAGATGTCTGGCTGAGCTGTGGCCTCTTCCTCTCGAACAGCCCCCCTCCCAAAAGCACCGCGTGGGAGCTATTCCTGGCATGTCCTGTGGTACAAAAGCGTGGTTCATCTTCTCAAGGACATGTGGGGAGGCTGAAAGTCACAGCCATTGGAACAAACCTTGGCTTTGGAGACAAGTCAAGAGCTTGTTATGCAAGGGCTTGCTCTCCCCGAGAAGTCAGCACTAGGAGCAAAACAGAGTTGGGGATTCGGCGATAAGGATGAAAAGGGAACGAGGTCGATGCGGGACATGCCGTCACCGTGGGGAGGGCCGTGGCCACCGCCTCTCGTGGAGGAGCTGAGTCTCCAGCATCAAGTAGGACAAGCCAGGTAGGGAGGGGCCGTGCTGGGTCACTCTGCTCCGTGAGGTGCTGGGGAAGAGTTGGGGTCCAGCTTGGCTTGGCTTTGGAAGAGCAAGGTGTGCCCTGCCCTCAGGACCACGGCCACCGCTTCATGCACGCAGGGGTTGGGCGAGCAGCCCATGCCGCTGTGAAGAGAGGCTTGACTGAGGCTGGAGAAATCTCTCCTCCTGCTCAACCGAGAGCTTGAACTTCTTTGGCCTCAGTTTCCCCATTGGCACAACAGGGATTATATCTACTCGCCTCTCCTCTGTCTAAAAGGTAAGCTGATAACAACGTCTGTTGATAACAGTGTCTCTTGCCAGAAAAGGTGTTCTAGCATCTCAGGGGGGCTGGCTGGACCGCTGGTGTCTTTTGATGAAGGAAGGTAGGGCGTCGCCAGAGGACATGGGGCCTAATAAAGGGAAGAGCCTGAGTGCGCTACTTTCAGAGGTACAGGACACCCCATCAGGATACCCTCTGGACCAGGGGAGCTTGGCTGAAGGAAGCCTGCTGTGACGTGTTTTCTTTTGTTTTGTTGGGGGAAAAGAAAAGAGAGCAAGAGAGAGAGAGACCTGGGAGAGCTGGTGGAACCTCCTTCACTGCCCGGGGGCTGCTGCTGGGCCGGTGGGGAAGGGGGAGATTGCTCCCACACCTTTTTAAAAAGAGAGCTACTAACATGCTTTTATCTCTTTTCCATATCAGAGTTCTAATCATGATTTCCAGTGGACAAAAGATTCCTTAACTGAGCGAGTTCAAAGCCACTGCTTGAAACCGATGGCCAGCTGGCCTGGGGAATTCCTTGCAAAGCTCTTGCTTCTCCAGACCGGGATCTCTGTCCCAGGTTTCTGTGCTGCATTTCAAAACACCCTGAAACACAGTGGCTTACAATAGGGAGTTATTTTCTTTCGGGAGTTGACTGAGCTCAGCTGGGCGGTTTTCACTTGGGGCCTCTCTTGTGGTTGTCGTGAGGTGGTGGCTGGAGCTGGAGTCCTGAGGCTTCACTGGGCATCTCATCCTACAGGGCTGTGTCACTGGCGTGCCTGGCATTCCAGCTGGGTGGCTGGGAGAACTGGGGACCAGCCGGGTAGCTGTCTCCCCACATGGCCTCTCTCTATGGACTTCCTCCAAGCCTGGCGGGAGAGTCAGACTTCTTACATGGAGCCCAGCTACCCGCAGATGCATCACCCAGGAGACCCTGGCAGAAGCTGCAAGGCTTTCAGGACTTAGCCTCAGAAGTCCAAGCGTCACTGCCATCACATTCTGCTAGACAAAAGCTTCAGCCGGCACTGCAGGGGAGTGGACTCTGAAAGTGGGTGATACCAGGAGGCCAAGCTCTTTTGGAGGCCCTCTTTGCAGTCTGGCTACCAGCCCCAGAAGGAAGGAGGAGGGCCCAGGCCTGCCCCTTCCACGCCCCACCTCTGCAGCTCTGCCAGGAGCTGGGTTTGGGGACCTCAGTCCAGAGATCTGTCCAGCTCCAGAACTGGGGCTGGCAGAGTGGGCGAAAGGAAGCCCACCCCCTGCTCCCGTCTCAAGTTCTTTTCAGAGCGGATAAAGGCTTCTTTTCCGTGATCACTGAGATGGGAAATGTCAGTCCCCCTTCAGGAGAACAAACCCAAGTCCCTGCCCCCAGCCCTCTGCTGAGGAAGGTAGGTCACTCTTCCAGACACGTGGCCAGTATGATTAGACGGGGAGGTCTGTTCTCTGTCCAGGCTGAGGGTCCCCTCCACTAGCCTCTTGCTCCTGACAACTGTCCCTTCGGCAAATGGAACAGCAGGAGTCAGCTCAAAGGGGAGCTGGAGTGAGAGGCGGGGTTTGTTCTGGTCTTCCTCGCAGGATGCAAGCTAGCAGGAGACTTCTGGCTTCTTGGAATTATTGCTGAAACTCAGGCTCTCGTCACGGTAAGTTTCAGACACTCGCTCCTCCCCGGCCCTGGGAAGGCCCTGTTTTGCTTTAGGGCCTATTTCGTGGGGATGGAAAGGCCTCCTCCAGAGAGCCAGATGCAACCATCATCGGGCAAAGCAGGGTCCCAGCGAGTGGTTTAGAGCATCAGTGGCCTGAGAGGTCTTCCCCGCAGACACACTCCGATGCCTTGGGGCCCATCCTCGGTGGGAAGTGAACGGGCTCAGCGTGGGGGAGGGGGACTGGAAACTGGGGAAGATGTCAGGATGGCTGCTTTGACGGGGGATGTGGTTGGGGGCTGGGGCAAAGGCGCAGGGCTAATTCCTCTCTTGCTGAACTTGCGGGCAGCCTTGGTACGTCCAGGGTTTCCACTTGACCTCTGGTTGCCTGGGGATCCACTCCTTCCCCTCCCATGGGGAAGGGGGGAACGTCCTTGCAGCGGAGAGGGGAGAGGGTGGGTGCGAGGGAGAGGGTCCCAGGGTCCCTGAGAGCAGCCACCACTTCATCCCGGGAGGGGACCCCAGGGGGCCCTTGAACTCGATGTCATTTCTGTCATGCCTAGGGAGAGGCGCAAGTGAGCGTGTGTGGGGAAAGAGAACCGCTGAGAAAACAGTTCGCCTCTGTTAATATTTGATAGGCAGCCAAAGCACTTTTGTTCCCAAGCCCGGCGAGCTACCCATGAAAAAATACATTGCTTTTCAAGAACATTCATCACAGCAAGTGGCTCGTTTCCTTGTCCTCAAACAACCCTATTCCTAGGCCCTTTCCCCCATTAAAAACTCCTCCGATGTGGTGGAAAAATAAAGAAACAAAGGGGAGGTGTGGGGCACCGATGGCTCTGCTGGAGGGAAGGTGGACATGGGGGAGACCCTGGGGACAGAGAAGCAGCAAACCCTTGGCCCTGGGATGCGGCCCTGCCTGGATGGTCCTTCTGATGCACTTGCCCCTGAATTTCAGAAACACACCTGTGGAGCCGGGGACCCTCTGCTGCCTTGTGCAGTGTGTATCTCCGGATACAGAGTAGATTCTCAACACACCCTTGTGGGATGAAGGAATAAATAAACGAATCCAAAATGGGATGCTTGGGGGCTTCCCTGGTGGCGCAGTGGTTAAGAATCCACCTGCCAATGCAGGGGACACGGCTTCTAGCCCTGGTCCGGGAAGATCCCACGTGCCGCAGAGCAACTAAGCCCGTGCACCACAACTGCTGAACATGTGCTCTAAAGCCCGTGAGCCACAACTACTGAGCCCACGTGCCACAACTACCGAGCCTGCACTCTAGAGCCCGCAGGCCACAACTACTGAGCCCACGTGCCACAACTACTGAGCCCGGGCGCCTAGAGCCTGTGCTCCGCAACAAGAGAAGCCACTGCAATGAGAAGCCCACGTGCCGCAACGAAGAGTAGCCCCCACTTGCAGCAACTAGAGAAAGCCCGTGCACAGCAGGGAAGAACCAACGCAGCCAAAAACTAATTAATTAATTAATTAAAAAAAAAGAATATACCTTAAAAAAAAAAAAAATGGGACGCTTAGGGCAAAAGGTACCATCCAATCCAGGATGCCATTTTTCTGAGTTTTTGTTTTTTTTTTCAGCCACGAATTCCATGATTAATTGACCAGGCAGACCAGAGTCTGGGGCCTGTTGTGTGATCTCCATGTGATAGGGGTGAGCTAGCGGGTTTGAGGGAGCAGCTTACTGCAGGGGGAGGGCACTGACCTTTGGCTTTATTGTGTGACTTTGAATGAGTCATATCACCTCCCTGCACCTGAGTTCTACAAAAGGAGATTAATCACTTACTTTGTGCTATTTCTGTAGAGACTATAGCCTTTGTAGGGATGTTATGGACTGCATGCCTGTGCCCCCCAGATTTTTTATATTGAAACCCTAACTCCCAATGTGATAGTATTAGGAGGTGGGGCTTTTGGGAGGTAATTACGTTTCCATGAGGTCATGAGGGTGGGGACCCTACAATGGAATTAGTGCCCTTATAAGAAGAGGAGAGAACAGAGCTCTCTCTCTCTGCCATGTGAGGACACAGCAAGGAGGTGGTCACCTGCCAGCCAAGAAGTAGGCCCTTACCCAGAACTGAATCTGCTGACACCTTGATCTTGGACTTCCCAGTCTCTCAAACTGTGAGAAGTAAATATCTCTTATTTAAGCCAGCCAGTCTGTGGCATTTCATTATGTTATCCTGAGCTGAGACAGGGAAATGCCTGGTACAGGAACATAGCAAGCACTCAGTACGTAACGGTCACTTTTATTATTATTTTGACAAGTGTAGACCCTCTCAACTTAATAAAATATCAATAAGATATTCAGGAATTTCTGGGCATCCCATCCACCACAGTTCTAGAAAATCTCCAAGGTCTGAGATGCTGGCAGGAGCTTTCCTCCTTTTAGTTGTGTGAGAGAGAGCGGTATAGACGTGTTGGACCATAGAGTCACTTAATACAGGACCCCACGTGGTTCCACCACCAGTGATGAGCTTCCCTTTAGGTGAATGTGGAGGACAGGGCTGTTGGTCAGACTTGTCAATCAGCAGCAAGAATGGTTCCAGGAGGTACTTCAGTGGCATTTTTGGATTCATTCATTCACTCATTCAACGTGTATTTGTTGAGTGTCTACTCTGTGTCCTGGGATACACAGTGCACAAGACGGCATGGTCCCCAGCCTGGTGCAGCTGCTGACACTAGCTGGGGAGTAGACAGCGAACAGATGAATTAATGATTCCATACTGGGATAAGCCCCGGAAAGGAGATGCAGATGATGTGCTGGAGAATGATGGGGCGGGAAGGCTCTCCTGCAGGTGGGTGGTCAGGGAAGCTGAGGCCAGAAGGAAGACAAGCAGCAGCCGAGGAAGACCTTGCGGGGAACGTGGGGAAGGGCTCTGTGTGGGGAGCCCAGGAGCCCAGGCGCAAGGGGTGGTGGGTGAGGAGGACGCAGAAGCAGCTGGGCCGGGGCAGGGCTCAGGCTGAGGCTGTGAGGTCCGCTGTGAGGTCCGCAGGGGCCACCGGCAGCCCCGAGCCCCCGCCCACTTTAGGCCGGTCCAGAGGCGCTGCCGAGGGAAGGGCCCGGGGAACCAAACTGGCGGAGGGCTGAAGCCGCCTTCTGCCAGAATCCCAGGGGATGCCCCAACCCCACAGATGATCTTTTCTCCTCGCCAGAGCCCAGCAGAGCAGAAACCACTCGGGTTTGGCCCAGGAGGCCCCTTTGGGCACCCAGCACCCCGGGCCTGCCCGGGTCCCACCGACGCGGAACCGGGCAGACCACATCACCGTACTGTTTGGGTTTGAGAAATAGATACAAAACTTCGGCTTCCTTATTAGACAGAAAGGGCTCCCTTTCAGGCCCTACTAAGAATAGCTAATTTATTCGTGCTCTCCCGGGCTGGGAAGGGGGTGGAAGCCTGTGGCTGGCCCGGTGCCCTGCTCGCATCCCCACGGACAGCGCAGGCCGGCAGGGAGCCCCCGCGAGGGGCTTCCAGAGGACCCGGCCCCGCCCCCACCTCGCGCCCATTGGCTCCTTGGAGACCTTCTCGCGCTCTCATTGGCTCCCACTGGCCCTTGGCCCAGCCCCCTTAAAGCCGCGCCCCCTGTTGCCAGGGAGATGGGGAAGCCGAGGGGGCGCCGTTCTTCGGTGAGCAGGGCCGCAAGGAGATTTGGCTGCGGAGAAGAAGTGTAGATGCTGACCCAGCGCAGAGCTAGGCATGTGGGTGCGGGAGGGGACAGGGACCCAGGGAGAGGGACGATTGCCGTTTGCAGGTATCTGCCTTGTACACCAGGCTTCCTGTTGTTTCATCCATTGCTTACAACTGTCCTGCAAAGTCGGTGCGGCCAGACCTCGTTTTATTGTACTGCACAGATACTGCACTTTTTTACTAGTTGAAGGTTTGTGGCAACCTTGCCCTTGAGCAATCCTATCCGCGCCATTTCCTCAACAACATTTGCTGACTTTGTGTCTCTGTGTCACATTTTGGTAATTCTCGAAATATTTCAATATTTCTTTTTCTTTATTCTCCTATTTGTTATGGTGGTCTGTGATCAGCAATGTTTGATGTCACTACTGCAACTCCCTGAACGCTCAGATGGTGGTTAGCTTTTTTTTTTTAGCAAGTATTTTTATATTAAGTTATGTGCAGTTTTTAAGACATAATGCACACTTAATAGACTACAGTATAGTGTAAACAAAACTTTCATGTGCACTCGGGAACCAAAAAATTCATATGACTCACTTTATTGTGATATTTGCTTTATTGCACTGGTCTGGAATGGAACCTGAGGTATCTGGGAGGTGTGCCCGTATAATTACATCCCTGGTTTACAGATGAGGAAAGTGATGGCGGAAAGTTTAAGGGACTTGCCCAAAGTCACCCAGCTAGTAAGTTGCAGAGGTGGGATTTGATTTGATTGCTGGTTTGTGTGAGTCCAGGCTCTGCACCACTGTGGCAACCTAATAGGGGTGGGTGAGAGTAACCCAAGGATTAGATGGGTGACAGTAACCCACCGGGCTCTGAAGTACCAGCACACTAGGTACTAGCTGGGTCCCCTGCAAGAAGGCTTCCCATGGGAGATGACCCTTGGCTGTTCTTTGAAGATGGGGGGACTTGAGGATGGTACTGACAGTGCAGAGCCTGGAGACACAAAAATCAACCAGAACAGCCTTTGGACTTTGCTATGAGATAAGGAACTTGGTGCCTCAGCCACCAAGAACACCAAATCTTTGTGCATAGTATTTTCCATTTGCAAATCCCTTCACTGACATGGTCTCCCTGAGCCACACAATCAAAACAACTCTGCACTGTTGGCACCACCTTAATTTTGCAGAACAGTAAGCTGAGGACAAGTGAGGACCGATGAGGACAATGTATAGATGTTTCCTGTGGGTGGGGGTACTTTAGACCCCACATAATTCTCACAACAACCCTGGGAGGTGGGCATTGTCTGTCTTACTTAACAGAGGAAGAAACCAGAACTTAAGAGAGGTTAAGTCATTTCCTTAAGGTAACACGGGGCTTTAAGAGCAAGTCTGCTTGACTCCAAACTCACCCTTTTTCAGTTATTCTACTGTTTCTTCAGATCCTGAGCCAGCCCAAGGAGTAAATGCAGACAGTAGTTGCTAAGCAAGAAAGATTTAAAGGATGACCATGAGATCGCATGCCTGAACTTACCTTCTTTTATTCTTCACCTCACTGCAGATAGACGAAACACCACCACTGACACTTATTTTGTTGAGTTAAACATTGCTTGAGCCATGAGAATCTTAAAATTCAAATCTCGCTGTATGAGAGGAAGGCATTAATTCCATAGCATGAGTGAGAAAGAAAAATATTTAGAAATTCCACTGCAGCTGTTCAACTAGCTAAAACATCCACCGAGTTGTATTGTCTTGACCACATTTTCACATTTCTCCACCCCCTAAATAAGGATGGTCCCATGATGGGCAGCAGTAAAGATGAAGCAGCCAGAGAGGTTCTACTTAGGGGTAGAATGTACTAGGTAGCAGTCAACCTTTTCTCATGCTTCACCAACTAGGAAAAAACTGAATTAATTACATAAATCATATTTTATAGACGTTGGAGCTCTGTGGAAGGTAAGAGGGCAAAAGGAAACTAAAATTCCAGAGATGGAAGACTTCTTCCTAGGTGAGTTGGGTTCCTAGTCCTTTTCTTCCATGAGGACATCGCTGGGTCAGGGTCCACACTGAGTGTTGGGCAGAGAGGTCTACTGGTGGAGGGTAGAATCCAGCAGGACTTTAGACAGCCACGTGGACGAGCCTGAATGACTAGAGAACTGTGGTGCTCTACACTTTCCTAATGGACACTGTGTGCTACGGTATAGGATGCTGGGGGCTGCGCTATCAAGGCACAGTTTTTCAGTCCTTGGGATGCAAAATACAGCCAGAGGAAAAGGCCATCAAGAAACATATGATAATAGCACTGTTTACAGTAACCAAGACATGGAAACAACCTAAATGTCCATCGACAGATGAATGGATAAAAATGATGTGGTATATATACACAGCACAATATTGCTCAGCCATAAAAAAGAATGAAATAATGCCGTTTGCAGGAACATGGATGGACCTAGAAATTATCATACTAAGTGAAGTAAGTCAGACAGAGAAAGACAAACACCATATGATATCATTTATATGTGGAACCTAAAATATGACACAAATGAACTTATCTATGAAACAGAAACAGACTCACAGACATAGAGAACAGACTTGTGGTTGCCAAGGGGGGGGTGGAGGAGGGATGGATTGGGAGTTTGTGGTTAGCAGATGCAAACTGGTATATATAGAATGGATAAACAACAAGGTCCAACTGTACAGCACCGGGAACTATATTCAGTATCTTGTGATAAACTTTGCCAGGGGCCCAGGTTTGATCCCTGGTCAGGGAACTAAGATCCCACAAGCCATGCAGCATGACCAAAAAAAAAAAAAAAATTACAAATCATGTGAATAGGTGGAAAACACGAGACCAATAGACACGAGAAAAAATACAATAGCAGCAGACTTACAGAGTGTCTCAGTTAGCTCAGGCTGCCATCACAAAATACCACAGACTGGCGGGCTTGAACAACAGGCATTTATTTCTCAGAGTTCTGGAGGCTGGACGTCCTGGATCAAACTTCCTTTTCTGGTGAGATCTTCCTTCCTGGCTTGCAGATGGTCACTTTCTCTCTGTGTCCTCACCTGGTGGAGAGAGGATGCTCTGTGTCTCTTCCTCTTCTTACAAGGGCACTAATCCCATCATGAGGGCACCACCCTCATGACCTCATCTAAATAGAATTACCTCCCAAAGTTCCCACCTCTGAATATATTGAGGGTTAGGGCTTCAGCATGTAAATTTTGAGGGGACACACACCTTCAGTCCATGGCACAGATTGTAATAAAGAGTCTGGCTCCATTGTTGATGTTTGACTGCTGCTGTCTTTCAAGCCCCACCACTCCCTCTTCCCTCCTGTCTTAGATCCATCCAGCTCATCAGAAAGCCGGTGTGCTGCTTCATCAGGAAGTTCCAGTCATGCAAGCCCTGGTCCACGTATGTGAACCCTCACCCCCCAGCCCCACCCTCTAATGACCCCAAAGCCAGTCTCCTTTCCCTCTTCTCTTAAGCCATTTTTGGACCTGCTTGGGAAGTTTCCAGGCTCTCCCCAGAAATCTTCATATGTGAGTAATACACCTTTTCATATTCTCTTTGCATATCCTCCTTTTTTAGCTCTATATTCTTAAAAAATTTTTTAATTAAAAAAATTTTTAATTGAGGTATAGTTGACTTACAATGCTATATTAGTTTCAGGTGTACAGCAGAGTGATTCAGTTATGCATATACATATATATCTATTCTTTTTTAGATTCTTTTCCATTGTAGGTTATTATAAGATATTGAGTATAGTTCCCTGTGCTATACAGTAGGTCCTTGTTGGTTATCTATTTTATATATAGTGGTGTGTATCTGTTAATCCCAAACTCCTAATTTATCATTCTGCCACCCCCTTTCCCCTTCAGTAACGATAAGTTTGTTTTCTATGTCTGTGAGTGTATTTCTGTTTCGTAAGTAAGTTTATTTATATCATTTTTTAAGGTTCCACATATAAGCAATATATTATGGTATTTGTCATTCTCTGAAAAACAGACTAAATTTTGATGAAATCCAATCTATCTATTTTTTCTTCTGTTACCTGTACTTTTGGTATCAAATCCATGTGATTGCTGCCAAATTCAAGGTTGAGACTTCTCTTCTTTCTTAGAAGAATTTTTAAGTTTTGGCCCTTAAGTTTAGGTCTTTGATGCATATTGAATTAGTTTTTGTGTGTGGTGTTAGGTAAGGGGCCCAACTTCTTTTGCATGTAAGTATCCAGTTTTCCCAGAGCCATTTGTTGAAAAGATTGTCTTTTCCCCATTGAATGATCTCAGCACCTTTGTCAAAAATCAGTTGGCCAATAACTAATAAGGACCTACTCTATAGCACAGGGAACTCTACTCAACACTCTGTAATGGGAAAAGAATCTAAAAAAGAGTGGATATATGTATACGTATAACTGATTCACTTTGCTGTACACCTGAAACTAACACAACATTGTAAATCAACTATATGCCAATAAAAATTAAAAAAAAAAAAAGCGGTTGGCCATATTTGGGAGGGTTTAGTTCTGTGCTGTCTATTCCATCCCCGTGGTCTATATAGCCTATGCCTGTGCCACACTGCTTTAATGACTAGAGCTTTGTCATAAGTTTTGAAATCAAGAAGCATGAGATGCCGCCCCACCACCTTATTCTTCTTTTTCAAGATTGTTTTGGCTATCCAAGGCCCCTTGCAATTCCATATGAATCTGAGGATCAGCTTTTCCATTTCTGTGAAAAAAGCTGTTGACATTTTGATAGAGATGACACTGAATTTGTAGGTAGCCGTGGATCATGTCTGTAATCTATTGTTTACAGAAGCACATGTACGTGGAAAGAATGTGGACACACTCTTTTTGGACACATCCAAGCCAGGAGAGTGGTTTCCTCTAGGGCTGGAAGGGTTCAGTCTAGGGAGGACAAAGGAACTCAGAAGGGACACACAGGGGACTTCAATTATACCTGTAGTGTTTTATGCCTTAAAAAAAATCAGAAGCAAACTTTGTTAAAATTATCACCACTGAACAGGTGGCAGATGGATGTGTGCTATTTTGCTCTCTGCACTCGTCTGTAGCTTTGAAATTTCTCATTATAGAGGAGAGAGATGAAATGAGTGTCTTTGTCACATGGGAAGAGGGTCTGCTCTGGGAGGGAGCCGAAGGGTGGGCAGTGGTGATCAGAGCAGGGGAGGTGGGGACATCAGGGTCCAACGGGGGCTGAAGCACAGGGGTGGCCCAGCCTGAGTGGGGCGCCCTGGGCAGAGGCTGAGGAGGCCTCCTCCTGAGAGGCTCTCGCCACTCAGCTCCCTCGTACTGTCCCCTCGCTGACCTGTCTATCAGGGACCTATTAACGGAGCTGAATTTAAATACAGGTGGGACTTGGCTTTGATCACCTATTCCTTCCAGCTTGTGTCACCTCCCAGGTTAAAACCTAAAGAGGGTCAGTGTGTTACCCAAGGACTCACCAGGCGTGTAAAAAGGACCCTGCGTCACAGTGCCATATAGATTCTCGGGATTGGGCCAGGCTCGCGAGAGACCACGGAGCCGTGTTAGCTCAGAATTCCGGGAGCAGAGAGCAGGCTTGATGCCCAGGGAAGAAGGTGTTAGAGCTGATGCCAGTCCCGGGGTGGTCTGTACGTGGTGAAGGATGCTTCTGGCTGGAGGGTGGGCACCCCAGGGATAAGGGTGAAGCGTTCTTAGGTCTACTGGAGCAGCCCCTCAGGACTCTGCCAGCCGAGAAAGACACATACAAGCAGCTCTATGTATGTGAGTGTAGGGGACAGAATAATGCCCCCCCCCGAAGATATCTACATCCTAGTCCCCAGACTTTGTGAACATGGTACCTTTCATGGCCAAAGGGACTTTGCAGATGGCGAGACTTACTGAATTATCCAGCTGGGCCCAAAGTCATCACAAGGGTCCTTCTGAGAGACAGGCAAGGGGTTAGAGGCAGAGAGGATGCGGTAGTGGAAGCAGAGTGATGGGCTGTGGAGGTAGAGGAAGGGACCACAAGCCAAGGGAGCCAGGGAAGGCAGGGGCATGGGTTCTCCCGGAGCCTCCAGACGAGCTGAGGCTGTGCCAGCGCCTTGATTTGGCCAGCTGGACCTCTGACCCAGTTTGGAGTTTGGCTTCCAGAGCCATACGATAATAAATCTGTGTTTTTAAAAGCATCACACTGTGGTGACTGCAATGACTTTTCGAGGACGTGGTATACATAAAAATTAGGATAGTGTGCATCAAAAATGGCTATCACAGTATTTCCTGTCCCACAAGCTCCGTGAGAATTCTACTCTCCTGTCAAGAAGTGGGGTCTACTCTCCTTCCCTTAAACCTGGGTGGGCTTTGGTGCCTGCTTCAAGGAGAGAAATGATGGGACTTCCAAGGTTGCGTTGTAAGAAGTGATACAGCTTCTGTCCCGGATCCTTCTTCCTCTTGGACTTGTGCTTTGGGAACCCTGAGCCAACATGTAAGACCTACCCTGAAGCTGCCATGTTGGGGAGAGCACACAGAAACACACGGAGGCCCAAGGAGCTCCGGCTGTTGGAGCTCCCACTTCTTGGAATCTCCCCAGCCCAGATGCCAGACAGTGAGCAAGCCTTCATCCCCCAGCCTTCGAGCTTCAATCCAGTAAAGCCATTCAGGCTCGTCCACGTGGCTGTCCAAAGCTCTGCTGGATTCTCCCTCCCCCTAGTAGACCTCTCTGCCCAACACTCAGTGTGGACCCTGACTCAGCGATGTCCTCATGCAAGACAAGGACTAGGAACCCAACTCACCTAGGAAGAAGTCTTCCATCTCTGGAATTTTAGTTTCATTTTGCCCTCTTACTTTCCACAGAGCTCCAATATCTTTAAAATATGATTTTTGTAATTTATCCAGTTTTATTTTCTGGTTGGTGCAGCATGAGAAAAGGCTGGCCGCTGCCTACTACATTCTACCCAATAAAGCCGAAGAGCTTCCAGTCAAGTCTTGAGTGTTCCACTCTTAGATATCAACCAGTAAACCAAGATCGTCAGACCTCTGAGGAAAACTCCAACATGAGGAAAGAGAGAAAAGAAAACAAACAGAAGAAAACAACCTGAAAGAACAGACTATGCAGAGAGAAGAAAACTTAATGAAACAAACCAAAAAAAAAATTTCCCGTAGCTCTAGTATTGATATTTTTAGAGTGATAAGAGAAGATATAGTACCCATTACGTAAGAACAAGATGCTATGGGACTTCCCTGGTTGCACAGTGATTAAGAGTCTGCCTGCCAATGCAGGGGACATGGGTTCTATCCCTTGTCGGGGAGGATCCCACATGCCACGGAGCAACTAAGCCCGTGCGCCACAACTACTGAGCCTGTGCTCTAGAGCCCGTGAGCCACAACTACTGAGACCGTGTGCCACAACTACTGAAGCCCATGTGCCTGGAGCCCCTGCTCCACAACAGGAGAAGCCACCGCAATGAGAAGCCCGCGCACTGCAACGAAGAGTAGCCCCCGCTCACCATAACTAGAGAAAGCCCACACGCAGCAACGAAGACCCAATGCAGCCAAAAATAAAATAAATAAAAGTAAATAAATTTATAAGAACTAAAAGATGCTATGAAAATGGGACACTTCGTAAAAACAGAACAAAACAAACAAAAAAAAGAGAACACAGAATAAGGATGAAAATAAAAAGCTTTATTAAAAGGTTAGAGGATAAAGAAATTACCCAGAAATCAAGGAAAAAAACAGAAATGGAAAACGGAGGAAAAGAGGATAGTGAGTAAAAAATTAAGGATGAATCCCCAGGGTTCAACATATGAATAAAAGGAATTTCAGGAATAGAGAATAGAAAAAATGGTAGGGAGGAAGTCAATAAAATAATTCCAGAAAATTCCCCAGCACTGAAAGAAATGAATTTCCAGACTGAAATGGCCCATCAGGGCCCCAGCCCAATGGAAAATGTAGACCCAAGACGGAAAACCATCGTGCAGTTTCAGGATACGCAGGATAAAGAGAAGGTCCACAGCTTCCAGGGGCGAAGTGGGTTGTGTGCGTACTTCTCAGCAGAAACACTGGAAAGCTAGAACCTTAGCCTCAGAGCAAAGCTTTCAAAACTGTGAAGGAAAAGGATTTCCAACGCTGTTTGTTACTCTTGCCTCCTAACAAATTACTCCAAAACTTAATGACTTTAAATAATACACATTATTATTTCACAGTTTCTGGAGGTCAGGAATCCAGGAGTAGCTTAGCTGTGTGGTTCTGGCTTGGAGTCTCTCATGGGATTGTGTTCAGCTGTGGGACAGAGCTGCAGGCATCTCAAGGCTCAGCTGGAGCTGAAAATT
The DNA here is from genome assembly GCF_028021215.1 of Eschrichtius robustus. Taxonomy (NCBI): domain Eukaryota; kingdom Metazoa; phylum Chordata; class Mammalia; order Artiodactyla; family Eschrichtiidae; genus Eschrichtius; species Eschrichtius robustus. The sequence goes on from NC_090828.1 coordinate 144,345,556, forward strand.
TGCTTCCAAGCTCGCTCATGTGGTTGTTGGCATGAGGCTGCTGTTCCTTGCCGCACAGGCTGCTCCATGGGGCTGCTCATGACGTGGCCTACCCCCGGCGTGAGTGATCCAGCAGGTCGGGAGAGCCCAAGACAGCCTCATCACCCAATCTTGGAGGAGATATTCCATCCCCTCTGCCATATCCCAGACTTCAGACCACTCCAGTACTGCTGAGCCACGTGACAGAGTCTCAGCGAGCACGTTCTTGCCCTCATGGGAGAATGTCCTGCTGCAGCCCGTGACACGCGGGAGTCCTCTGGGGTTCGGGAATCCTCCCCGTTCCGTCTGTGCCCACTTCCCGAAGCCACGTCAGCTCTGCAGCCTCTTCATCTGGCTGAGTGCAAGGACCCTCCCCAGCACGCTGCCTATCCAAGCCCCACTTGGCAAGTGAGAGGCAGGGACCCGGTCATCTGGGGAACTGACGAGCAGCCTCACCTCGGAGCTAAGCCCAGGAAACCACCAAGAAATGGGACAGTCCCCAGGTCTCCCCATTATCCAAAGGCTCGGTGTTTGTGGAGCACAGGAATGGGGGGCATGCAGAGGTGACTGAATGTGAAGACATTACTATAGTTCACCAGTTCTTTCACTCATTCCACATTTTTGGTGCACCTGCCAGGTGCTGGTTTGCTAGAAATACCAAGATGAAGTACAGACCCTCAAGGAGGAGGGAGGTAGGTTATAAACCAGTAGTTCCTGTACCAGATGGTGAGGGTAGCATGGATGCAGGGAAATAAAGCATTTATATCCCTAACCTATAACAGGCTTCCGTGAATTGATAAGAAAATTCAAACATAGTGCACTCCTTTCTTTTTAAAAAAATTTTTTATTGAAGTATAGTTGATTTACAATGTTGTGTTAATTTCTGCTGTACAGCAAAGTGACTCAGTTATACATATATATACATTCTTTTTTTATTATGGTTTATCACAGGACATTGAATATAGTTCCCTGTGCTCTACAGTAGGACCTTGTTGTTTATCCATTCTGTGTATAATAGTTTGCATCTGTTAATCCCAAACTCCCAGTCCTTCCCTCCCCCCGCTTCCCCTTGGCAACCACAAGTCTGTTTTCTATGTCTGTGGGTCTGTTTCTGTTTTGTAGATAAGTTCACTTGTGTCATATTTTAGATTCCACATATAAGTGATACCATATGGTATTTGTCTTTCTCTTTCTGACTTACTTCACTTAGTATGATAATCTCTAGTTGCATCCTTGTTGCTGCAAATGGCATTATTTCATTCTTTTTTTTATGGCTGAGTAATATTCCATTGTATTTATGGACCACATCTTCTTTATCCATTCCTCTGTAGATGGACATTTACGTTGTTTCCATGTTTGGGCTACTGTAAATAGTGTTGCTATGAACATTGGGGTGCATGTATCTTTTTGAATTATGGTTTTCTCAGGGTATATGTCCAGGAGTGGGATTGCTGGATCATATGGTAGCTCTATTTTTAATTTTTTGAGGAACGTCCATACTGTTCTCCACAGTGGCTGCACCAACTTACATCCCCACCAACATTGTAGGAGGGGTCCCTTTTCTCCACACCCTCTCCAGCATTTGTTATTTGTAGCATAGTGCACTAAACTTCTTATTGCTGCTCTAACAAATTATCACAAACTCAGTGGCTTAAAATAACACAAACTTATTATCTTGTAGTTCTGAAGGTCAGAAGTCCAAAAGGAGTCTCACCGGGCTAAAATCAAAGTGTTAGCAGGTCTACGTTCCTTTTAGAGGCTCTAGGGAAAATCTGTTTCCTTGCCTTTTCTAGCTTCCAGAGGCTGCCTGGTCTCCCTGACCCTTGGTGCCTTTCCTCCATCTTCAAAGCCAGCAATGTCAGGCTGAGTCCCCTTGCTGCCGTCTCTCTGGGTCTCTCTCTTCTGCCTCCTCTTTCAACTTTTAAGGGCCTTGTGATGACACTGGGCCCACCTAGATCCAGGGTGATCTTCCCCATCTCAGTGTCAGCCTATTAGCAACCTTAATTCCACCTGCAACCTTAGTTCCCCTCTGCTATGTAACCTAATATATTCACACGTTCCGGGGATTAGGATACAAACAATTTTGAAGTGGGGGGCAATATCCTGCCTACCACACATACCAATTAAAAAGTGGACAAAGATGGGACTTCCCTGGCGGTCCAGTGTTTAATAGTCTGTGCTTTCAACACAGGGGACCCAGGTTCGATCCCTGGTCGGGGAACTAGGATCCCGCATGCCGTGCAGTGCGGCCAAAAACAAAGAAAAGGACAAAGATATGAGCAAGCAATTCACAAGAAAAGTGCAACAGCACATAAATCTATGAAAATGTCATCAACTTTCTCAATAGTCAGGAAAATGAAAGAACAGCAAATGAGATCCCTTGTACACCCTCCAGGTGGCAAGTATTAAAAAGAGTAAGACTGTCCAGAGCCGAAAAGGATGTGGGAAATGCGCATCCTCACCCCCGCTGGGAGGAGGGCAACGCTAGAACATTTGAGGGAAAGTAATCTGACGGTCTGTTAAAATTAACATGCACTCACATTCTGAGTCCGTCACCTCACCTCTAGGAATCTACTTCTTTCAGACGTAACACATTGTCACTCCATTCCAAAAATGACAATGCGTCAGGCACTGAGGGTGTAGCCAACGAACTGGACAGACAGGGCCCTGCTCTCATGGGGCTGACTGTCTTGTGGGAGAGGCAGACCGCAGATAAACAAAGAAACTAGAAACGTACTGGGTCGGGATTAGGGCTGTGTATTAGTTTCCTAGGGATTCGTAACAAATTACCATGAACTGATTGGCTTAAAACAACTGGGATATACGCCGCCACAATTCTGGAGACCGGAAGTCCAGAATCAAGGTGTGCAGGGTTGGTTCCTTCTGGAGTCTCCGAGGGAGAATCTTGCCTTTCTCCTTGCTCCTGGTGGCCACCAACAACACTTGGAGGCGTTTGGCTTGTGGATGCGTCACTCTGATCTCTGTTGTCACATGGCCTACTCCTCTCTGTGTCTTTGTGCAAATGATCTCTTCTTATATGGACACCAGTAATTGGATTAGGGTTCTTCCGAGTCCAGTCTGACCTCATCTTAACTTGACTACATCTGCAAAGACTGTTTCAAATAGTCCCTTTCACGTGTACCAGGAGTTGACCTTGAACCACACTGGTCTGACCTGTGTGGGTCCACTTATACGTGTGTTATTTTCAATAGTAAAGAACAGTACTACATGATCTGAGGTTGGCTGAATCCATGGATACAGAATCTTGGATTTGGAGGAACCACGTATACAGAGGGCTGACTATAAGTTATACATGGATTTTCAACTTTGTGGAGGGTCCTGGCCCCCAGCCCCCGCATCGTTCAAGGGTCAACTGTATCTTTTTCTTTTAATTTTATTGGAGTATAGTTGATTTACGATGTTGTGTTAGTTTCAACAACTGTATCTTTTTAAAGGACACAATCCAAGCCTCAGAGGGCTGTGCGGAGAATTAATATCAATATAATATAAGAGAGTGAGGGTGGGTACTTAAACTTGACCAAGCAGGAGGGCTTCTCGGAGGAGGTGACATTTAACCTGAGCTCTGAACGGTGAGGAAGAAGTCACTGATGATCAAGGAAGAACCTTCTAAGAGAGAACAGCTGGCACAGGGGCCTCAAGGCAGGATTGGGTTTGGCAAGGTTAGGCCTTGCAACTGAGTGGGCGTAACTGGTGCTGATGGGCACGAGGGTGATCCAGAGTGAGCTCAGAGAAGGCGGCAGGGTCAGATCATGCTTGGAAACCCAGGCTGAGGAGTTTGTGTTTTATCTTGGAGGAGGCGAGTGATGTGATCTGACCTGTGGGCTAGAAACCACAGTATGTGAGAATGTATGCACGAGGCTGTCTATTACATCACCGTTGGCAAAACAAACAAACAAAAAACTGGAAATAACCTCTATGTGCATTAATGGGGAACTGGTTGAATAAACTGTGTTATATCCGTTCCATGGATTATGAGCTTGAGCTCTCTGTACCCCCCGGAGGGATGCTCCTGACGCCCGAAGTGAAGAAGAAGGTTGTGTGGTGAGGTGTCGAGTTTTTCCGTGTGTGTGTGTGTGTGTGTGTGAGTTTTCTTCGAGGCGTAAAAGCCATCTTCAGTGCTTGACCATGACAAGTACAGCTCACAAGGGCAGGTCTGAGTTTATCTGGGCTCTCGCAACTGAACCCTTGCTAGCCAGTGGGTCTTCCTGAAAGGCTCTGGTTTATAACACCCAGCCCTGATCATAAAAGTCTTCTCATGTTGGACAGTCTCATTTTGGAGGCCTTCTCCGCCCCAGAGCATGTACAGAGTCACAGAAAGTTGGAGAGTGAATGGCCCTTAGAGGTCTCCTACTCTGCTCCGCATTCCACAGAGTGAGGCGCTGAGGCCAGAGAGGGGAATGGTCACTCACCAAGCCGCAGTCAGAGGTGGGACACAAATCCAGACCCTCTCTTGAATTTGTCCCTCTGGCCCTGCAGGATTTTTCAAGTCCCCATCCTCTAGCTATACAGACCACATCCCACGTGTTTACACGCAGCATCAGTAGAGCCCAGCCTGGGAACGCAATCCGATTCCCATCTTTGAACCCAAGCACCCAAACTCTCATCTCCAGGAACTCAGATTGGACGGCACCGTTGCAGGAAGTTCCCGAACTGGTTTGTTTTGTGCACCATCTTCTCTGCGGAGGTTGCCAGGCGACAAGCTCCATCCTGTGTGGTCCCCACCCACTGGCCCCCATTGCCCTCAGGTGCAGACAGTGGGTTCCAACGTCCAGATAGGTGTGACCAGCTGCTCCTTTGGACGGGGATGGAGGGGTTTCCGCACCCACCTGGCTTGGGAAGACAAGGAAGCCAGGAGACTCAGACGTTTCTAGGGGTTTCTGTACAAACGACTGAAATAATTTCCAGGTTACTCTAAATGAATCTTCCTTCTCAGCCCATCCCAAAGACTGCTTCCTTTTGGAAGCCTGAGGCCCTGTCCTCCTTGGCCTCCTCCCCTTCTTTTCAGACTCCGCGTGCTCAAGAAATCTGTGTTGATTTCTTGGCCCAGAAAGTGAAATGAATCTGAATCTCCATTCCCTAAGAGGTCCAGGATCGGGTCCCTCAGAAGGATTTCTCTGGATTTCCCCACTTTCAAGTTAGCTGCTGTTTCCTCATGTTCAAGTTGCTTATTGGTGGTAAAAATGAGAGCTCTTCTTAGGACACCTACAGAAATTTGGGTGGTAGGACAGGAAGGGTGATTTGTAATAGTCTCCACCTGGAAACAACTCCCACGTCAGTCAGCAGGAAGACGGAAGCACACGCTGCAGTGTGGTCCATGGAGCCATCCACAGCCCTGAGAACGAATGGGCTAAACCACAGGGAAAAAAACCGTGATTTAATCTCAGAAACCATTACACTGAATGAAAGAAGCTGAACTCAAAAGAACACGTAGGTACAATTTATTTCTGTAAAGCTGAAAAGCTGGCAGAATTAAATTACAGTGTTTAAGGTCGCGTGCTTGGGTGGCTCTATAAGATAATAAGGAAAAGCTGCAAGGCCCGATGCTGGCCACCTTTGCCGGGAAGGGGGCTGCTGACCGGGAAGGGCTCGCTGGGGCTGCAATCTCCATTCTCCAGCTGGCCTATGATTTAGCTCACCAATAATTTGTTAAGCTGAAGAGTTATTTTATGCATATTTCTCTCTATATATTATTTTTCAAAACACAAATGCCTAAGAGAATAAAGTCCATACTTTTTTTAACATGGTAAGATTTCATGTAAGGATTTGTGGGGACTGGTACTGGGACCCCACGGAGGGTATTTTAGGGGGTTGGGCTCTCTCTCTCTCTCCCCTCCTAGCCCCCTTCCTCTCTCCCTCCTTCAGCATCTCTTCCTCTCCCACAGAAAGCCCCTGCATCCCCTCATCCGCACCACTTTGCTAAGCAGTCCCTCTGCATCTAGACTTTCATTTCCTGGAAAATTCTGTCGGGGTTCAGGTACATAGAGAAGAGCTTATGACTGACTACTGTTGGGTACCAGCCACCCATGGGTCGGCTGCCCTGGGCCAGGCAGGTCTGATCATCTCTGGCCACGGGCCAGGGTAGGGGATGAGGAGGGGCAGCCCTGGCCAAGCCCTGGTGGCCTTGGTAGAGGGGCTGAGGGTGGCCGGTTTCTCTGGGCAGGCTGAGTGGACAGGACTGTCCCTCCAACACAAGGACTGCATGGTGTGACCTGGGCACACCGTGGACAGCTAGGTGGCCGAAGGGAAGCAAATTATCTCAGGGCCCAAAAGGAACAAGAGGCCTAACCAGATGGGGAGAACCCAGGACCCCTGCTGTCCAGCTCTATTCACCTGCTTTGGGGACCCAGGGCTGTGGGGCCCCCAGACCCCGCTTATCCCCCATGACGTGGCCCTGGTCCCCACGCCAGGTCTGCATCCACAAGGGAAGCCAGGTCCACCCCCCGCTGTGCTAGCGGCCATCTCCAGCAGCCAGGCCCCCAGCCCCTTCCTGGGGGAACAGATCCACAGGTTAGCAAACACTGGCATCTCCACCAGACCTGTCATTTGTTTTTTGGTTTTTTTTGCCTTTAAAAGATTTCTCTTCTTATTGCCTTGCCAGCATCTCCCTCCCATCCTCCCCATTGTTGGGAGTCAGCTGGGGAGGAAAGGGCTTTCCTCACAAACACTCGGTACCCCTCTGGAGCTCCGCGGGAGCTTTTATCACCTCAGCCCCTCTCTGCAGCCTGTACCCTCCAGGTCAGCCGCGCCTCCACGTTCATCACTCTGACCTTCCAGACCGCCAGGGCTGGAGCCGGGCCTTCTAGACAAAGATCCTGAGAGCAGCAACAGTGCGATCGCCATTGCTGAGCACCCGCCCCACACCGGGAACCTGGGTCTATGTCCACAAACCCCTGCCAAGGAGCCCCTTCCTTTCCCAAGTTTGCAGCTGAGACTTGAGGGGGTCAAGCAGTGCCCTCAGGGTCCAGCAGCACCTAAGTAGCAGAGCCGGAGCTGGACCCTGTCGCTGTCTGGATTCAAAGCCCTGGGTTTGTCCACTCTGTGAACCATGGTCTTCTAGGCTTATCCTCCCGTTTATCCTTGACAGGCAGAGCCTGCTATCACCATTCCCTTTCTACGCAGAAGAAAACGGAAGGTCAGAGAAACTGAGTGGCTCAGACCACACTGGGCCCTCTAGGTCAAGCCCTGAGCCTTTGCTTTGCAGGTCTTCCCGGCTCACCTGTTCTTTCAGGGACGAGGACTGCCCTGGATTCTGCCTTCCTTCCTTCCGTGTTATCTGAGTCCTATCTACTATCTATCTGTCTATCTATCAAATGACCATCCTGGGGTCATAAGGGATGAACAGCTGGATCTGTCTATCTATCCATCCTTCCCTCCATCCATCCATCCACCTACCAATCCGCCCACCTACCCGGTTATCCATCTATCTATCTATCTATCTATCTATCTATCTATCTATCTATCTATCTATCTATCTATCTATCTATCTATCTATCTATCCGTCTATCTATCTATCTATCTATCTATCTATCTATCTATCTATCTATCTACCTATCTATCTATCATCTGTCTATCTACCTATCTATCTGTCTATCATTTATCTCACAGCCCACGCTGTCAAGGAACTCACAATCCAGTAACAAGGATGGGTGCCTGCATGCGCACACACACACGAATACTCACAAACGTGCATTTTCAGATAACCGCTCATCTGTAAGAGAGGTGTATGTCCTGTTCAGGAGACTTTGACCTCGCACCCAGGGATAGTGAGTCAGAAGAGCTGCTTCAGCAGCCCGGTCCCGGTCCCTCCTCTGGCCAGACACAGCGCTGGACGCCAGGAGGACGGAGAAATGAAGCAGACAGCAGTCCAGCTCCCAAGGAGCTCCTGCCTTTAAGAGAGACTCTCAGATCTAAGCTGTTCAGGGTTTTGTGGGGGAGGGGCAGGCGGCAGGGCTGGGGCAGGGCCTGCCTTTCCTGGTGAGAGGCTGAGGATGCGTCTGCTCATGAGATGGTCCAGGCCCGCCCTCCGTTTGCTCCGTTTGCTCCGTGACTTGGGAAAGGGACACAGCATCTCTGGGCTGGGAGCGTCCCTTCTGCAGAAGGACACGGTTTAGCAGCAGCTGCCACCGGAAGAGCTGGGGCTCCTGCACTGAGGGGGAGCTGGTCCCCTTGGCAGCCCAGCCATAACGCAGGCAGACAAGGCACTCTGTCCTTGTGCTGGCGCATCACCCAGCTTGCTGGAGTTTCCCCTCCAACGCGGAAGGGGGCCCAGTGTGGCCCTGTGTCCCCCTCTCCAGCTCGGGGCTGGAGGCCTGTAAATTTCCAGCTTCCTTCACCACCTGCTCGGCACCCTCTCTCCACCAGAAACAGGACCCAGCGCTTCTCCCACAGGAAAGGGGCTGTGGTTTCCAAGTCACTTCACCAACACCGAGGACTCTGGGTGTAGAGGGAGGAGCCAAGGGGTGAATGAGGAGGGGAAGCCCACTGGCCTCGGGCCTGGCTCAGACCCAGCATGTTTGCTTCCTGTGTTCGCTGGTCCGAGCAAGCCTCTGGCCGGCCTGGATCAAGGGCTGGGCAGCAGACACGTCTCTCCCACCCCCTGGGGGAAGGTGCTGCAGCCTCATTGCATGCCCTTGGAGACAGGACGGAAGAAAGCTTTCGCCTGCTGTTTGCGATCTACCTGTGGTCACAGGGCTCTGGGCCAACACCCACCCTTGCTCCCGTGTGCCCAGAGGGTCAGGAGCCAGAGGTGCTACATGTGGGGTGGAGGGTCGGGTGGTCTGTGCCAGGTCCTGGTGGCCCCAATCCACACTTTCCCAGACTGGGGTCAGCAGCTTCTTCTCGAGGATTAAGACATGGTGTGTTTTCATGTTCACTTTAATCTAAAAATGCATGTAAACGTGTTCTGAGCCATCTGCATGGCCCTGAGTCCCACCAGGAATTTCACTGTACTCAGGTCTGTGTTTCTTCCCCATCCATGGTGCTGGGGGCCAAGCAGCAACATGGTGATGGCCCTGGGGGACTGAAGGAAGGGATAGCCTGATGCCATCGGGGCACAGGGCACGCACGTGGCATCTTGGGCGTTCAGAAAGATGAGAGCAGAGGGAAACTGAGTTCTGATGTGGCCGAGGTGACCTGGGGGAACCTTCTCCCAGCAGCTGGAAGAGTTTCCCGTCATCAGTGGCGATTTCACATCTGCCGACGACATCACTTGCTGTCTTGAAGTCGTGCTGTGGGCAACGAGGCTGGGAGCAAACTCTGGGTGGGCAGTGAAGGTACCTGCTGGGGTGGAATCAATCTGTGAAGGAGGTTGAAAGTGGTGGGTGGGTCTCCAGAACATCTGAGTCCCCAACAGCCTGACCAGATGAGGACTTTGTTACTAACAACAGCCACCTTTGCCTGGTCCTGGGTGCCAGGCCACCACTGTTTAACCAACAACCCAGTGGAGGAAGTATTGCTATTTCCACTTAGCAGATGAAGACTGGTTCAGAGAGGTTAAGTAAGCTGCTCAGAGCTGCACAGCATTCCAACCAGCCCTGTCCTCCTCTGCAGCCAGGACCCTTCCAGCCCCGCCTCGGCCTTCTCCTCTAGTCTTGGGGAGGGCGGCCCCCCTCCTGAGACTTCTCAGGGTCACGTGAGAAACAAATGCATTTGCCCCACCTTGACCTTTGCCAGCCTGCCAGGCAACCCAGTTCATAATTAGGTAATTAAGTCTTTGAGTAAACACTGGAGAAGTCCAACCTGTTTTTGTCTTGCTTCAGGAAAACAAAGTCCCAGGAGCTTTCCAGTAAGTTCAGAGAGTTTCTGGCTTGGCGGTGAGTAAACAGGGACAAGCGGCTTCGGTCCTGTCCCCCCGCCGCCCCCCACCCCGCCTTCCGCCCAGTGCGCTGTCTCTTCTCCAGGGCGCGTGAGCCGCGCATGGTGAGGGCAGCTGGCTCCCTGGGGTCTGGTGTTTCTGGGAGTCCCCAGGCCAGGACGCCAGGATTTAGGAACGTCCGTGAGGGTGCGTGTGACCCTTCAGGCCGGGGCCCGCTGGCCAGCGTGGGGCTGGGGACAGGCAAGGCCTGGGGCTTTGTGAATTTCTGGATCCCCAGTGATGAGCACATGGTCAGAGAAGGGTTTCTTGAGCAAAGTGTGTTGAAGATGCTTCACACTGAGCACCGTCCAGGGCTGTGAAAACCCTCCTGGGCTAAGACCTCGGACAGAAGAGATAGGGGCCCCTTCGGAGACCCTCCTCATCTGCCATCATTTCTTTTCATCGGAGACAGAGTCTGCCTCACCCCACGGAGTGCTCCTAAAGGGGGTCTGGGCACAGAGTGGCCAGGGCAGACAAGAGGGGGCGGGCATGAGGACACCAGGTCCTGGCGCAGGAGGAGGGGGCAGCAGGGGGGCCAATGTCACCCCCCAGGACCGTTCAAGGCTGGCACTGCACGGAGCTCTCAGCCCACAGGTTCATTCCAGGGCCGCGCTGGAGACATCGTAAGGGTCCGCTGAGAGCAGATTGGGCATCGTAAGGGTCCGCTGAGAGCAGATCGGGGCAGGCTATGGAGGGTCCGCTGAGAGCAGATCAGGGCAGGCTACGGAGGGTCCATCTCAGCCCGCAGGTTCATTCCAGGGCCGCGCTGGTGACATCGTAAGGGTCCGCTGAGAGCAGATCAGGGCAGGCTGCGGAGGGTCCATCTCAGCCCACAGGTTCATTCCAGGGCTGCGTTGGAGACATCGTAAGGGTCCGCTGAGAGCAGATCGGGGCAGGCTATGGAGGGTCCACTGAGAGCAGATCGGGGCAGGCTGTGGCGTGGCCACCTCCCCCGTCTTCACCCCTCTGATGCTGCACGAGGGGCTTCTGGGCCCTACGGGGGTCTGTGCTTGCTGTCCCTCCCCTGGGGCACTTGCCACCCCAGGTTAAAATTGTCTACAGACTTACCTGTCTTCCCACCAGACTGTGGGCATCTTGAGGGCAAGCCCACGTGTGAAGTGGCCCTAAATCCTCACCATCAGGCCTGGCACCTGGAACGCAGGAGGGTCTTGGGATGCTCTGTGTGCGAACGTGTGAACATTGATGAAGGCATCTGTGCAAAGAGGGTGGGAGCAGCACCGACAGATGAATGGATCAGCTGTGGTACAAATGTACTGTGGACTATTACTCAGCCATTAAAAAAATGAAATAATGCCATTTGCAGCAACATGGGTGGACCTAGAGATTATCATACTAAGTGAAGTAAGTCAGACAGAGAAAGACAAATACCATATGATATCACTTATATGTGGAATCTAAAAAAAGATACAAAAGAACTTATTTACAAGACAGAAACAGACTCACAGACATAGAAAACAAACTTATGGTTACCAAAGGGGCAAGGGGGGAGGGATAAATTAGGCCATGTGATTTCACTGTGGCTAGTGGATATTAGTGGAAGTGTGCAAATTCGGATGTGTTCTCATAGGGAAGGGGCAAACTCTTCTGTCAGTTCTTGCTTTATGAGAAAGGGGCTGGATGAAATGCAGTGTGATAGCTGGAGCTCCAGCAGCCATATTGGATCATGAGAATCACTTTGAAGATGGAAATCACACATGGTGGAGCAACGTTGGTCTGTGAGACCAGGGGGCACCACACAGGCCCTGGGCTGACTCCTTCTGGACTTCAAGAACATGAGGGAGAAAGAAGCTATCTTGTTTGAGCCCTTGCTACTCAAAGTGTGTTCCAAGGACCAGCAGCATTGGCATCTCCTGGGAGCTTGTTAGAAATGTATAATCTTGTGTCCCACCCAGAACCGCTGAATCAACACCACAGGTTAATAAGATCCCTGAGTGATTTGTACGCCATTTAAAGTTTGAGAAACACTGGTGTAAGCCACTTTTATTGGCTGAACCTAATTCTGACTGGTCATGGCTGCGATGGCCTTGCTGATGGCCTTGTTTGAGTTCCCCATTATTTAAGGGTATTGAGGCAATGGCTTCTGGGAAAGCCACCCATGACTAATGGGGACCTGTTCTCATCCTGATGTTGCTGGGAGAGCTCTGTGTGAAGAGTGGGCCTGTCCAGAGTACCGGGAAAGATCAGAACTCCCAAGCCTGTGTGTGCATGTCTGTGCGTATGCGTGTGCGTAGCTGTGAGTGGCCCCGTGTGCTTGCCTGTGTTTGCAGAGACGCTGGCGGGGCCAATGGACTGTGCTTTCCCACTAGTTGTTGTTGCATCTGTCAGGAAAACAGAGGCAGACAAGAGCAGGGGTACATCCAGCCTATGGAGACATGATTAAAATCAGAGTGGCCCTGGGAATTCCCTTGTCGTCCAGTGGTTAGGACTCTGGGCTTCCACTGCAGAGGGCAAGGGCTCGATCCCTGGTCGGGGAACTAAGATCCCACAAGCCACATGGCATGGCCAAAGCCAAAAAATAAATAAATAAATACATAAATACGAAAATAAAATAAAAAAATAAAACCAGATAGGCCCTGTGGTATGTGCCTAAATGCAACCGTTCTGGGAATCAGGCACCTGGGAAGGTGCCATCGTGACAAACAGACCTGGGGTCCCAGGAAGAGAAGAAGCCAGCCTGTCCTGAGGATGGAAGCCATGTGGGCTGAGGGCTGATGCCTGAGGCTCCCTTGTCCCCAGGCGTGGGACCAGCCACCTGCCTGCACAGACCGTGGGCGGTGGCATCCGGGTGGAGGGGGCTGACGTCAGGGCGAAGGTCCAGAGCACGGTTCATGAGGCCTGGCCCATGTTTCCCCTGTCACTCCGTGTCGTCTACAGCTTTCTTGCCTCTCCCTGGTCCCTCTCGGAAGAATTCCTTCACGCCTGAGAGCCAGGAGAGCGTCCAGTTCCGAGAAATGGGGGAGGTTTATTTTCTTGCTGCTGGAGGCTGTGCCCTGCCGTCACCTGCCCTCTCTAGGAAGGGAGGGCAGCAGCTGGGGAAGCAGAGGCAACATCACCTGACAGGCATCACTGCTGTGCCCGCCACCTGGCGGGGGTTCGTGAGCCAGTGTGCACTCTTTGCTGGACAAACATCCCCTGGACTCTGGCCCAGAAAAACACCGTGAAGCCAGGTGGGGAAGGCCCGCTGGCATCTGGACACCCTCCTGGGCAGGAAGGGAGTCAGACCTGTCAACAGTTACAAGAGTTTTCTGCTATAGAGGAAGTCGCTGTGTGACTTCGGGCAATGCACTTAACCTCTCTGTGCCTTGATGTCCTTATCTCGAAGATGAAGATGCTAATGTCTCTTTATAGAGTTAGGAGGAGGATAACATGAGTTAATATCTGATACCCTTATTACGCTCACGTCAGGGTCTGGGAGAGACCAGAGGAGGGGTGCCCCCCATGCCGTGTGGTGAGGGGCACAGGGGAGGTGGTGCTTCACAGAGAGGCTGAGGATAAGTTGGGGTTTGCCCGGCAGAGACGGGGGAGGAGCATTTTGGACAGTACCGGCCAAGGCACCAAAGAAGAAAGCTGTGGAGGGGGAAGGGTTCAGTCGAGGCTGGAAGGGGTGGAGGGGGAGGCTGCAGCGGTGGGCGGGGCCTCGTCCGGAGCCTCCCAGACACGCAGGCCCACCCGGGAGCCCTCCGGCACCCCACCCGCACGAGCGCTCGGCTGGGACCATTCCCTGGTCCGGGCTGCTCGCTCCTGTGTTTTCTCAGGAAGCTCCTGAGGGCGCAGTCCTGCTGGCCCCTTGTGGTCGCATCCTCGGCCGCAGCCCGGGGCCTGGATGCAGGAGACCTCCCTGGAGTTTCGGCCAGCACATCCGTGAGTCTCATCCTGGGTACCCCCGTCCCCGGCCTGCTCCCCAAGTCACCCTGAAACTCATCCTTCTTCGGGGCTCGTTGCCCCTTGCATGAAGCCTTCGAGAAGACAGCTCCAGGCTCCCTGTTTGATGCCCCCCTCTCCTGTACGCACTCGGAGCCTGCGCGTGGCCTAGGCCGGCCTAGATCCCCCGCTTGTGTGCGTCCTGCGGGGAGCGGAGGGCTGGGCCCGGAATGGGGCAGCCCTGCACCTCCATCCCACGCAGAGCTTCAAGACAGGAAGTGACGGGAGCCGCTGAGGACCACGTCTGACTTTCGCTGCAGCCCAACAGGCAGGCCAGCGTCCCTGCGCTGAAACGCGCGAAGCCGGGTTCCCACCCTCGGGCCTAGACTACAGGTGGCTGTGACCGCAGTGCCCGCGCTGACTGCTGGGCCCTACGTTTAGGGCCATCGGGCCCTGCAGCCTGGCCGGATGCCAGAGGGAACGAGCGGAATGCTCCCAAGCCACCAGCCTCTGGCCTCGTCCTCTGCTTCCTAGGGAAAGTGCTAGGTGTGGTTTTCTCAAACCCAGCTCTGACGGACAGACGGACGACAAAGAGGACAAGGCTTAAAGAAGCAAGCCCTTGGCTGCAGACAGCGGTCCCGAAGGGCTAATTTGCTGGCCTGTGATGGACAGGCGCGCTCCGTGGTGAGCGCTGGGTGGTCCCAGGGCAGGGCTTCGCCATCTGGTCGCTGTCAGTGGGGTGGGAGTGCTGTCACTGAGCTCTGAGCCAGCATCCAGCATCTCCTCCTTTTCCTCTCTGCACCGGCCGCAGGCCTGGGGTCACAGCCAAGGCTAACAGGAGGGAATTGGGGCCTGCAGGTTTCCCTCTACAGAGGGCTTGTGGGAAACAGCGACCACCTGGGCGGGGCCGTGTTCCAGATCGCCGAGGGGGGAGTTACAAGGAAGAGGGTCAGTTCAGAGAGGTTTAACTCTACAACGCATGGCTGTGCGTGAGCAAGTTTTGTTGAATCTTTAACCACGTGGCAAGCGGATTGAGCAACTTTTGGTTAGTAGAAGATTCTGGTTTCAACCTCCCATCCCAAACTCAATACATCTTACTCTGCTCCCCGCTCAGACTTGGCGTCATAGCAGGGACGCCCCAAAAGGGGTCTCTTCTGAGACATACACTCCCTCTCGCCTCACCCCAGCCTGGCTTCTGGACGTGGCCACCCTTAGGGTGCGGCCAGGAGAGGAGGACGAGGGAAGTTGTCCCTGGTTTCTGCAGCTGGCAGGGAGCTGACGTGGCGGTCACACACCCAGTGCGAGGGTGTTTCCCGAGGACCGTTTCCCCTTCACGCGGACCCCTCCCTTATTACAGGACTTGGTCCCGAGATCAGGGAGGCCAGGAAATGCCATGATCTGCCACCTGCAAGGTGAGGGACCAGAGAGTGGAGTTCAGCCCGAGCTGGAAGGACTGCGGGCCAGGGGCGCCCGCGGTGGAGCTCGCCGTCTGAGGCTGAAGTCCTGTGAACCTGTTACGGGGGGCGAGGTGCTGATGCTGTAAGGCCAGGGTCCACGGCCCTGAGAACCCAGGGAGCCGATGTGGAGGGCAGGAGAAGATGGTCCCAGCTCAAGCAGAAAGAGCAGATTCACCCCTCCCCCATCTTTGTGTTCTATGCAGGCCCTCCGAGGATCAGGTGATGCCCACCCGCGTGGGTGAGAGTGGCCTTCACTTGGGTCAACTGATTCAAATGCTAATCTCTTCTAGAAACACCCTCCCAGACACACCCAGAAATAATGTTCTTAACAGCTCTCTGGGCATCCCTTAGTGCAGTCAAATTGATGTGTAAAATCAACCGTGGCAGGAGGCCATCCTTTTCTCCATGGGGAGGGGAGGGAAGAACATTCCATCGCAAAACCCTTTCCTCCCACCAAACCCACAAGCCTCGCGTCCGCTCCCCTCCCCTGGCCCAGCCCTCTCCATAGGACTGGGCTGAGCAGGGGCTGGCACTTGACTGGAGCAGGCCTAGGCCTTGGGCCTCCCCATTAACCCTGGCAGCAGGGGTCTGGCCACTGCTGTTGGCTGCTCTCTTGAAGTCGTGGCGTGGGCCCTGGGCCCCCACCCCTGAGCCACAGGAAACGTCCCCTTGGCCATAGTACTCACCAGAGTTGCCCAGCCGCTGAGCAAGAAGCCACAGAAAGGACCGTGGACAGTTGATTTTGCATTATACCCGGGGAAGCAAACTTTTCAAAGAACTTTCACAAACCCTTTCTCTTTTGATCTTCCTAATAGCCTGGTGAGATAAAGCATAGGAGCTAGCACCAGTCATTTGTAGATTTAAGCAGTTAATTAGCATGTCTGCACTTCAGTTCCCTCATCTGGAATATTGGGGATGATTGAATCTACCTCACAGGGCCACAGAGAGCATTAAGTTTAAAAAGTATGCGAAGTGCTTAGCTTGAATCCTCCAAACGCACAGTCTAGAGCTGGGCAGGCCTGGGTAGGAGACAGCCAAAGAGGCGGGGGAGCAGGAAGGGGTGGCCAGGGGCAGGGTGGGCTCAATCCTACCCTGTTGGGGCTTCCCTGGTGGCGCAGTGGTTGAGAATCCGCCTGCCAATTCAGGGGACACGGGTTCGAGCCCCGGTCCGGGAAGATCCCACATGCTGCGGAGCAACTGAGCCCGTGCGCCACAACTACTGAGCCTGTGCTCTAGAGCCCGCGAGCCACGGCTGCCGAGCCCGCACGCCTAGCGCCTGTGCTCCGCGGCAAGAGAAGCCACCGCAATGAGAAGCCCGTGCACCCCAGCAGGGAGTAGCGCCCACTCGCCGCAACTAGAGAAAGCCCATGCATCAACAAAGACCCAATGCAGCCAAAAATAAAATAAATTTTAAAATCCTGCACTGTTACTTAGCAGCTGTATGCTCTCAGTCAAGTCGCTTACATCCTTGAGATATTTGTTTCCACTTCTGCAAAGTGGGCATACCAGCAGCACTGACCTCAGACCTGCATCCCTGTCACTTTACCCGTGTCACCAAAGGAGAATGCCATCCACCAGCTGCTCTTGACAAAACCAGGGAATCATCTCTGAAATCTCCTCTTCCTCAGACTCCAGGGCACACTATCAGTGTGTTTTGTGGGCTCTATTTCTAAGCACCTATCAAGCCTTGGGCTTTACATCGGGGGTACCCCAGGGCCTTCCCGGAGATGCGGGTCCAATGTGCGTCCCAAGCAGCTGAAAGCAGCTCTCTTCTCTGGCTGGTGACAGAAGCCTGAACTCAGTGGTGGCCACCATCGAAACGCCAGAAGCTCCCAGTAAAATTCTGAAGTGAGTCTGTTACACAGGAACCCTCCCTTAATTTTGTTCTCTAAGAGGCACCTCTTAGACCAGAAACACATTGGTAAGGGGCGTGCTAGCATCTTTGGAAAGTGCTGTGATGCTTGTTCTCTGAAGACCAGGGATGCGGTCAGAGATGGTGTGGCTGAACAGGCACTGACTTCAAGGATGGAGGAGCCTGCGGGGCAGAGGCCGGGCAGTGGCACTGGACCATCAGAGGCAATGGGCGTGGTCGCCCTTGGAGAGGGTGGGGCTGGCATGATGGTCGTCTGACCTGCAGGGATCTTGGTTGTGGCTTTGATTTCGGGGACCTTAGGCTGAAATAGACAGGTAGTCTGCTAACAGCCTCTCGGACCTGGCTTGGGCCATCAGGACAGAGAGACATGGCCTCTTAACCGATCAATCCCTAGACCTGATTCAATGCACAGACCCAGAATCAATGGAAAGAATCCATCACCCTTAAAGCAGGACCTTGCAGGAATGTGAATCTGCCTCCTGACCTCCCACAAAGTGACCCGGGTCATTGGCTGGGTAATTCTGCACTGGAGAAATGGCTATTGAACATTGGCTCTGAGCTGAGACTGATTCCTGGAAACTCAAAACATCACTGTGGCCTACCAGCTAGAGGATTTTGCGGCTAAGGTGATAATTGGAGTTTTGACTCAAGTCCACCTCAGTGAAGGCAATGGGAACCAGAATCTACCCCATGTTTATTTGCCAAGGTTTTGAGTCACTAATTTGATTGGACATGCTTGGGAATTGACCGAATCTCCACAAGGACTCCTTGGTTTGTGGAATAGTGACAATTATAGTAGGGAAGGGCCATGGGGAAGCTTCCAGACTTCCACCTCCCTATCAAAGCTATCAGCCCATACAATGCCACATCCTTGAAGAATTTCAGATATTTGTGCCAACGTGGAACATTCGAGAAAAATTCAGTGAAGTGATTTCAATTACACTCTCATACAGCTTGCCTGTTTAGTTGGTACAGAACACAGATCCATCTTGGAGAATACAGATCATGTAAGCTTATTCAAGTGGTCATTTCAATTTCAGCTGTCAGCTGTTATTTTAGATGAGCTATCTTGACAGGCGTCAGAGCTGGTAAACCTTTTCCTTTTTGCAGTCCCTCTGAGCATAAAGGCATCAGGAATTCAGTAGAGTTCACCTGAAAAGGATCGCAGTGCATCTTCACCATCTGCTGTCTGGATTACATCAGTCTCCTGGCTCTGTGGTACAATTCACTCTAATGCTCTCATCGCCCCACACGATATAGCGCTAGTGTACTGCCTTGCTGACCTCAAGCCCACAGGTCACGGGGGGTAGAAAATAACAGGTACTTAAATGCTTTTGCAAGACTTACATGCGCTACAGGATCAGCAATAAATCCCTTTAAAATTCAGGCTACCTCACTGAAGTTTCTGGATTCTGGTGGTCTTGGACATGTTGAGATACTCCCTCCAAAGTGAAGGAGAAATTGATTCACTATATCCTCTACTACAAAGGAGGCATGATGCTTTGTGAACTCCTTTGGGCTTTGGAAGGAACGTGGAAAGAACCAAATGTTATGTTTGGTTGTGCTCTTCTGATTCATTTACTGAGCGAGCTGTAAGGCTCCCAGTTCTGGGTGGGGCTCAGAGCAAGAGAAGCCTCTTAAGCTGGTCCAGGCTCTAATGTAAGCAGCTCTGTACTTTGGGCCTAATAACCCAATAGATCCGATGGTGCCAGGTTGCTTTAGTAGATCATTGATTGGAGAATCGGCAGAAACCCTAAGATTTTGGAACAAGGCTATGATCTGTTTAGCAAGCAACTCTTCTCGTTTTGACAAGGAGCCCTTGGCATTACCCTGGGCCTGGTAGAGAAATGGTACACCCGACTGGAAGATGTCAGAAGGCCACGCAGCTTGTGCTTCCCTGGTTAGCTGGGTGTTATCTGCTCCACCAAGCCATAAAATTGAGCATGGCCTGCAAATTCCATCACTTCTTTAAAGGGGTATAGACAATGAAGTATCACCTCACACTCGTCAGAATGCCGATCGTCAAAAAGTCCACAAACAACAAGTGCTGGAGAGGGTGTGGAGAAAAGGGAACCCTCCTACACTGTTGGTGGGAATGTAAATTGGTGAAGCCACAATGGAGAACAGTAGGAGTTTCCTTAAAAAGCTAAAAATAGAGCTCCTATATGACCCAGCAATGCCACTCCTGGGCATATATCTGGAGAAAACTATAATCTGAAAAGACAACATGCACCTCAATGTTCATTGCAGCACTATTTACAATAGCCAAGACATGGAAGCAACTTAAATGTCCATCAGCGGAGGAATGGATAAAGAAGATGTGGTACATATATTACAACAGAATACTACTCAGCCATAAAAAAGAATGAAATAATGCCATTTGCAGAAGCATGAATGGATAGAGATAATCATACTAAGTCAGAAAGAGACAAATACCATATGATATCACTTGCATGTGGAATCTAATTTTAAAAAATGATACAAATGAACTTATTTACAAAACAGAAGCAGACTTACAGATATCAAAAACAAACTTTATGGTTACAAAAGGGTAAATGTGGGTTGGGGGGCAGGGACAAATCAGGACCTTGGGATGAACATACACCTACTACTATATATAAGACAGATAACCAACAAGGACCAACTGTATAGCACAGGGAACTCTACTCAATATTCTGTGATAACCTTTATGAGGAAAGAACCTAAAAAAGAATGAATTTGTGTATATGTATAACTGAATCACTTTGCTGTACACCTGAAACCAACACAACATTGTAAACCAACGATACTCCAATAAAATTTTTTTTAAAGGGGGGTATAGAACAGACGGGTCCACGCAATTCCTGAAGATCAGTGGTGTACCTAGTGTATTTGATACCCAGAGTCAGAGGTGTACTGGTATGTATTTAACAACCAACTCTCTTGGCGGCGTGGGGGGAGCCCTGATTTATCGTGTTTGCATTTCCCTGGTGTAAATACTACCGCTGTGGCTGATTTCAAGCTACCAACAGGATGTCACTGAACACAGAGCAGGAAAGAGGTTTCACTGTTGGCTCCCATGAGCCAACACGAGCTGGCCCAGCAGCCTGCCACTCAGAGTGGATCCGTCTTTCAAATCCCCTTCCTCTATGCATTAAGATTATTTTCAGAAAATAATCAGGAAATGAAATGAATAATAACGGCCAGAAAGGAAGCACAGACAGTGAAACAAATTTTTCTTGTAATCATGCTGGTAAATATTTTTTAAATAAAAAATAAAATTAATTTACAGTGCAAAAAGAGGAGAAAATGATAGGGCATATGGTTTCTGGGTCAGAATTGAAGGAGCTTAGAAGTGCCCACTTCATTCTAATAAGTAAAAAGGCTGAACACACTAAAAAATCAACTACAAATTGCAGGGAGACCCACTCAGGGGGAGGTGGCGGTGGGGAGCACATTTCTGTGAGTTTTTCCTCCAGAGATCCACCAGGTCCTCAGAGAAAAACCCTTTCCTGCTTCCAGCAGGGGGAAGGGAAAAGAACCATTTTGAAATACTCTAGAGCATTCTGGTTTTCTTTTTTTTAAAAAAATTTTATCTTACATTGGAGTATCGTTGATGAACACTGTTGTGTTAGTTACAGGTGTACAGCAAAGTGAACCAGTCATACGTACGCAAGTATCTATTCTTTTCCCATTTAGGTCATTACAGAATATTGAGTAGAGTTCCCTGTGCTGTACAGTAGGTCCTTGTTGGTTATCCATTTTATTTTTTTAATAATATTTATTTATTTATTTTGGCTGTGCCGGGTCTTAGTTGCGGCATGCGGGATCTTTGTTGTGGCACGCGGACTTTTTAGTTGCAGCAGGCATATGGGATCTAGTTCCTCGACCAGGGATGGAACCCGGGCCCCCTGCGTTCTCAGTGTGGAGTCAACCCACTGGACCACCAGGGAAGTCCCCTGGTTATCTATTTTAAACATAGCAGTGTGTGCGTGTCAATCCCAGACTCCCAAACTCCCAAGAGCCCCCCACCCTTGTTCTTCTCAATAAGACCTGCCCTCAGGAGAGACTATTTTACCACAGCCTAAGCTTCTGCAGTTTTCTCAGCACCTAACAGATGTGGGAGACAGGAAAGGAGTAGAAAAGTAACGGATTCATACTTTTAAGTCACATCAGTGAATTTTCTTTTTTTAAAATTAATTTTATTGAAGTATAGTTGATTTACAGTGTTGTGTTAATTTCTGCTGTACGGAAAAGTGATTCAGTTATATATATATATATATATATATATACATATATATATATATATATATATATATATATATATATATATATATATATATATATATATATATATATATATATATATATATATATACATATATATACATATACACATTCTTTTTCATATTCTTTTCCATTATGGTTTATCACAGAATATTGAATATAGTTCCCTGTGCTACACAGTAGGACCTTGTTTATCCATTCTCTATAAAATAGTTTGCATCTGCTAACCCCAAACTCCCACATCAGTGGGTTTTCTATTTTTTTGAAAAAGGGAAAATACTTTTATCTAAATATTGGTCAGTCACAGTAGTGAAGAACATTACAGTTTCTGATTTTGAGCCTTAGCTTCTGCAAGTTCGTCAATGATTTCATCAGAATTGACTTTCTTTGAATATTAATGTTCAGTGGACAGTATGGTGAGATTTGACAATCTTTGTTCATAGTTGATCAAAGAACACTTTTTGCTCATCTTAACTCCAAAAACTGTCTTACACGTGAAGCAACATATATACAGATCATTTTTATACAAACAGTTTTAGTGGTACACAGCCACACACATTTATTTACATTTTATTTATAGCTGCTTTTATGCTGTAACAGCAGAGTTGAGTAGTTGGGACAGATTATATTGCCTTCAAGCCTCAAATATTTATTATCTGGCCCTTTAAGAAAAAGTTGGCCAGCCCTGACCCGAAGGATTGAAAAGAAAGTGTAATAGTATTATATTTAAAGTGTATAAAATTTGAATATATTTCCATCAAAAAATCTGAATTATGATAAATATAAGGACAAAAAAGTTTGTTTCATGTTTTCAGAAAAGTATTTTTTCTCTAAAAAATTCAAAAGGATCTATTACAGTTTGTGTGTGTGTGTGTGTGTGTGTGTGTTTGTGTGTGTGTATGTGTGTTTCATATGTAGGCCTCTGAAGCATGGAGCCCAGGGCTGTGGCCCCTCTTGCTGGGTCTAAGGCACCTGGTCTGGCAATTGTCCTATGACCCATAGGCTGTTTGTTGGCTGTCATGGCTGTCATGTGGGACCCGACTGCAGGAAAAGATCGAAGAAAGGGCAGACGTTTAACCCATGCTGCCCAATCATGTTCTCTCTCTCAAAAAAAAAAAAAAAAAAAAAAATTAGTTTTTTGGAAATTTAATCAAGGGACCAGAAACCAAATCAAGTTAATGACAGAGTTCTGGACGGAAGGCCATGAACTTCCACCTTTGGGGTCCTCAGAGCTGTCCCAGACATTCCTGGATTCTGTCCTTCGGGTCTTCCTTTTGGGATTTCTAGTTCCTTCCTCAGATTCCACCAGGCCTCCCAGCATCCTTCTAATGGATTTTTTTTTTTTTTCTTTTGCTGGTTTGGTCTGTGTTACTTGAAATCAAAAGAACTCTAACACATCCCATGTGAGGGATGATCTGCGTGCCCAGATTGTATGACTCAGGGATAAACCAGCCGGGTGGAGTCAGATAGAGCTGAAATTGTGTCCTGGCTGTAACCACCTACCTGTGGCGTGACCTTGAGCAAGTTACCTAACCTCTCTGAGCCTCAGCTTCTCCCTCTGTAAAACAGCACTATTCCTCTGAAGGCACCGCCAACCTGTGGATCATCTTTGTAAGAATGAGAAAAACGCCCCTCTGGGCACAGGGCTTGACCACGCCCCCCCAGCTGGGCATTTTGGTGCAGTGCCCAGTCTGTATATCGAGGAGTGGTACCCTGGGTGCCGTGGACCCTTCATAAAGTCCACAGATCCCCTGTGCGCACTAACCAAGTCTCCCTTTTCCTCCCCCCTCCGCCCACCCTGTCTCAGCCCAACCACAAACAGCAGAGAAACCAACACGCAAGATGTGTTAGGACAGAAGGAATGAAATAATTATGGAGAGGAACGCCACACGAAGTCTCCTAACAGCTGGGCTAGATTCCATGTCACGCTGACCCTCCTATCTGTCCGTGTGCCTTTGGGCCCTTGGGAGAAAGTGAACGGGTGCTCGCCGATCCTTTCAACCCTGAATGCATTCACGTGGCCAGCTTTGGTGAACACCTGTGTCCAGGCTGGTTCTGCCGGCTGGCGGGAAGCCCAGCTACCTGAGCGCTCTGGGGGGCACGCCTATGGAGAGGAGGTCTGCCTGTGGGACGTTTATTGGGAGCGATCTGGGGGCTGCACCCCTATGGAGAGGAGGTCTGCCTGTGGGACGTTTATTGGGAGCGATCTGGGGGCTGCACCCCTATGGAGAGGAGGTCTGCCTGTGGGACGTTTATTGGGAGCGCTCTGGGGTGCACCCCTATGGAGAGGAGGTCTGCCTGTGGGATGTTTATTGGGAGCGATCTGGGGGCTGCACCCCTATGGAGAGGAGGTCTGCCTGTGGGATGTTTATTGGGAGCGATCTGGGGGCTGCACCCCTATGGAGAGGAGGTCTGCCTGTGGGACGTTTATTGGGAGCGATCTGGGGGCTGCACCCCTATGGAGAGGAGGTCTGCCTGTGGGACGTTTATTGGGAGCGCTCTGGGGTGCACCCCTATGGAGAGGAGGTCTGCCTGTGGGATGTTTATTGGGAGCGCCCTGGGGGCTGCACCCCTATGGACCGGCAGGGCAGACGCAGGGGTGGGCAGCTGCCAGGCAGCCTCCACAATGGCCTAGGCCCACCCTGAGGGGTCCCTGAGGATGCAACCCCAGCCGCTGTATCTCTGCGGCTGTCCATCACTCACGGCAGCAGTCCCGCTGAGGAAGGGGGCGTGTCCTCGGGGAGGGGGATCCTGCAGGGGGTTAAGGTAGAGAGAGGTGACTGCGGGCGGGGCGGGGGGTGAGTGGGGGGGGCGGAGGCACTCCCAGCGGCTGCAGGAGGCCTCCCTTCCTGAAGTGGGACCTAGCGAGGCATCCGCGAAGCCGCCTTGTTCTCGTGCTTCTTTGCGCATCTCTCCTGAGGACCTCAGAGGAGGCGGGGTGATGGGCGGAGCCGGATCCTGCATTGCTGGGTCCTCTACCCAAACGCCAGGACGGGGCAACAGAACCTGCCCTCAACTCGGATGGGGCGCGGGCACAAGCCACGGGCAGGAGTGGTTGTTGTGAGCCCAGGGCTTCCTGGGGGATGGGGATCTCGGAAAGGCCTGGAGGGTGGTGATGAATTTGGAAGAGGAGCAGTTGTTTAGGAGAAGGAGGACACGATCCGTGAGGCAGGCTGGGATGAGAGCAGTGGGTCCAGGGGCTCAGTGGGGTCCTTCCATAACAGGAAGCCCTGCCCCCTCCTCCAGGGAGGCCTCCAGCTTCTGCCACCCGGGAGGGCTCGCTGCGGGCAGCAGAGGCCTAGCTCAGGAGGAAGGCCTGGGGACGATGAAGCCGCATCCCTGCTGGAGCGTCCCTGCTGGAAGGGGTGCGGGAGGCCCTCCTGCCCTCCCCCTAGGGAGGCCCGTTGCTGTTGTAGGGATCCGAGGGGGTGGTAGGGCCACCGCTCAGGGATGGGGTGGGAAGGCCAGGAGGGCAGACACGGGGCGGGAGCCCAGCTGCGCTGGGCGCCGAGGGGTCCGGGAGAGCGGAGGACCGCGGGGACTCGGGGCAGCCCCACCGGCGTCGTCTAGCGCAGGTTTTTCCACAGCGGAAGGCAGATAGGGATGGCGGGGAGCGCTGATTGCCTTTGGGATCCCTCCGTGACTCAGAGCACCCTCCAGCTCGTTGAACCGGGGCCGTGCTGTGTGCCGTTCCCCCCGCGCTCTGGCGGGTGCATAGTGAAGAAGGGATTTACCCCATATGTGGTGACTCCTTCACCCTGAACTCGCCCGCAGGCGGCTTCTCTGGAGCCCGGTGATGTGCAGCGGGACCGCAGCCTTTTCATGAGCTGCTTTACGCTCTCTCCCCACCCCTCCCCACCCATCACTCCCCTTTTATGTGTAAGGAACGGAAGTTGTTCTCTAAATGGACTCAGGCTTTGAAAGGTTCAAGTCCTGAATTGTCTGCTCGTGGGACTCCGCCTTGGCCACCTGGTCTCCTCCAGCCGGGGACCTGGCTTTGCACGCACGGATCCCAGGCCAGGGCGGAGCGGAGTCGGGGCGATCAGGACACGAGCCTCTGGTCCTTTGCTCCTCACCCCCCAGGCCGGGAGCTGGCCGAAGGCAGAGGCAGCGTGGGGGAGGGGCGGAGGGCTCGAAGACCCCGCCCCTCCCCAACCCCAGTGCCTCTGCCGTCTGCGACCGCACCCATTTTGTTCATTCCTTTGGGCTAAGGCACTTCTCCCAAATCTCTAGTATCGCTGCAAATATTTATGATCTGGGCAACCCACAACACGTTACGGTGGGTTCACTTTTCAGCTGGGAGACCATCTCGGGCAATGGCACCCAGGAGGCTAAGTTTAGATGCGAGGAGAGGAGCCCCTCTTGGGAAAGAGAGTGCGGGGGAGGGGAGGAGATGTCCGGGATTGAAAGCAAAGCTCCTGGGGCTGGGGGGTGGGGGGTTGGGCCTGGCCGGGGGAGCAGAGTGGGGGTGGGGCGTCCACCATGATTCCCCCAGGAAGAAGCTGGCTGCGAACGGTTTTGCGGCTTAGGCCGGGCGAGACTTCCAGTCTGGAGATGGCGGGGCTGGAGATCCGGAGAGAGACCCCGACTGGAGATTCAGATCCAGGGGTTGTCCGCACAGGGGTGGGATTTAAAATCTTGAGCTGGCCCTTGACGGTCCTCGAGGGGGCCCAGGATGGGGGTGGGGAGGGGCTTTGGCCGGGCCTCACAGATAGGCGTTGAGAGAGACGGAGGGCCTTGAGAGCTGACAGGGAGACACGCTGGAGTGAGCTCGAGGCAGGTTTTGTCCCTTTGGGATGATGGCTTTTCCCCAGAGTCAAGGGCTTAAGGAAAGGAGCAAAGCACAGAGCACCTATAGGGCTGCCTTCCAGACTGGTGGACCCAGAGGGGAAGGCTGGGGTTCCTGAGCAAGAGGGGAGCCCAGGGCTCATCCTTTTCACAGGTCCAGACGGGAGGGGCACACGCCCATGGCAGAGACCAAGGCTGGCCATGTTCTGGTGGCTCAGGTCCCAGCAGGCACTGGGGCAGCCCCTCGCAATGGGGTACCAAGGATGCTGGAACTGGGTCTTGCCTTATCGGTCCAAGGGAGCACACGTCCTTCAGAAGGTCAGCTGCCCAACAAGTGCAGTGCCAGCGGGCTGGGCATCTTGGGGCTCTGGGCACCCCAGAGAGAGAGACTTTGTGTCCTTTCTGCTGATGGAGCCAAGTGGGCCAAGTCCTGCCTCGGTTATCTTTGACAAGAGAAGGTGTCAACCGGGCACAAGTGACTCCCCCGCCTCTGCGGATCCTCTGCAAATACATTGCTAAAAATCAGCCACAATCTTACGTTTCAACCATGGAGTTGGTAGCTAAATTCAAAGCATCGCATCACCACCAAGAGTGCATCAGCCAGCCTTGTTCGTGAGGCTTCAGCCAACTGAAGGGACAGCCTGGTGCCTTGGGAAAGAGTCTCATGAAAAGGAGGCGTTGCTGGAGGGGGCCTGAGTGGAGAGGACAACCTTGGGCGCCCTCCCAGTGCAGGACCAGCTCACCCACAGAGCATCCTGAGTGGTGTAACTGAACAGCCCAGGGCTGGGAGGATTCCTTTTTTTTTTTTTTTTTTAAACTTATTTTATTGAAGTCTAGTTGATTTACAAGGTTGCGTTAATTTCTGCTGTACAGCAAAGTGACTCAGTTCTACATATATATACATTCTTTTTCATATTCTTTTCCATTATGTTTTATCACAGGATATTGAATATGGTTCCCTGTGCTGTACTGTAGGACCTTGTTGTTTATCCGTCCTATATATGCTAGTTTGCATCTGCTAATCCCAAACTCCCAATACATCCCTCCCCCACCCTTCTCCCCCTTGGCAACCACAGGTCTGTTCTCTATGTCTGTGAGTCTGTTTCTGTTTCGCAGGTAAGTTTACTTGTGTCATATTTTAGATTCCACATATAAGTGATACCATATGGTATTTATCGTTCTCTTTCTGACTTGCTTCTCTTAGTATGATAATCTCTATGTCCATCCATGTTGCTGCAAATGGCATCATTCCGTTCTTTTTTATGGCTGAGTAGTATTCCATTGTATATATGTACCACATCTCATTTATCCATTCATGTGTCGGTGAACATTTAGGTTGTTTCCATATCTTGGCTATTGTGAATAGTGCTGCTATGAACATAGGGGTGCATGTATCGTTTTTACTTATAATTTTGTCTGGATATATAGGTCTGGGAGGATTCTAATATCAGTTCTGTCACTCACCCAAAGTGGGACTTTGGGCAATTCATTCAATTTCCTCATCTGTCAAATGGGCATGAAAATCCCCAGGTCGCCTGCCTTACAGGGCTGTAAAGCGAATTAGATGGTCTCATCGATAAGAAACTAATCTGAAAATTAAAAAGAGCTTCAGCTTCCAGCTTTCCTCAACTCCTCCGCCTGAGTCCACCCTGAAATCTCTGAAGGCTGCAACATCATGGCCCGAATGGGGGCTGTTCTGTTGCCTTCCTGGGCTCCTCCAAAAGGTCAAATGACACTGCAGCTGGGAATTGGGAAGAACCAGCCTTAGCTCAGCCCTGAGCTAAGAGCAGATGACAAGATGGGAAAACTGGCTCTAAAGGCATGTAAGTTCCTCCACGTGCCACCTCCCACTCAAGGGTCATTTGACTTTCCATCAACAGCGGCTAATGATGTGGGGAGATACGACCCCGGGCGGGGTGGGGGGGTGGGGTCCATTTCTGCCCCTTCCCGTCCTGCGGAGCCTCATGGCGGGCTGAGGGCCTTGGGAGTCTCTGGGAAGCCGCCCGCCTGTAAAGGGCCGAGAAGATTCTTCGGCAGGAAGTGGATGCAGTCCCAGAGGGTGGGGTTTTTCCCTCACTGACCATCCGGGGAGGCGCCTGTCTTTCCTGGGAGCATGGGAGGTGCCCACAGCTGCTTGGGCTGGGTGCTTCTGGAGAGGTGGAGGTCCCGGTTTCTGAGTCGAGGCCAACCCCATCAGCCAGAGTTCATTCCCTTCTGTAGGCGCTCCTTTGACAAAAGGTTTTTGGAGCCCAGCGCTCCACACCGGACAGCATCGGCCCAGAGGATCGGGCATCCAGTCTGATTCACAAGCTCCCTTGTCTGTTAATTTGCAGTTCTGGCTCTGGCGGGGGTCCCCACGCAGTTGTGCTGTCACCTGGGAGCCTAGGCAGTCAAGGGCTGCGTTTCCAGTCTTCCACACACCCATCGTGCGTGGGGCCCGTGGGACTCTGTGGTTTTCAAGGCCCCCCTTGTTCTCTCTGTCCTGGAGGCCAGTCCCTTCCTCAACAGCTGTCCGCCTTACTGGTACGACTTGGATATGCTGGTGTCCATGCCTCCTCCACTTGTGGTTCAAGGGTAATCCCAACTATTCTCAGCCAAACATGGTAATCCCAAGCTCCTTGTCAGTGATTGGTGTAGAGTAAGCACGTGACACAATTCTGGCCAATAGGGTGCGAGAGGAAATGATCTGGGGGAGGAGCTTCCGGGAGAGGTTTCCCACTGACTAAAGAGAGGCGTTAGAAGAGGTGCCTTCTCTCTGCCTCCGTGGTGTCTGTGTGCGATGCCTGGAACATTGGCAGCTGTGTTGAAACCATGAGGGGAGCTAGCATGAGGACAAAGCTCACACACTGAGGAACCGAGCTGAAACACGGAAAGAACCTGGGTCGATGTCACTGAATTGCTGAATTGATCAACCTGGTGCTGCCCTTCCTCAAGCCTTCTTGATCTGTAAAATTTTCTTCAGTGCCTTTTCTGGTTGGTTTTTCCTGCTCCTTGCAGCGGAAGCATCCTTACTGATGGGGTCCCTGTCTCCATGTGCTTACAGCCTCTTTTGACCTCTTTGGGAGCCGTAGAGATTGGAATCAAGTGGTCTCATACTCTGAAAAAACTGAGCTAAAGCTGCCGAAGTGTCCAGGCTGCATTGCTGGATTTTCCCAAAGCTGTGTGCTTTGGTGACGGGGGTACTGAGCCCGAAGGCCTTCCCCAGAGGTGAGGTGAGCCCGTGTCCTCCGCACCCCTGGCCCCCAGGGCATGAGGGCTGGAGGTCTTCATGCTCATCCCTTGCGTGGGTGGGGGTCATCCCTCCGCTGCCGGCTCACACCGTGCCCCACCCCCTCCAGGGCATCCAACCTCCAGGGGCCGCAGCTGTTGCCCACCCTCCAGAGCGCTGAGGGTCCTTGGGCTCTGCTGCCCCAGAGGAGTCTGTCCCGTCCCTGCCTTTCAGTCCGTGGCTGCTTTCACCCGAGGTCACTTCCAGCCTGGGAAGAGCAGGGCTTCCGGGAGCAGTGGGGTCAGGGCCTCAGGAACGTCTGGGCAGGAGCCCCCGGAGCCAAGCCGGACGTGGAGGGGCCTGGGGTGCGGGGGGCAGCCTGGAAGTAAGAAGAAGGCCATTTGTCAGGGCTGAGGTTCTGGGTCGGGGCCAGGCTGACAACAAAGGTGACCCCCGGTGCTGGGAGCTCCTGGGGGTGCGGGGGGAAAACCGTGTCCTTTTCATCTGAGCTGCCCTGTGCTGGAAAGTTCGGTAAGTGCTCAGGGGACGTGTGTCCAGTAGATGCAATCATTCACTCATTCAACAGAGACATTGTGCCATTTTGTGCTAAGCAAAGAGATACAGTGCTGAGTAGGACAAGCAAGGTTTCGGTCCTCTGGGTCCTACGACCAAGTTGTGGGGGGGGGGGGGGTGCGGACGTAAACCGGGAACCGAATCACTGATTAAGCAGCCAGCTAACTAGCTAATAAGGAACGAGTATTTGTAGTTAGTAATGTGTGCTACAAAGCATGACAGCCCGTGTATAGTGTGGGAAGGGAATACTGGAGAAGGTGGACGGCGGTCTAGGAAGGGCCTCACCAGGGCAGAGCCGGGAGGATGAGAGGAGGCCAGCCATCAAAACTCCGCAGGAGGGGTCCTGGGGGAAGAGGCGCCAGATCAAGGACCCCGGGGTGGGGGGAGGGGACCGGACAAGTTCAAGGCCAGGTGTCTGGGAACTTCTGGGGACGCCGGTGGAGTTGAGGCTGAAGAGGATGTTGATGAGCCAGCCTCCTCAGCCCTGTGGACCACGGTCAGGGGGTCTGGAGAGACAGCTGAATGGTTCTGAGTTCCAGAATGCTTGTGTGGAGCATCTATATCCTTCTCTGCCTAAGGTTATCATTAGTCCCAGAGACCTAACCAGAAGTGCGTCTACATTCAGGGACAAAACGGCACCGATGCAGAAGAGGAGACCAGCGCAGGTCTGAGAGCAGGTAATAGCCAAGCTCTGAGGCATCTGCTTCCACACTCATGTGGACGTGACCTGTGATGTCCAGGGCTGCGGCTCTTCCTGCTTCGCCCTTCTACCCGCTCCCACCCACCCCTCACCTCAGTCCGTCGGCCAGAGCTTAGGTGGTTTTGCCCTGGAGGCCCTGCCACCCACCTCACCCCCAGTGCTCCTTCCACACGGCCCTCCTGGTGGGGGGAGATGGTGGACTCCGGCCAGGGACGACACCCAGCCCCGCCGTGGGAAGCCGGGCCGAGAGAGCTTGGCCCTGGGACGTTCCTGTCCCCGTGCTCCCTCCCTCCCAGGCCCCCCACCTGCCAAGCGCATCTGTGTCTGCCCAGGCCTGGGTTCCCGGACCTTGTGCATCTGGCCTGGCTCTCTTTCTCCAAATGACCCCTGGCCCAGGTACCCTGCTTGCCTCTGCTGCTGGCTGTACCCTTCCCTCCCGAGGATGGACAAGGATGGCATTAGGAGGCTTTGGTTTGGCACCTCTTAAGGACAAGAGTTAATAAAGAAATGGAAAGAGGCCCGGAGGTGAAGGCAGGCCTGGCTGGAATCTCAGCGTTCAGGCCCGTGGGACGTGGAGCCTTCCCTGAGCGACACGTCTCAGCACAGCCTGGTGTCATGAGCCCTTGGTGAACTGTGATACTGTTTTGATGTTGTGGGGTCGCTCCTTGCCTCCCCGCTTCTCTGAGTCCCTCCCCCTCTCCTGGGATAGCCCCCCCTCTTCTCCCCTCCCCCACACTGAGGGTCTCCTTGCCCCTCCCTGCTGCCTCTCAGCATGGGCCTCGGGCCCAGCGCTAGGCCAGCCCTGACAGCTATGCCTCCTACTTTGGCTCGGGGCTCCCTCCTCGCCCTGGCCAGCTCTGCAGACCCTCCCGGGCTGTGATGAGGCACAGGTGCCGTCACCTGGGTGACCCGCTGTCGCCGTCTCCCAAGTCCAGGGAGCAGTGTGCAGCCGAAGGCTGAGCCTCTGCTGGTCCAGGCGGCGGCAGGCTTGCTGTCCTCTGCGTGGCCTCCCCCGCCAGCCGGTGACCAGCCTCCGTCCCCAGCTCCTTCTCTCGAGCCTGCAGAGGCACTGAAGGAGTCCACAGTGGCAGCTTTTGGGTGTGAGGCTCCAATGAGGTGTGCTCGGATGCCCGTGGAAGGCTCCCTATATGCCAGGGTGTGACATTGCACGTTAGTGGCTATTAAGACCACAGGAGAGGACTTCCCTGGTGGCGCGGTGGTTGAGAATCCGCCTGCCAGTGCAGGGGACACGTGTTCGAGCCCTGGTCCGGGAAGATCCCACATACCACGGAGTAACTAAGCCCGCGAGCCACAACTACTGAGCCCGCGTGCCACAACTACTGAAGCCCGCGTGCCTAGAGCCCGTGCTCTGCAACAAGAAAAGCCACGGCAATGAGAAGCCTGCACACTGCAACAAAGACCAAACACTGCCCAAAATAAATGAATTAAAAAAAAGAAAGCCCACAGGAGTGAGAGTGCAGTGTGGGGAGTGTGGCGTGGGGGGCCCCCTGCACCCGCATTGAAAGGCCGACAGAAAAGAAAGGCACACGCCCACCTGCCCACCTCCTCCTAAGGCACCGCATGTACCAAAGGCCACCATCAAACCCTCCCAATAACAGAGCGAAACCTGCCCCTTCCCAGGGGCCTCCGAGGCCCCGTGATCCCACCGCCCCCCAGCCCCTACCTGGAGCACACGACCTTCACGCTGTCCTTGCCCTGGAGGAGCACGTCCACTTGCTGCTGTCTCCATTCTGAGCGTCTTCCCAGGCAGCCAGGCGGCTCCTCCCTCATGTCTCAGCATCTCTGGCTTTGGCTGTGTTCTGAGAGAGGCCATTCCTGACTACATTATTGAAAATATCACCTCCGTGTTAACTCTCTGTCCCCTTGTCCCATTCCCCGCCCTATTACCTGAAGTCGCATTAGCTAACCGCGTGTTTGTTCGTTTGCCACCTGTCTCCCCCACGCAGACGTGACCCCTGTGAGGGCAGGCCCTGCTGTATCTTCAGTGTTTGGGGGCGTAGTGAAGCCTCAAAACACTGTGGAGGGCACGAGTGAAGGAATGGGTGGGTGGGAGAATGGGCCAGTGGGAGCATCTGTGTGTACGCCCAGGCTGGACCAGGCTTCCCAAGAAAGGGAGTGTCACACCACAAAATACATTGCAGATGGATCAAGCCTGTAAAAGGGAAAAACAAAGCTATAAAATCACTGGATGAAAAGAGAGGAGAATATTTTCAAGATCTTGGAAGATCCTCCCAAGCAAGACAAAATCCAGAAGCTAGAAGAGCAAAGCCCGACAGATTTGACGCCATAAAAATAAAAAGCTGACGCGTGGCAAAATTACACGAGAAACAAAGTTAAAGGACATTTGACTGTGAGAAAATATTTAAAACATGTACAACGGACAACCGATTAATGGTGTGACATCTAAAGAGATTCCTTGAGCCTGTAAGTAAGACACATACAGCCCAGTAGAGAAAACTGGGCAAAGGAGAGAAAGGGGTAACTCAGAGACTAAGAAACACTCCTGGCCGGTGAACAGTTGACTAGGTCCCTAACCTCAGCAGTCACGGGAAAAACCCACGGCGAGGGGGGCAGAGCTGAAAGGAGGGTCAGGGATGCACCTGTGCCACAGACACGGGACGAGCGTAGTGCCTCGTTCAGCGGGAAGGTGAGCTGGGAAGGCTTAGCCACATTTAAAATGCACGCACTTTGTGACCCAGAAATCCCACTTTTAGGAACATATCCTTGCCAAACGCCGAAGGTGTCCCATGCCTCGTGGTCTGTACTAGGGCAAGAAGAAAGCAGAGCCACCTGTGTGTCCTGCGGCAGGAAGGTGGCTGCATGACAAAGAACTATACAGCCAATAACAAGACTCTGCTCTGGCCCTGAGAAAAGTTCTCAGCTTAGTAAGTGAAAATAAAAGCAAGATGCAGAACTACAGTATTGGCAGGACCCCCTTTGCATCTTTTTTCCCCCTTTGCAGCGTTTCAAGTCCTGCACGTGCATTCACACAGATGTACACACACACCTGTGCAGAGAACCGTCAACAGCAGGGAGCTCTGGGGGAGGTGGTTTGAGGACTGACTTTTCATCTTTCCTGTTTGTTTCTTTATCATAGAATTTTAGCAACTAAAATATACCACTATTGTAATTTCCCAGTAAGGAAAGAATAACTCATCGAGGAAGGATGCGGCTGGGGCGTGTGATGCTGGTAGGTCAAGATGGGAGGCCCGAGGATGGTGGGCCGGCTGGAGCCCTTGGGTGACTGCAGGGCACCTTCAGGGCAGGTTTGCTCTCTGTGGAAATCAAGCAGCAGACGCCGCAGAGGCCTCCCTGGACTCCCGGGCGGTGGACTCCTATAGCCCCACTTTTCTTTTGTCTGGAAAGACATGAAATCCAGATCTCCAGGGTGGGAGTCACAGAGGCAGAGCTGACCCCAGCAGAGAAGCAGGGACCCCTCTCCCGGCACAATCGGGGGCAGGGGTACCCTAGCAACAAGACGTGGCAGGACGCCAGCTCCGGCGTCACCCTTTCAGCTCAGCGATCGTGGGGTGGGGGGGTGTTCAGCAGTCCCTGTGCAGTCTCCTCCTACCTCCGATGATTTTGGGCTCCCCTTCCTAGGAGGCCCGGACCCCCCCTTCTCACAGATGCATCCACAGTACCTGGTCCATACCCAGGGTGGTCGGAAGCTCAGTTCTGGACGCGCCGATGTAGAGACGGGTACCAGACCTCGGGGCAGATGTCCAGCTCACAGGGGGGTGTGTGTGTCTATGTTCGGGGGGAGAAGCCCAGCTGGAAGCAGACCTTGGATGGGACTAGAGTCATGAGCTGGTGAAGACACCCGGTGGGGGCGGGGGGCGTGTAGAGAAGAACGGTGGGCCCGGGACGGAGCCCTGAGCCTCCTACACGTACAAGACTGATAATACTAAGGATCGTAGTAATCACTGCTGTGTTGAGCCCAAAGGGCCGGGCCCCAGTGGGGGCAGGGGCTCACCCAAGGCTGTCCAGATAGCACCTAGGTCTGCCTGGTTCCAAAGCCTGCCATCTGCCCCCTGGTCACTCTACTCTGTGTTTCTGTGTCAGACCTGATATCTCATCTCTGTTTTACTGCCCTTCCCCGCAACAGCTAATGTGACTGAAGACAGCTAAGCTGTTTTGTCTTTATTTCTGCCTCTGACCTTGGTCCTTGAGCTCAGGGAGCTGATCAGCTGGAGATTCGAAAGGTTGGGAAGAACTGGAAGCAACTGCCAGAGGCCAGAGGCCGGGGAGACCCAGCAGGGGCAGTGGGCAGATGCGCCGGTGGCCGAGGCTGACCGGGCAACGGGGCCGGGGCGGTCGTGCCCACTCGCACCGCCGAGGAGGACGAGCACGAGGGTACAGGGGAAGGAGGCCATGCCCGGGGCCAGCGGGAACTCAGTGGCCGCTGCGCATGGACCGTCCTCTTCCCTCATGTTCCCTCCCAGCCCCACAAGGTGGGCGGGCTCGTGGCTGTCCTGCATCTGCGGAGGGGTTACGGACACGGGCTGCCAGGAGTTGGGCCAGGCCTGTCTGGTGTCCCCTGTCAACCTCTGACCACCAGATGCGTAGAGGCTCCCATATTTGCTAAGCATCAACACTCACGTCTTCTTTCTACACATTTTCCCTGAGGCCTCACAACGACCCTATGAGTTGGGTATTGTGGGCCCCGTTTCACACCAGGAGACAGAGGCTCAGGAAGGTCAACAAAGGGCACCCAGCCAGCGGGACGCAGCGCTCGCATTCCGACCCAAGTGGCCACCCACAGCCCAGGCTGGTCTCTCCTCAAGACGGCACCCACCCTCCTTCCTTGTCTCGCCGTGTTTGATGGACTCTACGATGACCCTTTCTACATTTTGGCATCTTCGCAATCTGGGGGCATTGTACAGTCCTCGTCAGGCCAGGCTGCTGTTGTGACTCTGTTGCCTTTTCCCGGCACCCACATCAGAACTTGCAGGGTGGGCATCAGTGGCTCAAGAGAAAACGCTGGAGCCAGTAGCAGAGCGTTCTTGAGAAAAGGTGCTGAGCCGCTGTGCTTTGGACGGTGCAGAGGGCAGGACCAGGTGGAAAATCCCAACTCCGACAGCACTTGGGTCCTAAGAGACTCTGAGGAGTCGGACTCCGAATGCCAAGCGATTCTGGGTCTGCTTGACCTGGGGTGTCCCCATTTACGTCTCATGGGGGGCTGCGCATGCTCATGCCCCCCCCCCAAGTCCTCCTGCGGGCTGGTGGTCCTGGGAGACACACCCCAGAAGCCACATGGCCAATGTACAGCATCCCTCCCAGGGGCTCCTGTCTCATCCCAAAAGAGGGCAGGAAAGAGCACGTGGGTGCTCACAGGTGGCAAAGAGGGGGAGTCAGAAGGTTGGTCTGATCGTCTGTAGGGCTGACAATCGTCACCACCTGACTCTGAGCCAAAGCGGAGAGGAGGGTGAAGCCTGGGAGCCGGATCCTGCACCCTCTGGCGAACGGGTACCCACAGCCCTTCATGGGTGTGGCTCATGGCTCTGTTGCTAGGGCCCCATCCTGAGCCCAGCCCAGGGCAGGCATCTAACTGGTGTTCGCTGAATGGATGGCAGTTGCACATGGCTTTGGGGTCTCTATGACACGGGTTCAAATTATGCATCAGCCACTGCTCTGAGCCTCAGTTTTCTCATCTGTAAAATGGGGATATGATGTCTTCATGGTAGAGTTATTGGGAAGGTGAATTAAATGACGTTCATAAAGTACTGGGCTTCGTGGCCGGCAGGGACAGGTGGGAATATTTCTGAGGAGACCTGTTATCACGATTTATCACAGCACAAGGGTGAGACGAAGAAGTGGGCCAGGTGTGAACTTTAAGTCCT
Organism: Eschrichtius robustus; assembly: GCF_028021215.1. Taxonomy (NCBI): domain Eukaryota; kingdom Metazoa; phylum Chordata; class Mammalia; order Artiodactyla; family Eschrichtiidae; genus Eschrichtius; species Eschrichtius robustus. The sequence continues at coordinate 144,382,056 of NC_090828.1, forward strand.
GTCTTGGAAGGAAATTTCCAGAAGCTCCACGCAGCACTTGTGCTAACCTCCCACTGGCCAATCGCACGGCCACACCCAGGTGCCAGGGCGTCTGGGGGAAGGTAGTGTATTCTGGGTGGTCCTGTGCCCAGTGAAACCCAGGCTTGTGTTACTGGAATAGGTGGGAGAATGGACATGGGGGGGGGGTCCCCACACGCAACCTCAGCCACGGGGCCTCACGTCCTCACCTCACCTGTGTCTTGCGAGGCATGAAATACTGGCTTGGTGGCTTGGAGAAGACACTGCAGCCCAGAGAGTCTCCACGCATGTGTGCGAAGCCTCAGCCCGGGAGGGGCTGAGCATCCACCGCCCTCTCGCACTTGCCCCGCACCTGCCCCTGCTTCGAGACTCCCCCCGGGTCTCAGAGAAGTCCAGTTGCCCGAGACACCCTTCACCTTCAAGATTTCTTGCCACTGGATGGACCTGGCAGTTCTCCCTCTTATTCAGGATGGGAGCAGGGTGTGATTTGGCCCCCGAGACAGTGGCTGAGAGCACCTAGGGGACACCGACGTCAGTGGAACTCCAGGCCTGGGGGGACAGCATCTCTGGAGCAAGGAGGAGGTGGGCTCAGGAAGGGATCCCCCAGGGGCGGAAGAGCCGCTGCAGAGACAGAGAGACCCCCACAAAACAAAACAGCTTGATCACACCCATCAACAGGTTACTTATCAGCTGCACCGCCCGCAGCATCACCCTGAGCCTGAACGCGGAAGCGGCTCTGCTCACAAGTGAAGACGCATCTGGGGTTGATAACGCCGCAGCCCGGGGTATTCTGGTTCTGCCTTATTTAAAGGGAAGATCTTGCTGCCACCCAGCCGCACCTCACCCTCCAGACTGGAAACTATGTGACCCTCACGACAGGGTTTCGGTTAGACACCTCTGGCCAGATTTCCGAGCTGAAAGGAACATAGAGCTTCCCCGGGGCCAAACACACGCTCTGCACAGCTGGGGATGATGTTTTGTCCCGTCCCTTCAAAACAAAGCTGAAACTGAGCAAGGCATTGCTTTCAGATCAAATATTTGTTGGCTCACGCCTGTGTCCTGTGGGTTAGAAAACATGTTTTTTTGGTTTTAAAAATAGATTTCCCTGGAAAGAAGAATGGCAAAATCAAAGAAAAGTGTTTGGTGTGGCAGAAAAAAACAAACTCCTTTGCCCAAAAAGTCTTGAGGTCTGGCGAGCACCTAGCGGCTCGCAGCGTCTGTCGCCCTGGCGTGGGTCAGAGGACGGGGCTCGTGGCTGGTCGAGGGCCACGCAGTGGCCGCCTGAGTCCCTCAGAGGCCCCGAGGCAAAGCATCCCAGGGGCGGCGTCGCAGACGGGCGTCTCACAGCTCCCGTCAACCTCAGTTCCTGCCGGGCTGCGGCACCGCCCGAGGCTGCCCCGGGGGGGTCTGGGATCGCTGGGCGATCTTGGATGGAGGGCTTCTGAGAATGCACCCCCCATGCACGCCGGACTCTCGTCGCCCTCGTGCTGCCCCGAGGAGGGTCAGCACTTCCATGCGACCCTAGGCTCTGGCCTCAGCTGGGGACACCAGACTTGGAGCCTTGACCCCGGGCAGCTGTCGGTAGCCTGGCTTGAGCGCATGGCCCAGAGCCCAGGGTCTGTCCAGCAAAACAGATGCTCTCTCTTGGGGCTTTTGGATGCAAAACACACAGAGAAGGGTCCAGAGAGCAGAGAGAGGGAGGGTGAGAGTAGGCCATGTGCAGAGACTGTGGGGCAGCTCTGCTCCTGGGAGCAGGGGGCGGAAGGTGCGGGGACTGGAGGCTTAGGCGCACAAGAGCTGGGACACAGCAGCTGAAGCGGAGGCCCAGGGGCAGCCAGACGTGCGGCCGAGCCTCCGAGCTGCTGCCAGGCAGCCCGGGATGCTTCCCCATGGACCACAGCCCCCGGGGCCGCTCCCTTGGATAAGCTGAACCCTGTGCGCTGAGCTACCCGTTTAGCTGTAACCCTCAGATGTGCTGAAGGGGACATTTTCAGGGGTTGAGACGTTTAGCTGTAACCCTCAAATGTGCTGAAGGGGACATTTTCAGGGGTTGAGAGCAGCAGGCACGTACACAAAGGACAGCTCATTCCTTTCAGAGATGTGGTCCCTTCCCCACCTCTTCCAGGAAGCCCTCCCTGACCACCTCTCCACCTGCAATCCTCAGCCCTCTCCCTCCTTGGAGCATCCACAGAACTTGTCCCTGAAGGTCCCCACCTCCCACTGCAGCCCAGCTCTCCATCTTCATCTTCCATCTCCCCAGAGGCAGGGACTGCTCTGGACTCCGTGAGTCCCTGCCGCTCGGAACTTGAGGCCCAGAGTGTGGCTGTTGCTCAGTACTTAGCGTAGGTGGGCTGGAGGGTTCACTGCGCAGCCTGCGGGTGGGTCCTGTGTGCCACCTGTGCCCCCAAACAGAGAACACCAGCCCTGAGGGCCTCTTGGGACAGCGAAGAGAACTCGCTGTGGACTTTGCTCGTGGTGGAGCCAGCGGGGCAGCATTTAGCCTTGGCCTGAGCACTGGAGGTGGGCGGCAGAGGCCAGCTAGCGAGAAGGCTGGTACCTAGGAGACGGCCAGATGTACAGGCCAGGCTCCAGGCTGGACCCACTTGGAAAGGTGGGGAACCTTTCTTACCTCTCAGAGCTCAGTTTGTGCTATTAGCTTGGACAAGCTGTAAAAGAAAGGCAAGGCCCTTGGGCTTGCCTTGAACAGGGGAGCGGGGGCTGGAGATCCCGGCTTGGGAGAGGAGACACTGAAAGCTCCCCACGGCAGCCCAGACCCTCCCCTCCGCATGCCCTGCCTCGCTCCATGCTCTGGTGACCCCGCCCACCTCCCCTGGAGGCTCTGAGGCTCCTGAAGGCAGGCAGGGCCCGAGTCCTGTGTTTCAGGGTCCGCCAGCAGGCAGCCCCAGGCCCGGCATGGAGGAGATGAGGTTTGCCCTGCAGAGACAGAGATAGATAGGGCAGGAAAGGGGGGCAGTCTGATCTCAGGGGGCCTGCTGGGGGCAGAATGGGGTGTGGGGCCTGGGCTGGGCTGGAGAAGGGGCGCTGGGGATGCCAGGAGAAGGGCCTTGGGGAGTGCCCCCGAATAGCGGGACTCCAGGGTTGGTGGAGCTGCCAACCTGACATCCCCGCCGAGGTTCACACACACACCTGCTCCTGGCCCCGCCCCCTCATCCTCAGCGCGCACGTACACACACACAACACACAGGCATGTGCACACGTGGGCGGGAAGAGCTTGGGCAGAGGTCAGGAGCCATCACTAAGCTTCAAGGAAGGAGGGGCATTGAGGGCTGGCCCCTGATGCCACGAAGGAAGCTGCCATCACCAGGGGGTGAGTGAGATGAGAGTGGAAAGGCTTTGTCATTCTTAATAGTCACATGTCTGGTCCATGGCAGATGCTGGAAACTTGTAGTTAATTGATTCTCACAACAAGCCTGTGTAGTGAGCATTCCTCTTCCCCTTTTGCAGATGAGCAAACTGAGACCTTGGGAAGTTATGACTCTTGCTGACGCCTAGACACTTACTATGTGTGGACGCAGTTTCGAAGCCAGGGCGCTTGGGTTCCGGTATCTACGCTCTTTCCACCCAGCCCTCAGCCGCCTTCTGCAAAGTGGCCTCGAGAGGGACACAGAGATGGGACTCGGGAACATCTGGGGCTGTGAAGCCTCCTAACTTGGCTTTGGAGTGACCACCAGCCCTGCAGACTAACACGCTCAAGCTCCATCAGGCCGAAGGGGTTGGTTCCCCCAATAGAGCCCCCTCAGGTCAGGTCCCTGGGATGTAAAATCAGCACCTTTGTCATGTTTATGTCCATAATTTTGGGGGGAAAGGAATGAATAACGAAAATAAAAAGCAGCTGCGTAGGGGCTGCTTGGAAGCCCATCAGCTGTAAGGACCTGGCCCTGGGGTGTCCCATCGCATCTGGCTCGACACCATCCCACTGCCCAGGCTTGCCACTGCAGCTGTGGTCAGCGTGGGTGATGTTCTCAGCTCCCATATCCATCCACACGCAAGCCTGTGATCCCTCCCTCGGCTGTGAGGCTGGCCACAGCCATTCCCACGCAGGGCTTTGTGACGGGGCGGGGCTGTCACAGCCAGCAAGAGCGGGAGAGGCAGCTCCACATTTTTCTTTCCGTTTGTTTGTCTGTTTATTCAAAATATGCATCGAGTACTTTTTTTTTCTTGCGCAAAACCTTTTTTTTACCATTTTTATTTTATATTGGGGTATAGTTGATTTACAATGTTGTGTTAGTTTCAGGTGTACAGCCGAGTGATTCAGTTATACGCATACATGTATCCATTCCTTTTCAGATTCTTTTCCCTTATAGGTTATTACAGACTACTGAGTAGAGTTCCCTGTGCTGTACAGTAGGTCCTTGTCGATTACCTATTTTATACTAGTAGTGTGTATATGTTAATCCCAACCTCCTAATTTATCCCTCCCCACACCTTTCCCCAGGCAGCTCTGTTTCTGAAGACCCAATGGCTTTGCCTTGCAGCGTTCTGGCTTTCTGAATCCTGGAAACCGGTGTCACCAACCTCCACCTACAGAAGCTCTGGGGGAAACAGAGTGAGCGGCTGTCCACTCTGGAGGGCAGATAAGGGGTTGTCCAGGTCCTGTGTGTGAGAGAGACACAGAGGAGGGTGGCCAGGGTGCTCGGGTGGGAACCTGAGCTGCAGTAGCCACAGGGCCAGGACCCAGCCCCCCGCAGGGTGGAACATAGCCAGGGTGTCACAGGGTTGGAGGGTGGGACGCCACCACGGGGTCATGGCGTGGCCACTCCTGGGCCAGTGGGCCCTCACGCAAGCCTCCCACTGCCTGGTGAGGACCTTTTGTCAGCAGTGGTGTGGTGACAGGCCGGCAGGCCTGTCACCTGTGTGTGCACCGCCTGCATGCACATCCAAATTCTCGATAGCCCTGGGCAACCGGACATCCCAAGACCGGAAGTCTGCTCTTGAAGATGGTAATAGTTAGGGCAGGCTGACCTGCTGTAGCACAGAGACCCCAAAATGTGATGGTTTAAGCCCAAGAGAGACATATCACTCTCTCGTCCAACAGTCCAGGATGCAGGTACTAGGTTGGCAGGGGCTTTGCTCCACATAGCCCTTTGGGGATCCAAGTTGCCCACAGCTCTGAGATCTTCAGCTCTTGGGGCCTCAAAGGCCACCTGGGGTTGCCAGTCAGGTTGCCAGCCTGGTCAGCTGAGAAGAGGAAAGAGCTGGAGGGTCTGCGTGGGCAGGCGGCCCCATGCCCCTCCCTGGCCAGGCCCGCTGCCATGTGCTTACCCTACACCCCAGGGAACACAGAAACTGAGTTCTGATCTTCCTTAAAGAGGTGCCAGTTTCAGCAGCTCAAGCAGCCAGTCCACAGTGAGCACCTGCTTTGTCCCGAAGCGCGTGCCAGCCCCACGCGTGGTCACAGGGGGGCACTGTGGGGAAAGAGCAAAGCACCACAGTCGCCGGGTGTTGGCTGCACTGGAGGACTCCGGGCTCCGGGCTGCAGGCTGGGCTGGGCTTAGGGGGTGCAGAGAGAAGATGCCAGACAGATGAGCCCAGCAGACAGAGCAGCAAGGAGGATGCCAGGACTGCAGTGGCCCGAGGGGCAGTCAAGGCACGAGGAAGGGGCAGGTGAGAGGTCACCTGGAGGGCAGGAAGGGGGCCTGGGGGGAGGGAGAGCCCAGGCTCCTGTCTGAAAGGGCAGCTGCTATTCGGCGACAGCTGCTTGGTACCCGGCAGGAATTGGCACCTAGGGTGGCCCAGTCTTCTGATTTATCTAGAATAGACAGAAATGCAAGGTGTGTGTCTGCGGATGTATGTATGTGTGCACACTTGAGAGTGTGTGTGTGTGTGTGTGTGTGTGTGTGTGTGTGTGTGTGAGAGAGAGAGAGAGAGAGATCTTGACTTTTTAAATACTGGCTGGAGGTTGAGTCAGCTTTGCTGCAGGCAAGTCTGAGGTCTGAGTCCTGGGGCCAGCCCTGAGCCCTGTGCAACGGAGACACCCCAGGAACTAAGTGATGTGATTCAGAAGCAGACGACCAGGCAGCAGTGTCTGGAACCGGGGTTTGTGACCAAGGGGCCCGTTCACTGTATTGAATGGGTCAGCCTCTTCATTCCAGGTGCCTGTCATTGGTACCTCATTTTAATTTTCATAAGAAGCCTCCGAGATGGATTGGGAGTTTGGGGTTTGCAGATGCAAACTTCTATATATAAAACAGATAACCGGGACTTCCGTGGTGGTCCGGTGGTTAAGAATCCGCCTTCCAATGCAGGGGATGCAGGTTCAATCCCTGATCGGGGAACTAAGATCCCATATGCTGCGGGGCAACTAAGCCCACGCGCCTCAACTAGAGAGCCCACACATCGCTACAAAGATCCCGCGTGCCGCAACTAAGACCCAGTGCAGCCAAAAATAATAAATAAATAAAATAAATAAATATTTTAAAAATGCAGATAACCAACAAGGTCCTACTGTAGAGCACAGGGAACTATATTCGACATCCCGTAATAAACCACAATGGAAAAGAATCTGAAAAAGAATACATATTACTGAATTACGTTGCTGTACAGCAGAAATTAACACCACATTGTAAATCAACTAGACTTCAATAAAATATATTAAAAAAAAAAAAAAGAAGAAGCCTCCGAGACAGCTGTGGTGATGCTCCTCTTTCCACGGCTGACAAGGCTGGAGCTCAGAGAGGTCGAGTCACTTGTGCAAGGTCACACAGCTCATAAGCAGCCCTGACAGACTTGATCAGCCTTGGGGGGGTGGGGGTGGTGGAGACCAAAGCCTCTTCAGGAAGGAAAGCGGAACTCCGAGCAGGGCAGTGATTTGCCTCAGGTTACTCAAGAGCAAGGTACACTTGGGGGCCAGGCTCCAGGCCACAGATGCTCACTTCCTTCCCACGGTTGCTCTTTCCCACTCAGCCCCGGTCCCTCTGCACTGTTGTGACTGCAGTTGGAGCTTCACCTCCCCGGCAGAGCCTGCTGTGAGCTGAAGCCTGGGGATCCCTTCGTATGGCGAGACTTGCACAAAGTACACAATCGCCTGCTGACTCATCTTCTGGCTGAGCCGGCACTCTGGTCTACCCAGTTTCGGGCCTGGCGCACCTGCACCGCATCTCTGGCGGGATGTGGCAAAGCCAAGCCACGTGGGATCTTCCTGAGCTCTGGTTTCTGTGGCTAATTCATGACACGTGTGGCCTAAATGTCGGCCTGTGCACGTCTATCCAGCTTGGCCCGGGTGGATCTTTGCCTTGAGGCAGGGAGCTGGCCTCCGTGGCCTCAGGGAACCCTTCCCGCTGGGCACAGCCATGACTGGGGGAGCCCAGAGCCACCCCCCAAAGGGGATGGACCTAGAATCCCTGATGGGGTGGAAGGACTGCCACGTGTCTTTTCTCCCTGGCCAAGTAGGTGTCGGTGCCCCATTCTTCCGTCAACCTTTCCCGAGCCCAGCTTGGGAAGGAGGTGACCTGCAGCTTTGGCCTCCCTCCTCGTTCTCCAGCCCCCACTCCCTCCCCCTCCTTCCACTCAGACCAGCTCTGGATCAGCACAGTGAGCTCCCAAACCCACACCCACTGAGGTACAAATCACTGAGCATGGTTACAGGATGCCCGCCCTGTAACAGGTTCTCGGGACTTCAGACTCGGACTGGGACTCACACCATTGGCTCCCTGGTTCCCGCCCCCTTGGGCTGGGGCTGGGGTAGCACCACCAGCATCCCTGGGTGCCAGCTTGCAGGTCGCAGATGGTGGTACTTCTCAGCCTCCACAATCACATGCGCCGATGCCTATAATAAGTTTCGCCTTAGGTTATATCTCTATATATCCCATTGGCTCTGTTTCTATGGAGGACCCTGACCTTGACATTCTCTCTTGTCAAAGTCCCAGCCGGCATGTTGCTCAGGCCCCTCTGCCTTGTCGCTCGGCACTTCTGGAGTGAAGCCCCTGTTCGCGTGGCCCAAAGGCGTCCCTGCCTGACCCCTGCTTCCCACCAGGGGAAGAGGTGCAGGAGGATGGGCACAGCTGGCCCATCCCTCCCACTCATATCCCATCGGCCAGAACTCGGGATCATGGCCACGCCCGGCCGCAAGGGAGGCTGGGAATGGGGTCTTTATTTGGGGTGAACACCAGCCAAGCTAAAAATCAGGTCTGTCACTGTGTGTGAGGGAGAATAAACGGTGGGGGACAACTAGTAGGTGCTGACAAAATTGGCGAATAAAACAGACGTGCTCCTGCCTTGAGGGGACTCACGGCCAGATGGGGTGATGGACATCAAATGACAAATGACCCTAAGAGTTATGCTTCCCACTCTGCTGAGTGGTACCATGGAAACGCACAGGGAGCGCTAACGAGGGTCGGGCAGGGCAGGGATCAGAGCAAAGACCTGGAGGAGGATAGGGTGGGGGGGGGGCAGTGAAGAGGTTCCCACCGGGCAGAGAGTGGCAGGACCTTGTGTCCGGCAGGAAGGTGGCACTTAGAGGATTAGCAGGAAGGTTGCTCTAGTCGGAGCCCTGTGAGCGATGGGGGGGGAGCAGGGGGGCTGTGAGATGAGAGGGGTGACTCGGGCAGGCAGGGCCTTGCAGCCAAGGGTAGGGGCTTCCTTCCCAGCAATGGTGGAGGATTCAATGGAGGGGGTGACACAGCTGCACTGCAGCTTCAGATCATTCCACGTTACTGCCTGTTTTTTCTGGAAATGGGGATACTGGAGCTCAGCAAAGGTTACAGGGATGCCGTGGGGGAAGTGGTCCCACTGGGGACAGGGGGTGGACAGAGGGCTTGCTGGGCTCTACTCCCTGCTGGGCCTCTTGTGCCTAATGAGAATCACAGGAGGTCGGACTTGGGAAGATGGCAGAGAGCATCCAGCCCAAGTCCTCTGTGGTCCGGACGAGGAGGCTGAGCACAGAGAGGGAAAGGGGCTCAGCCAGGTCGCCCAGCAGCCAGAGCTGGAGCCAGAACCGACTCCCCGGATGGCAGCAGGACGGAAGCAGGCTGGTTGGGTCGGGGTCACTGGGTTGAATGGGTGTCACCTGGCCCCTGGGAGCTACCTGTCTGAAGCAGCTCCAGAAACTTAAGTCTGCTAATTAATTTCTAATTCCAGCCCTAAGCCATAAAATCAAACCACATACTGATCTGCCCACAGTTGCCTGACAGCTGGCCTGTCTGATCCTGGCTGTCTGCTCACAAATTGGTATTAGTGGCACCAAGAGCAGATTAACATGGTGACCAGGCACCCAGCAACTTGATGCCACCAGCTGGGCTGCTACAGCTGCCAGTCTCCCCCAGCTGCTAAGTGGTCCAGGCACCTGCATTCCCCCAGCCTTCGGGTGGAGAGCAGTTCAGGGTCCAGCAAGGGATGGTCCTCCCTTGGCAACCAAGAGATGCTACTGGTCCAGCATAAGATATAGGAGAGGATGCAGGGAAGCATGGCCAGGAAGGCCAAGATTTCAGGGTTAGTACAGGGCTTAAGAATCAGTGGGGGGACTTCCCTGGTGGTCCAGTGGTTAAGACTTCACCTTCCAATGCAGGGAGCGCAGGTTCGATCCCTGGACGGGGAGCTAACATCCCACATGCCTCAGGGCCGATAAACCAAAACATAAAACAGAAGCAATATTGTAACAAATTCAATAAAGACTTTAAAAATGGTCCACATCAAAAAAAATCTTTAAAAAAAAAAAAAAGAATCAGTGGGGTCCATGGACATTCATCACCTGAGCCAAAGCCCACATCGCAGAGCCAGAGAACTGAGCCCAGAGAGGCAGGCGCTATGCCCACAGTCACACAGCACAGGCCTAAAGCTCTGACTCCCTCCCTATCAATCTAATGTTTTTCCTGTTCCACCACTTGGAGGATGGGCCTTTTCCACCATTACTAACCTGAGTCTCTCTTTTATGGATTTGTCCACTTCGTCAATTACCATCTTCTAAGCACCTACTGGGTGCCAGACACTATACTAGGCACTGGGATGCAGGAAGCAATCACTGTGGAAAAGACTAGAGGCATGACAGGGTCATTCACTGCGGTGAGGGCAATGTACGTTATCTAACAGCGAAAGGGGAGGAGTGATGGAAGGGAAGATATCTCAGAAGGGATGAGTGATGATGTGGGTTGCATTAGATAGGGTTGGAAAACACCATAGTAACAACAGAGTAAGCAAAGCATCTCTCTCTCGTGTGAAATTCCAGAGCTAGTACGGCGATTTTGATCTGTAAAGACCTGGGGGACCCAGGCTCCTTGCACCTTCCTGCATCACTATCCCTAGAGAAAAGCCCTGGTCCTCATGGGCCAAGATGGTGCCTAGAGCTCCAGCCATCACATCTGCACTCCAGGCAGCAGGATGGAAGGACAAAGAGGAAGGAGGCAAACATATGGTCGCCAAAACATGCGTTACAAGAATGTTCAGTGTCAAGAACTATGAAGGGGCTGAGGTTTTACTCAACATGAAAGCTAGTGTGTCAGCCTGTCACTGTTTTACAGAGGTTGGCAGAAGATGCGAGAACCATGGACTTTATTACTCACAGCACAGCAAGTAGCAAGAGCGTCAGCATATTTGCATCAGTTCCTCTTGTTCCCAAGTCCCAGGAATCAACATGGATGGGCCCAGATGGATGCTGCACATGCAGTGAGGTGTGTTACAGGGGAGGAACCCTGAGATTAGGGAACCTGGAGCTTTTATAATGGGAAGTAAGCACACCCACCATTTGCTCCATTGGGAGACATGTTTTCTTCCAAGACTCTTCACAATAGAAACATCCTTCAAAAGATGGCTTTATTCACGATAGCCCAAGCCTGGAAACAGCCCAGGGTCCATCAACAGGGGCATGGATATATTCACACAGTGGACTACCACTCACCAATAGAAAGAAACCACTGATAACAGTAACAACAAGGACGACCCTCAAAAACATGATGCTGACCCAAACCCATGAGACACAAGAGTATATATTGTGTGAATGATCCATTTAAATGAAATTCTAGAGCAGGAAAAGCTAATTGATGGTGGAGAAAATCAGAACAATGGTTGCCTAGCAGTGGGGAGAAGGTGAGGATTGACTGGGAAGGGGTGTGGGGGAATTTTCTGGACTGCTGATTCTCCATGTATTTGTCAGGACTCACCAAATGTACACTTAAAGTTTGTTCATTTCATTATATGTAAAAAAGTATATATACACAAATATACACAGAAGTATTTGGGGGGAAGTATACTGGTGCCTGCAATTTACTCTGAGATGAGTCAAAAATAAGAATGTTGATGGAGGGATAGAAGGATGGATAGATAGATGATAGGTAGATAGATGGATGATAGATCATACAGAATCTAGGGGATGGATATGTGAGTGTTCACTATATAACTCTTCCAATTTTTCTGTATATTTGGAAATTTTCATGATAAAATGGGAGAAAAAGAGGGGGCAGAGGTCATATACCAGCTGTCCTTTTAGAGGGTTCCCAGAAGCTGCCACATGACCCTTCTGCTCCCACCCTATTGGTGAGAACCTAGTCACATGGCCATACCCAGCTGCAAGGGAGGCTGGGAAATGTAGTTCCAGGGGAACCTGGATCCTGGTAAAACTCCTAACACTGAGAAAGAAGGAGGGAACAGACACTAGTGATCAACCCGCAGCCCCTGCCACGAGCAGGACTGCTCTCAGCCCACACGGTGCCTTCATGGGAATTAGAAAAAGGCACCCCCTCCTCTGGGCTGGTGGGCCTGGGGCCTGGGCGCAGCTCAGAGGGGCTGGTGGCGGCCCTCTCTTGCCCCCAAGGCCAGATGTCCTCCAGTAGGTGGAGGGTGTCAAATCCCAGGTCAGACCCTTGGGGCCAACAACAGGTAGCACTGTGGGAAATCACCCACCATAGCTGAGGCCAGAAGAGGTGAGCTGTGCTTTCTTAGTGCTTCTGGAACTTCTCTGGAGGCAAAAGAGGAGATATGGAAATGCTTGATGAGCATTGCGTAACCCATCGTGGACGCTAGGCAGGAAGGTCGTCCGTGGGCTTTTCACATCTTGCGTGTGTGGTTTATGTCTGGGCTACACATAGGATCGAAGGGGCCTGGGATTTTTGTGGAAGGCATGGCGTAACCCTATGCTGGCTTGTTTGATGCCGGAAAGGCTGAATTGCTCTGGGCCTGGCTCAGAAACAGAGCAGGAAGCTCTGAAACACGGAGGGTGTGCGTATAGGGGGCATGTGCGACCTGGAAACCCTCCTTTCTTCCCCTTGGAGATGTGCTGCCCTGGAAGGAGGGGCAAGACACAGAACTCTCAAAAGAGTTGTGCTTCTCAGCCCACGGTCCTTCCGTTTACCAAGTAGCTCAGGTTAGAAATGTAAGCGTCATCCTTCACCCTCGTCTTTCTGGGTCTTTCCAGAATCTGACACTTTCCCCATGGCTGCACCCATCTATTGCCAGGTGATTGCTACAGTCCCCTACCTGGTCTCCCAGGTTCTGCTTTTGTCCCTCTACAACCTGGTCTCCACACACAATCAGAGGGATTGTCAAGAAAACCCTGTGTCAGAAGAAAACCCAGGGCGTGTGGGGTGGGAGGCTGTTCGTGGGTGACACCGTGGGGCTGGAGCCAGAGCCTCTGGGCCCTGTCAGCAGATGCTGACTGGCTGACAGCAGAGGACAGGAACCAAGTTATACCTGACCTTAAAGCAGCAGGCTGGTCGGAATTGAGTGAGAGATGCCATCTACGAAGAGTCCTCCTTCAAAAATTGTAATCAGGCTTTTGGCTTAATGTCCCGAGTTGTTGTACAAGCGGAGAAGATGAATCATCACCCGGATGGTTCAGTATGTACGACGAGGTCCAGACAACTCTCCCCTCGCATGACTGTGGTGGATTGACCGACAGAGATGGGAAACCGGCCAAGCATATTGAAAAAGCAGCTGCTTCTGTGTGCTTTCTTCCAACGCACACGTAAAAACGTACACACATCTTAGCTGCAATGTATTTGGAAGGCAATTAACATGAACGAATTCAGCTGGAAATGAAGTTCCCCTTTGGAACTATCTCATTTTGTAAAATCAGTGCTTAAAGACAAAAGGATTTAAACTTGAAATGAAGAAACATTTATGTCAGGATGGCAGGTCGTGTCAGTTCTCTGCTCAAAACCCCAGCAGAGCCAAGTTTAAACTTTGAGCCATCCTGACTGCCAAGGGGATCCCCTGGGAGCTTGGCAACCCCTGACATCCAGACTAGGTGACCCCAGCGTCAGCCAGCACCCGGTGCCCATCCCGGCCACTCACGCCCCTTTGCGCTCCTCCACAGCAGCCTCACCGGCCTCCTGGGTGGCTGCCTCGGGGCCTTTGCCTTGCCCTGACGGCTCCCTGGCTTCCTTCAGTCTCTGCTCCCATGTCACCTCCACAGAGAGGCCAGCCTCTCAGCTCTACCCTTTCTTCCTGCTCACTTTCCCTCGAGATGTGGGTGTCCCCGGTTTTGTTCTGGAACCCCCAGAGTCTAGAAGAGCTCGGGCACAGAGTAAGAGCTCCGTTAAGTTTCTCGAATCAGGAGGAATGAGGAAGGGTTGGACAGTGCTTGGGTAGCAGAACTTTGCCTTTGGAGGTGATGTTCCCCGGTGGAGGGAGCTGACTAATAAAATAACAAAGGCCTGGGAAGCATCCAGGTGGATACGCGCTGGGTCGGCCCAACAGCTCGCCCGTGTGAACTTCACGGCCTCAATGACTTCGGCTGTACAATGGGAATAACCGGGCTTGCTTCTGAGTGTGAGGAAGTGAGGCTTCGGGCCTCATTCAAGGCTCAGTAGCATAATTATGGGTCATGAGCACCCATAAGCTCAGATCAGAAGCATTTAGGAGTCTTAGTACGCTCCAGTTACCTGATTTCCGTAACAATGAACTCCTAGTATTACGGACTAGCAACGGCGGCCCAGAGAGGTGCGGTATGTGGCCTCAAGGTGCACAGCTACACCTGAAGGACAGCATTAACTCCTGTTTTGCACATTAACTGAACTAAATGCCACCCGTTCTGGGAACAACGCAGAGGTCCTCGGGTGCTGGGCCCCCTTGGGGTAGCCTCCGTGTCTCCCCACCAGACCCTCACTTTCCAGATGAGCTTGACCAACTCGGGAGGGGTGGGGGGTGGGCGGGCCGGAGGCGTGTCACGGGTGGAATCTGCCTGCTCTGCGGTCACTGGCTCTGCGCTTTCTCTCAGTCAGGCTGCAGCCAGGCCAGGGGCTCTGCAGCCACAGCCTTCCCTTTTGCAGACCTGTGCACACCCTCCGGCATGATTGGTGGGGCTGAGATGCCCCCAGCACCGCCAGCCCCTTCAAAGCCTTCTTGCACTCGGAAATCTACTTGCCTTTCTAGGGCCCCCAAAGCCCCATGGAATCAGCCTTCTTGCTATCCCTCGGCATATTCCAAACCTCTTTTGGGAGAAAATATTTAAGAGGAAACCTGATGGGTGAGGGGGAACCAGCCAGCTAAAGAGTCAGGGGAACAGCGTGTCAGGCAGAGGGAACAGCAAGAATGGGGTCCCTGCGGCAAAAAAGCCCCCGGCAGCTTCTGTGATGGCCCAAGGCTTGGTGTGCAAGGTGAGCACAGTGAGAGGAAAGGATGAGAGATGAGCCGTGGCCACATGGCTCAGGCAAGAGGTGTAGATTTTAAGCAGGAGTGTGCCCTGATCTGGTTTCCGTGTTCATGAGCATTTACCCGCCTGAGTGAGAATCTTGAGGTGCTTTCCTCGTTCCTCCTTCAAGAGTTCCCCTGCCCACCCCAAACACACACACACACACACACACACACACACACACACACACACACGCACACGCACACAGCCACACCTCCCATCTGTCCCCAAGCCTGGTGGATTCACACCCCAAATTGCCTCTGGCCAAGCCTGTCCCTTCTGTTGCCTCTGCTATGACATCTTGCCTGAGTGACGACAACCTAGGAACTGCCCCCCATCCCCCCGCGTCAACCACAGCCTCACCCCTTCACCCCCAGCCCAGGGCTCCCGGCTCATGGGCCACCGTGCCCCTTCACCCGCTCTGGTCACTGGAGCCCACACCACATCCTCAGGGCAAAGGTCAGTGGCTCATTTGATTGTCCCGTGCAGTGCAGAAGTGAGGGCTCAGTGCTGCCAGACATTTAGACATTTCAGGGGAAGTCTGAAATCCCCATTTTTATGGGCAATCTCCCAGTCTTAAAATACTAGCTCAGGGACTTCCCTGGTGGTCCAGTGTCTAAGGCTCCGTGCTCCCAATGCAGGGGGCCTGGGTTCGATCCCTGGTCAGCGAACTAGATCCCACATACTGCAACTAAGAGTTCACATGCCACAACTAAGGAGCCGGCGAACTGCAGCTAAAGATCCCGCATGCCGCAACTAAGACCCGATGCAGCCAAATAAATAAATAATTTTTAAAAACCCAAAACATTAGCTCAAAGCCAAAAATGTTTTAACACTGGTAGAACCAAACAAATGCCATGCAGCAAAGCTAGTCCAGGCCTTCGGATCCGCAGCTGCTAGCATGGCATCTAGTCCAGAAGCTGACAGTCAATCTGTTATTCAGTCAACAACCCACAAGTGGGGACTGCTCACCGTTGCCAGGCATTGAGCTGGAATAGCGAGAGAGTCAGTATCTTCTGTTTTCTCCTGCTCCTTTAAGGCTTTCATGATTTCATTTAAACCTTCGGTTCATGTAGAATTTATTTTGGTATAACATATGAAGTGAGGGTGTAAACTCATTTCTTTTACAGATGGGTAGCCAATTGTCCCAATACCAAATATGGATAAATCCTGCTTTTAAAATGCCAACTTGACTATATAGTAACTTCCTATATATATATTGGGTGACTTCCTATCATTTCTACATTATATGTCTATCCATGGACTTGCGCTATGTTTTAATTATTTTAGCTGTATAATAGATTTTAAATACACGGAAATATCTGATAGAGTTATCTCTGCTCTTTATATTTCTTTTTCAAACTTCTCCTGGCTAATCCTGCTTGGGTATCTTTCCATATCAACTTTAGAATCAACTTGTCTGGTTCCATGAAAAATCCTGCTGGTATTGTCATTATGATTACGTTACTGTGTAGATTAACTTAGGGAGAACTGACATCCTTATAATGCTGAATCTTTTTCCCATGAATGTGGTATAAGTTCACATTTGTATTCTTTGGTAGCATTCAAAAAGTTTTCTTCACATAGCATTTGCACTTTTTAAAAGAAGTTTATTTCTAGGTTGCTTTTGCTAATGGAGTCTTCTTCCATTGTATTTTAGTACTGGCTATTGTCTGTATATTTCAAAGCTATTGATAATAGAAAACTAATTTTGTATCCAGTTACCTTACTCAATTATTTTGTCATTTTCAATAAGCTTTTGGTTGATTCTTGTGGCATTTCCAAGTAAACAGTCAAATAATCTTCAAATTGATAGGTTACCTCCTTTCCAGTTTCTAGTATCTCCCCCCTGGCTTGGGGTTAAAATATATAAAAGTCAATTCATGGCATTATCCATCTAGTTTAACGTCTTAAAAACTTGCTTTTTTTTTTTTTTTTTTTTTTGGCTGTGCCGCGCAGCATGCAGGATCTTTGTTCCCCGACCAGGGATTGAACCCGAGCCCCCTGCAGTGGAAGCACGGAGTCCTAACCGCTGGACTGCCAGGGAAGTCCCCCTTAAAAGCTTTTTTAAAATAAAAATAAACATTGAATTTTATTAAATAATTTTTTTAGAACATCAGAGATAAAGATTCTAGAAGACTTCAGAGACTGAAAAGGACACATAATGTGGATCATTGGACTTCTTAACATCAACCCAGAATACCAGATGCTAATAGAGAGCTGCCTTCAGAATTCTGGGGGAAGATGATTTCCAACCAAGATTTAGGCATTCAGCCAAACTGTCAATCAATTATCCAATAACTGAACTCCCATATGCAGTTTCCAAGGAAGCTACTGGCGTACATATTACAACAAAATGAAGGGAGTCAACCAAGAAAGAAGATGGCTTAGGATCTGAGAAACAAGGAACCAACACAAGAAAGAGATGAAGGGAAGTCTCAGGATAACGATGAACAGAAATGTCAGTACTTCTACTAGACAGCCAGCCAGGAGAGCAACTGGTCAGGCAGGAGCAGGAGGACAGAGGGCTTCAAGAAAAAAATAGAACTGATACGTTACCAGATGTGTCTGAATATATCACTAGATGTTTAGACATGTTTGTGGGATGGATTAGTGATGTTACCTAAAAAAACTAATTCAATGAAAAACTGAGGTAATTACTAACTCCAGGGAAAACAAAAAAACTGTAGAAGATAGCAATTACAACCATTATATATTATTTTATTTAGCTATGAATAATATACATATAAATAATGTAAGTACTGAGTATTCATTTAGCAACTGTCATAGAACTGTATTGGAAGGAAAAGTGTGGGTTTGTGTGTGATGTCTGGTGGAGCATCAACAATCTTACACAGGAGGAAGCCAATAAGTATCTAAAGAATAATGGTGAAGAATGATATTTAGAAATATAAAAGTGAATGTCAGAAGGAAGAGCTAAATGCGTTGAAAGTTGTTGCTGCTGAGGAGGGGGCTGGGTGGTGAGAGGAAAGAGAGGATTGCTGCTTTCTATTATCAGTTTCACGGAACCATTTGACTTAAAATTTTTTCTGCATAAATATTTTGATAAAACAGAAATTTAATTTTAAAATGTTCATGTGTGCAATACCTAAAGGCACCTTTTGTACCACTTCTGCTCTCGGCAAAATGAGCTGACCAAAATTTGGACGGACCAAGATGCCAGTCCCAGCTCTGCAAAGTATTAGCTTTGTGACCCTAGGCAAGTTGCTCAGTCTCTCTGAGCCTCCATTTCTTTCATCTAGAAAGTTGACATAATGCTAGTACCTACATCACCGAGTTACTGAGAGGATAAAATGAGATCATACCTGGCCCTGCACAGGGAAGCATCCAATAAAGAGGTCTGCCATCCTGGTTATTGTTGTTTCAATTTTGGTTCCTTCAATTCCCAAGCGATTAGCCTTAGGCAACTCACTTAACTACTCTGAGCCTCATCTTTGAAACTGGAACAAAATACTTGGAGCCTCTGAGGAGATAAATGGGATAATGAGTGTAGACTACCTGGCTCCTAATCTCTCTAAAGCTCAGACTTCTCCTTTTTAAAACAAGAAAATCCTTTTAGGGTTTTCTGAGGATGAAATGAAATGACATAGCTGAAGCCTCTAGCACAGTTCCAAGGACACATTTATTTACTTTAAAAAGCTAGTGATGGATAAAACTAACAACGTTTTAAAATCACAAAAGAACACCTTAAACATATGCTACATGTCAATTATATCTCAACAAAAGTGAAAGAAAAAAAAAGTAATACATAAAAGTAATACGTGTTGACTATACAAAATCTGGAAATTTTAGAAAAGTTGAAAAACAAAAATCGCCCATGACTGCGATGTTTTCTGATGATATTTTTTTGCTTTTTTTTTTTTTTGGCTCCACAGCCTGTGGCTACCTCAGTTCCCTGACCAGGGATTGAACCCAGGCCACAGCAGTACAAGTCCAGAATCCTAACCACTAGGCCACCAGGGAACTCCCTTCATCTATTTATCAGTCAATATAGGATCGTTCATGCTGCTGGGGAAACCCTACAAAAATCTCAGTGGTTTAATGGCACAAAGGTTTATTTCTGCTCATACCCACACCACAGGAGTCGGGGTGACTCTCAGGTGTGCTGCTCCCCCCCAGTGGTGGCTCCTGCGGCCTCCTGGCCCCTGCACACGACCCCCTCGCCCAGGGCGCCTGAAGCTGCAGGAGTGTGAACCGGGGAGCCGGGAGCCAGCAATTAAAGGCTGCCACCCGGAAGTGACGCTTTGACTTCTCTCACACATCATTGGTCAAAGCAAGTCACGTGGCCACGCCTGATCTCCGCGGGGGAGGAAGTGAGGTCCTCCAGCGCGCCTGGCAGGTGGGGGCAGGGGGATAGAGGTGAGCAGTGGTGATGTCTACCCCGCGCCTTACAGGGTTGCCGTCACTTTGTGCATAGGCTTCTGCCCGCCGCTCTTGTCTCTAACCATTACCTCATGAAATAGTCTTTGAAAACGTGGTAAACATGCAGCTCTAATAAAACATTTAAAGTGCTGTGGTGACGCGCTTTCCCTTTCCTTTTTCTCCTCGCCCTCTTACTTCGGGGGAGCTGTGTGCAGGGCGCAGCGGCCCAGGCCCCAGATCTTTGCCTGCCATCGCCTCCCCAGGCCGGCGCGGGACAGGCAGGTCCCGCTGTTGCTTCTCGGTGCTCGTGCAGCTCCGTTCCAGAAGTAACATGTTTGGAGGTGGGGCGGAGAGAACCTGCTGAACAACTGCCGGATTAGCAGCTCCACACGTGGGGTGCGGCTGCACGCGGCTCTGCTGGGGCCTCCTTGCGCAGTCAGCCGGGGGTGCGAACGTTCAGTGTTAAAAGTGACACCAGCGCGGTAGAGGCGTCGTTGTCAGTTGTTGCGGGAGATGACACCCGGGCCTGCAGGGCTGGGTGAGAGCTCGGGAGCGGCAGCCCCTCCTCGCCTGGTCCCAGGATCCGGGGTCCGGGAAACTGAAGCCGTGGGGCTGCTGAGGACCGTGTGGGACCAGGAGGCTGCGAGCAGGACGGGAAGGAGCCCTGAGTCCGGAAGCCCCGCTGTAGGAGGGCTGCTCCGTTCCGTTTCCTCTAACAAACTTTTGCTGGGTGCCCGTTCTGGTCACGCAGACAACAGTTGTGATTTTCACAAAAGAGGTTAAAGACAACCTCTCCGGTTTATAATCCAGTTGTGAAAATGTTACTGATGCACTTGAAACATTAAAACTGGAATGCAAAATGCACCCTTGTCTGGCATTGGGCTGTGCGGGCAGATGGCCAGAGTGCCAGAGGATTTTGGAAGAGGGAGAGTTTGGTGAGGATGCGGAAATGTTTCCAAGGGCTCCTTCCTTCCCAAGGGCTGCTACCAACCACGGAACCCCAGACAGGAAGAGAGGGAAGAGGAAACAGAGTTAGTTCATCCTCCAGCAATGTGTGAACGGGGCAAGGATTCTACTTTGCGGATGGGGAAACTGAGACCCGGAGGGCCTAACCAGCTTCCCCGGAGGCAGAGGTGCCACTGGAGCTAAGACTGTGCAGCCCGGTGCATTCTGGAAGAAACCCTGTATGCATTTTCTCTCATAGGCTGAGGATATAGCTCTAAGGTCTGACCTGTGTCCGGCGTCGGCTGGGGGTGGACCAAGGTTCACTGTAAAATATAATAAAACCCCCAAACATTCACTCCCTTCGGTATGAAATAAAACGACTGGCCTCTAGTTTTGCGGTTTACAAAACACTGTTTATTATGTCATTTTCTCTTCACAACAATCCTGTGACGAACGCATTATTACTACCATTTTGCAATCTAGGAAACTGAGGCTCGGAGAGAGAATGCACTGCGCTCACAGAGCCCGCCCGTTAGGGCCAGGATGGAGCCCAGGCCGGCTGATGCCACTGCCAGGCACTCCTCCATCTCACACGTCGCTCAGGACGACCCAGACGTCAGTTAATTTGCTTGTCTTGTGCCATTTCCTCTCCCCAACCAGGCTTGCCCTCCGCAAGCCCAGCCTGGAGCTGATTGGAGCAGGCGTTGAGAGGGGCCCGCCCATTGGCTGGCCTGTAGCCAATCAGCTATGTCTGTTGGTCTGCCCAAGTCTGCTCGGGAGGCCCCGGGAGCTCGGGAACCGAGGCCTGACAGCGGCGGGGATGCCAGGGCGAAGTGTGCGTCTGCCTGTTCCTGAGGTCCCCACTGCTGCCCTCATTTCTCCCTCACCCGCCTGCCCGCCACACCCCTACAGCCCCTGGAATCTGTGAGCCCTGGAGCCCTAATAACCTTTCCCTTTCTCCATCCAAGGCGAGTAGGGTTTCCTGCTCTGTGGAAGGAGCCCACGGCATCAAGGACAGCAACCCTGTGAATCCAGACAGCCCGGGCTCCGCTGCGCGGCCCTAGCAAGACACCTGCCCGTTCCGATTACACTTTTCGGGGGGTGAGGGGGCACAATGCCTGCCTCAAGAGCTGCAAGGGCAGGGCCACTGGGCCCGACCCGGTCAGTGCTGTGACCCGCGGCGACATTTCCACCAGCTCTTGGCCTCACAGCCCCCGTGTCTTTGTATCCTCACTGTACTCGTGGGCACGGGCTTGAACAACGTGTTTTCACAAGTCTCAGCCTCCTTCCAGGGATGTACTTGACAAGTGTCTGTTGAGCGTGTCCATCACTACTCCACGGGCACGTGCTTCAGGCTCGCTCCCCGCTCTGATCCCGGGGTCTGTTTTCCTGTCGGCCTTGCTGTTTGGCCATGGAGCCTGACTCCCCTTAGGCCAGACTTTTCACTTCCTTCTTCACATGAGCTTCAGACTGCTCCTCTGGCTTTGCTGTCCTTGCGGCTCTGGGTTAAGTGTCATCATCTCCAACAATGCCCGGGAGGCTGGGTTTAGGCCCATCCTCCGATGGGCCTTGTGTGTGCCTCGGCCCTGCAAGCGTAACCAGGACTTCTGCTAGATTGGGTCATATAAAATATGCGCATTCGCAGTATCTTCTGGTAGTGATTTGCCTTTTCCTTATTTCTAACGGATTTATTGGCCATTTACACATAGTCTTATATGACGGGCCTGTTCTAATCTCTTGCCCATTTTTTTCTATTGAATTGTTTATCTTTTTCTTTAAAAGAGTAAAATATAAGTGGGAAAAAGAATATGCTCATTTGTAAGTGTTAGCTGTAGGCCTGGCTTTCAGATGCTGCTGGGAGAGCAGGGGTCCTGGGAGCCTGAAGTCATTTTCACAGCCTGCAGATAGTTCATCTTCCCCATCCTGACCATCTTCCCCTCTGTATCCTCTCCCTCCTTCAAGCTCTCCCCTTTCCTTCACCACCAGATAACCTTGAAAGTGGGACTTCCAAGGCCAACTCTATCTTCACCCCATCCCCTCCGCAGTCCCAGGGCTGCCCCCTCTGTTTCTCCTCCCAGGTCTCCCTTTCTCAGCTTCAGCCTTATTCCTGGACTCTTCCCTTCTGCTAACGGCATCTTAATCTTCCCTGGAAGCACGTCCTGACCTCGCTTTACAGATGAGAAAACTGAGGCTCAGAGAATAGAAGTAAGCTGCCTGCAGTCATGCGGCTGGGAAGTGATGGAGCAGAGATTTGCACGGAGTCTGGCTGAAGGCTCATCCCAGGCTTCACCCCTGCACAGCCCATTGAACTCACCAGGAGTGACCCGCCATCCGCTGAACTCAGGATGCAGTCCTGGCCTTCCATCCAGTGGGAGCCCCTCACAGCCCCTCCCTGCGGTCCTTTTCTCCCATGAGACCACACATCTTGATGTTTCTCTATCAAATTCACACCACCATGTCATTTCCCCCCTCCACGTTTGTTTCTGTCATTACGAGTAAGGCTGCACATCTCATTTCTTTAGCAGCCGTTTGTGCTTCCTTTCTGAGAGTGGCCTGTTGCTATTTGCTCGTTTTCTTTGGGCTTGTTGATTTCATCCTACTGTAGTAGTGCTTTAACATTTAAGGAAACTCACCCTTGGCCATATGTGTTGCAAATATTTTTCCAGATTTTTATTTTTTATAGCAGGATTCTAATTTAATATGCAGTCAAATTTTCAATATTTATTTTTTTGGCTTGACATTTACTGTCAATCCAATTGGCCTTCTTCGGCAGTATGCTTCTGGGCTTTGGGGGTGTGAGGTCTCCCCTCACCCTGCCCTGAACCATGTAGGCTGATGATGTGTATACCCAGCTTTGCCAGCCTTCCTGTTAATGTCACTTTCAGCTTCCTCAAAATCAGGGTGAAACCTACATGTGATCCCGTCCTCCTGAGGATGCCCTGGTGAGGATGCAGGAAACGGAGAGCAGGTGGTCCATCACGGTCCATCTGCCCAGGGCTGTCCGAGGGGCAGGGCAGCAGGAGGCCTTAGGACGCCCACTGGCGGGGAAGGACTCTCCCTCGGGTGGGTGAGTGAAGGCTGGGGGAGGGGAGTAGAAGGAACTGGGATGAGAGGGCGGAGGGCAGGCTGGGGACCCGGGCTCGCGGGCTGCAGCAGAAGCGATCATGGCGCGCACAACGGCGGGAGCAGTGACGCTCCCTCCCGCAGCGGGGGACAGGCTCTGGGGTCCCTGGGGTCCGGGGGCGGGTTCTTGGCGCGGTCTGCTGATGCCCTAATTAAGCCGCGGGTACATTTCCCAGCCCAACTGTCACCCGCGCGCTGCGCAAGCCAGGAATGAATATTCCCAAAGCGCCAACAGAAGGAAGTTCTTCATAAAAACGGAGCCCGAGGGCGTGAAGGGAAAACAAGCCCTGTTCACACGCAGGCGGCGCATCCGCTCGGCACAGCCCGGAAGAGGCGGAAGCGCGGCCGGCGGGGCGCCGGGGCGGGCGCCGTGAACCCCCAGCGCGC
Source organism: Eschrichtius robustus (assembly GCF_028021215.1). Taxonomy (NCBI): domain Eukaryota; kingdom Metazoa; phylum Chordata; class Mammalia; order Artiodactyla; family Eschrichtiidae; genus Eschrichtius; species Eschrichtius robustus. The sequence goes on from NC_090828.1 coordinate 144,405,490, forward strand.
AGATGCCGAGCGCCCCGGTAGCTGGAGGCTCTTTTCCTGCTGCGCCCGCGCCCCTCGGCGGCTCCTCCCGGGGGGCTCAGGGCGCCGGCCACCCCCTCCAAGGACCCACGTGGGGACCCCCCCCATGGCAAACAGTCGCCAGCCGGCGGCTGGCCTGAGCCTCTCTCCCTGCTGGGGCGCCCATGCCCTCGGGCCCCCAGATGCTCTCTTCCTGTGGCTCTGTGGATCTGGAGCCCACCACTCCCGCTCTCATGCTTCTGTTTCCTTCTCCGACACGTGGGGCTAATAACAAACACGCCGGCTGCTTATAAGGATGGAAGGAGATTCATGGTCAAAGCCCGGTAAAGGAGGGGAGATCTGGGGGTGTGGAGAAGAGAAGATGTTTTGAAAGCAGTTTCTCTTTCCCTGCTCCTGGGAGTTCCCCTTGCTTTCCTCCAGGGGTTGCGGTAGCTGCAGTGAAGCTCTCTCGGACAAGAGGTCATCACGCAGAGGCCTCTGTCTAACCCCCTGCAGGGCTCCCTTCACCCACAAAACAGCCATCAAACTGAGCCGACGGAGCCCGTGCCCCTGAGCCTGTCAGCATCCTTGGCTGCGGCTCCTCCTGGGCACCGGCGCCCCAGGCAGGTCCAGAACTCGTGGTTCCAGGACCAGCCATGTTGCTTTGTCTCCCTCCTTCCCTCCCCCCTGGTGCCTCTGCGGAGGCTTTAGTGGGGGTGATGGGGGCCAGATTGCCTGTGTTGATCCCAGCTTGATGGGCTGCATAGCACCTGGACCCACGCAGGCCGACGTTGCTCTTCCCTCTGTGCCCAACCTGCCCCCGCGAGATCCCTGTAACCTCTCCCGTCACCTGCCAGTCTCTCGTCTTGATGGGCAGCTCCAGGGACAGGTGCCATGTCTCCTTCATTCTGCTCCTCCGGCATCTAACACAGTGCCCGGCGCACAACTGGTGCCCAGGGAATTCATCTGGCGATGCAGATGGCGGTCTGGGAGCTGTGGATGAGCAGCCCCCCAAGGAACCTCTGTCCACAGATAACCAACATCTGGAAAGCCTAAAGCTCCACCGTTGGTCAATTCTTTGGGCAGGACTGGCTACATCATTTACGGTGCCCACTGCAAGTGAAAACGTGGGCCCTTTGTTTAAACGTTAAGAATTTCAGGATGGTGACGACAGAGCATTACATGCAGCATGCAGCCCTTCCGAGCACGGGCCCTGCACTCCTGCTCGGTTGCACACCTGGGAAGTAGCCCGGCCTCTGGGTCCTGGGTGATAGATGCCTTGAGTGTGTCCTGTGAAGACATTATGACCACTACCCTTTCCGGGGCAGTGCCTGTAAGGTGGTCATGCTCAGCCGAGGAGCAACATTTCCCTTATTAGGAAAGACCTGCTGAAAAGTCTGGAATCAGTGGGCAAGGATGTGTCCATCCATTGAGACCAATGAAGCTCTGATTAAAAACAAAAGTGAGACCTTAAGTAGATTCTCCTTCAGCGTGATTGTTAAGTCACAAGGCTCTCAGCCCCGTGCCCTGCCCTTTGTCCTGCTAATCAAGTCTTTCTTTTATTACTGTGACTCTGTATTGAGTACTTGCTGTGTGCCGGCCCTGCTCCAGGCCCCAGGGATATAGCGGGGTCCAGCTTAGATGAAGCCCTGCCCTCCGAGGGCTGGCATTGTAGTGGGGAAGACAGAAAATAAATATAAATAAATGTAATGTCAGGTAGTACCAAGTGCTATTTGGCAAAAGAGGAAAAAAAGGCAGAATAATGGGACAGAATGGGGTGGGTATAATGATACATAGAATGGTTAGGGAACAACTCCTGAGGTCGTACCTTTGGAGCAGAGACCTGGATGAGGTGAAGGGGGACCACGCCCAGGTGTGTGGATAGAGTGCTCCAAACTCTGGGAATAGCAAGTGCAAAGGCCCTGAGGCAGGAGTGTGACTGGCAAAAGCAGCAACGGCGCAAGCAGAGGTGGTGTGGGCGGAGATGAGATCAGAGAGGTCCCAGGGACCCAGAGCAGGCAGGGGCTCGCGGGCTCCAAGAGGAGTTTGGATCTGACACCAGCTGGCCACAGGCCAGCAACTCATTCGTGTAATTGACAGCAGGCTGTCATTTCCCTTCCCAGAGGTGATTCCCAAACTACTTTTCCTCCGAATAAATACTGAGCTTCTGTGTTTCAGCATTGCCTCTCAGGAGCCCCGGCAAGACGCAGGGCACGCAGGAAATGAGAGGGTGCCGGGTTCGAATTTTTCTTCTGCAGTTACTGCTTTGGGACTTGGGTCCGATGCTTAAACTCCCTGAATCTCAGCCGCTTTTATTGCATCCTGTAGCTTTGTTGGGAGGGCTTAGGATGCAAAGCACCTAGTAGGAAGCCTGGCACACAGTAGGCGCTCAGATGTACTTGGTAAGTATTAGCTACAGTTATCACCCTTTTACCTTTTCCAGGTGGGGTTCACTGTTGGTTTTCATCACAGCATCACTAGAATTCCACCGTCCCCACCCTCCTGGGGAACAATAGAGCTTTGTTCTGTGCAGTGTCTTCAAGTTTCCTTCCTGAGGGGGCCAAGGAAAGGAACTTAATGTTTGCTCTGTACCAGTCCCATGCCTGACACTACTATGCGTGATTCCATATCATCCCCTGGCAAGCCCTGGGATCCCGTCTCATGGGCACGGAAGCTGGGGCCCAGAGGGCCTCAGGGAAGTAGCGACACAGCTAGGAAGTGGCAGGCCTGCGGTCAGCCTGCTGCCCCTTCCCTGGTTTTCCCTGGAAGGAAACCCAAGGGCCAATGGTTATGGGCTCGGCTGTGCTCTGGGGCCCGATGCTGGTGTCTGCCTCTGCTTCTTCCTGGCAAGTTATTGAGACTACTGCCTAACTGTTATGGACCTTGGTTTTCCCATCTGTAAAATGGGGAGAATAACAGTCCCTACCCCATAGGATTATTGTGAGAAAGAAATGAGATAACCTGTGTGTACACCGAGGACTCCTTGCCTGGCACACAGTTATTGCTCGGATCATCTTAACTATCACGTTATTGGAGAGTCATAACCCAGCGCTTTCTTAGCAATACTTTGTGAATCGGGCCCTCCAAACCTACCCTTCCCTAGGCTGCCACAGCGGCAGTGACCTGGGTGAAAGCTTGGCTACAGGGTCCCCTTTGGTGCCTGCTGGCCACAGCTGTATCCTACCCTACGTGTCCTTCTGCACTTGGCCCTGCACTCCCCGTCAAGAGGTGAAGTTGGATTCCAACAGCCCCCCACCGCCCCACTTGAATCCAGGGCCAGAAGTGACATTGCCCGGGTTCTGAGAGCCTGCATCAGAAAAGGCCAAGTGACTTCCCCTCCTTCTCCCGGGATGCTCCCTCTGGGAAAGCCAGCCATCCCAGAAGAAGCCCAAGTACCAGTCGCCCTGGAGAGACCCTGAGTTTGCACCCAGACATGCCAGCGTGCCAGTGAAGTCCTGTTGGACCCTCCAGCCCGGCCCACCCATGGTCAATGCCGTGCAGAGTCTTGCCCGAGCTCCCCACCCGAGGCCTCCCTGCAGCCAGCAGGGGCTTGCTGTCCCCCAGCAGTGGGGAGGGGCAGGGGTGGGCGTGGCCACTGAGGGCGGGGCTAGGCGGGCCCAGGAGATGCCTCGGCCTGCTCTGAGGGCTCCGACGCACTCACACGGGGTCCGAGCTGCAGAAGGGGAGGCCTCGCTCAGGCTGCCTGTGAGGACGACCCCAGGGCCGCCCCCAGCCTGCTGCGCCCGCGACGTCTCTTTCCAGCTCCATGTTCCCTGACGCCCTGGTGGCTTGGAATTGGCCATGGTGGGGATATCCACACCGTAGAAATGGACAAGTCAGGCTTCCCCCGACCCCTGGACAGGGCCTCTGAGCTCCAGGATCTCCCATCTCCTTGAAGGAGACAGACCTCATGGGATCACAACACCCCCACAGACCCCCGGTCCTCAGTGCTTGGGGCGGGGCGGCCAGGCTTATCAGGGAGGTGGTCCATCCATCTCTTGCTACTCTGACCATTTGCCTAAGTCCCAGGCTCTGCTTTCTCCCACAGACCCAAGTTAGCAGCATTCCTCCCATTTCATAGTTGGGCAAACTGAGGCCTCTGAAGGTCAAAGGTCTTGCTGGACTCTGTACAGCTTCTTGGGGGCAGAGGTGAGATTCAATTTCATGTCTCTCAGGCTGAAGGGGCCTCAGAAATCCTATGTCCAGCCTTCTCCTTGTTCAGGCTGCAGAAGCCCAGGGCAGGGAGGAGATTGCCTGCAGGCCCACAGCAGGTTAAAGTTCAGGACCCCTGACCCCCAACCTGGGCTCCCCCCACACCCCTTCCCTGCCCCGGGACCCCTCCCGTGGCCACTCCCACCTTCTGGCACAGACCCTGGTTCCTAGAATGCAGCCCACAAGCCCCTTGCTGGTGGTTTGTGTGCAGGTTCATCTAAAGGCGTCACCGCCCACTCTGTCCCTGACCCCGGGGTCCCAGCTCTGAGACGGCCTCCCACATGCTTGGCTTGGCTGGGAGTTTGCCCTGGTGCTTCTGCACTTTGTATTCTACTTATCTCCTTGCAGGGTCAATATTTGCTATTTAAATGATGCTATTTGCTTGTGTTTGAGGTTTTGCATTTTGCCCTGTATCCTGGGACCTGGAAGGGAGCACCTGGGGTCAGTGAGGTGGCCTGGAGCTCCCAGCAGCCACTGGGAGCTGAATCCACTGCCCAGGATTCACTCGTTTTTTCACCACTTCATCCATGTTGATAGACACACGAACTTACTCGTGTTCATATCTATTCATTCAAAAAACCTTTCTTGAATGCCAGCCTCCTGCCAGGCACTTGTAGGTCTGGGAAGCACGGAGGTGATCAGTAGGGTGTGGGGCAAAGGCTGCTACATTCTCGCCAAAACTCACTCCTCTATCTCCAGGGCGCCTGCGAGATTATAGCTCCAGGGTCCGTTGCAGGTGGATGTGGTCGAGGCATGAGTTTCGGTCGATGGAACGTGGGCAAAAGAGGCAACTGCCACGTCCCAGGCCTGTCTCAGAGTGATCTCCAAACCTCCCCGTCTTCCAGCTGGAATCAGAAGATCCAGCGAAAAGCTACAGGGCTGTACCAGCCCAGATGGCAGCCGCTTAGATACACGTGGCTACGTAAATGGAAATTAAGTAAAATGCAAAATTCAGTTCCTCCGTTGTGCTAGTCATATTTCAAATGTGCCCTAGTCACTTGAGCACAGGTGTCTGAGAAGGCTCCCGTGGCGCTGCTGCATGACCCAGTGGAAGGCCCCCCACGCCCTAGGAAGAGCCACGTTGAGCTGTGTGTGAGAGGGAAACAAACTTTTACCAAGTTCAGATGGGGGTGGAGGAAGGTGTTCGGTATTTATTCCGATACACACCCCTGGGCCTGGAGGGGCTGCGGCTAGTGGGGGAGCAGCCCACAGACAGCCAGGCTGGGCATGCAGCAGTGCCAAGACAGAGGGGGGCCCGGAGACTTCCAGAGCCTGAGCCTGGAGACAAGGAGGTTAAGGCTCACAAATGCCCTTTTAGACTTGAGCAAGGTTTCATTGAGTGTAGTGACTAATACGTTCTTCCTTTTATCAAGGTATTTTCTCAGGTGGAGCTCTGCTAAGCTCATTTATACAGTGGTGCCAATTCATTCCGTCTGTCCCAGTTGAATGTCAGGTGTAATCGGACCCTTAGGCTAAGCCATGGAGTAAGCACTGATCGCTAGCCGTTGAGTGGGACACTGGGCGTTATTTTCAGGGTGGGAGCTTTACTGTGTCCACACGCAGGCGAGAGGGAGAAGGGGAACAGGGCATTCTGGGCCCCTGGCCAGCCCACTGCTTTCCCTTAGAAGGGGCAGAACCCAAAGATGAAGTAACGTGGCAGAAAGCTCAGAGGCAAAGTGGAGATGCCCTACGAAAGCCTCTGAGGTCTGATCGGCCACCAGCTTCTGGCTTGGGTGGGGACAGCTGGCCCGTGGCAAGCGAAGGCCATCCCCTTCACTCCCAGGACTCCCAGCGCCCAGCGTCCACTGCTCCTGGGTCTGGGGTTTCCTCTCCGCGGGCAGACTGAGCGCCCTTCTCCCCCTGGGACCAGAGAGCCTGAGGGGTGAGGAACAGCACAGGAGGCGGGAGGCCCACCTGGGCCACTAACTCATGGGCAAAGTTGGGCAGGTAGCCACCCATCTCAGGGCCTCTAGCTCTGGTCCACTAAAACCTGTTTGTTTGGGTTTTTTTATTGCAGTGGTTTTGTATATTTTAGCTACCGTACCAGTCAGGGTAACAGTAGGAAACAGATCACGCACTCAGAGTAGAAGGATTGGAGAGTTTAATAAAAAGAGCTGTCTGCAAAGTTAAGGCCAAGCTGTTGGTGCCCACAAGGCCTCTGTTCCCACCTCCAGACCTAAAGGGAAGCGGATGCAGGGAACATCACAGATCCCAGCGAGAGAGCCGAGTGGAGAGAGAGAGCCTCCTGACAGCAAGGGACGCATCCAGTGAGCGGGAGCATCCCTCCGTCCTACCAGGGCACCCCACGGGCCCCCAGGAGTGGTTGGTCCAGGCCCGGCAGGTGCAGAAAGACAGGTGGGTCTGAGTGACGGGCCAAGGTCATCGGGAGAACACATCTAATGACGACGGGACAAACGCTCCAAAGCCAGGTGCCCAGTTTCCAACCCTACTTCCGGGGCTAAGTAGCCTCTGTTTTCTCACCTGTAAAATGGGGCTAATAGCAAAATCTGCCTGACAAGTCTAAGTGAGTTGATAAACAGACGGTTCTCGGGGCAGTCTTGTACATATCGAGGCCTCGGTGTATTTCAGATGTTACCACTAGCGGTAAGCCCTGTGCCAGCCCCAGGACCCACACCATCTCACAACTCTGGGGCTGTCTGGTCCCAGAACCCGTCCTCAAAGCCACTGTCTCAGCTGCTTTACTCCACGCTCAGGACCGTGTGACACATGCATTCTTTTTCCAGGCTGGCCTTTTGCTGTAAACCTGTTGGCTGTTTTCTTTAGAGAGAACAATCTGGTGCCATGGAAGAAATCTCCATTTTCTCGTGTGAAAAATTTACTTGTTTGTTACGAAAAGAAGTAGAGTGATGTATGTTAATACTCTGAAGAGCACACTGGACGGCAAAAAGGCCAGCTTTCTCTCGTTGTCTGGGGGCCCGGCAGCATGTCAGGACAGCTGTGGGTCCCTGATGGGCTTTATCATCACACTCATGTGTGTGGTGCTGGTTAAAAGTACAGATTCCTGGGCCCCATCCGGGGTCCTGAGTCAGGTGGTCTGGTCTGTACCTGGGCTCAGCCGCACACCGACTGGATGACCTTGGGCAAGTCGCTTCCCCTCCTTCTTCCAACAAACGCGGACAGAACGGCCAACGTTGCAGGGCAGTTTATCGAGCGAGTTAAAAATGAAAGGATGTATGCAGTATCTGGCACGGAGGCCCCTCAGCGCCCTTTAGAGCTCCCCGCGGTGATGAAGGGAATGAAAATAAAACCATTTTCCCAAAGGTGGCCGCTCAGCCCAGGTGCCCCTGGCCGGCTGGCAGCGGAGGGGTTAACGATGCCTGTGTCCAAGGAACAATAAGTGGCCGGTGGTGGAAACGCTGAACTGTGATGATGGGGCTGACAGGACTATTTTCGGAGCCCAACCGCAGGGAGTAACAGGATTGGAGCGGAGGGAAGCGTGACCAGAGCTGATGTTCTCAGCTACCGAGGCAACGCCAGCCGCTGCACCAAACAAAACACTCGCAGCTTCTCCCCACCCCACTCCCACCCCCCCGTCGCGGGTTTTATCTTGACCTTCAGGCGAAGCCACCCTCGCAAGCAGCCAGAAGAGGATTGCTTTAAGAAAAAAAAATTTTTATTACAGTTGATTTACAATGTTGTGTTAATATCTGCTGTACAGCAAAGTGATTCAGGTATACACATATACACGTTCTTTTCCATATTCTTTCCATTATGGTTTATCCCAGGATATTGAGTATAGTTCCCTGTGCTCTGCAGTCGGACCTTGTTGTGTATCCATTCTGTATATGATAGTTTGCATCTGCTAATCCCACACTCCCAATCCCTCCCCTACCCCCTCCCCCTCGGCAACCACAGGTCTGTTCTCTATGTCAGTGGGTCTATTTCTGCCTTGTATATAAGTTCATTTGTATCATTTTTTTAGATTCCCTATATAAGTGATATCATATGGTATTTGTCTTTCTCTGTCTGACTTACTTCACTTAGTATGAGAATCTGTAGGTCCATCCTTGCTGCTGTCAATGGCATTACTTCATTCTTTTTGACGGCCGAGTAGCATTCCATTGTACAGCCGTGCCACAAGAAGAAGACTGCCTTTGATTTCCTACCTGGGGTGTGCTGCAGACCCCCTGGCTCCCCCCTCCCTCTGGCCCCAGCTGGGTGCCCACCACACAGGGAGGAAGCTGAGGCGGGGGTGGGGCCCGTGCAGGGTGGCCTGGTGGGACGTGAGCGCCAGCATCTGCCTTCAGCGACTGGACTCGCGGGATTCTTCATCCTTCAAAGACTCCTGCTTTGGGAGGACTCCTTTCTGTCCTGCACGCCTGGGGGCAGTGTCCCTCTGCCTCGGCATTGCCACCAAAGCTTACTCTGAGGGGCAGGCAGGGCAAACTCCTGCCGTCAGGGCCCACGTGGTCTAGCTGGGCGTTAAGATCCGCCCAAGGGAGAGCAAGACGAGGGGCATCTCCACGTGTGCCCAGGGGTAAGGGGTGGACACCCTCTTGAGGCCCCTAGTCTAGTTCAGGAGTTTCATCTCTCAGTCCTCATACCTTGGTGACACCGGCCTTCTCAATCCCACTCGCTAAGTGGCAGGGCTCCTTTGTCCTCTAGATGCCAGGAGGTCCTTGGGCTCAGATGGGGCCACCTCCACACACTCCTGCATTTGCCCCCTGCCCTCCCAGCCCCTCCCCGCAGGGCAGGTCCACATACATAAGGGGATCATACGTCTAGAACAGCGGCGATGTGCAGGTTTTTTCTTCTTTGCTTCATATGCCACCTTCCCACTAGCCTGCCTGAGGCAGCCGGTGCCTCAGGAGGACGAGGGCTGTTACAAGGCACAGAGAGAAAGTGAGCGTGGATCCAGACTAGGGTCTCCAAGCCACAGCACGAGAGCTTTGGAAGCGGGCTCTGCAGCAGGAGAAGAGGTTTGCTGAGCTCTGCACGTTGTCCTTCATGTATCAGGTACAACGCCTGGAGGTCTGAGCTCTGAGGGTTACTCTAAGCTGGCGTACGGTAGAGCGGACACAGAATGTGGCAACAAGGTGAGCTGGAGCTGGGCAAGAGAGGGGTCAGGAGGGGGAAGACGCAGCTGAGGGTGCCGCTGGAGCTGGGCAAGAGAGGGGTCAGGAGGGGGAAGACGCAGCTGAGGGTGCTGCTGGGTTCCACGGGACCTGGTGCCTCTGGCAGCCCAGGCCCAGGAGAGGGGGAAGAAAGAAAGTCCATAGGCTAAAGGGGATGCTACACTTCCCCCCTTCCCTGTCCCCTGTGCTTCTGGAATCTAGGGCCAACCTTCACAGCAGGGCTGCCCTCCAGAGTGACACAGGTTCGGGAAACACGAGAGGGGCTTGGACCGGCACCCCCCAGGCTTTGTGGAAGGGAACCAGCAGGACGCTGACGAGTGGCTCGTGAACTTGTCAAGGGGTCAGCCGTCTAGCCAAGAACTGCAGAGCAGCCAGCCTTACCTCAGGTCCTTAGGGGTCATAGCTGGACCTCTGGGCAGCAGCCCCCAGAGCGGGGAACCCAGAAGCAGAGCCCAGAGCAATCAATCCCCCTGCATGGCTTAGGTGCAGCGAACAGAGCCTGAGACCCCGGCCACAGGACTGCGGGGGGCTGAGAGCAAGATGGCCTGTCGCCTGCACCCCGGGGACCAGGAGCCTAGCCAAGAGGGAGAGGGAGGAGGGGTGTCCTCTGGAGAGCAGGGGACAAACTGGCAGCTGCCCTGACCTTTGAAAAGGCAGGTACTTAGCTCAAAGGTGGAATGAACTTGAACCGGGATGTTTAACTCTCCCTTGCCCTGCAAGACAAGGGCTGGGGGGGGAGTGTGTGTGTGTGTGTGTGTGTATGTGTGTGTGTATCCAGCTGGGCACTGTGTACATTTGGAGCCCCTGCCCCATGGGGTCTCAGACAGGCCGCGTGGCAATCTCCATCAGCAGCTGGGCCCGAGTTTAGCCCAAAGCGATTTCCGAGGGTCAGGTTTGCTGAGCAAATGAAGAGTATAAACAGGATTGCAGGGGTATTGTTTAAGTGCTTTGGGCAAACAAAGTCCGCCCCCCCTTCCCAGCTCCCCTGGAAGCACCTATTGACTGGCAAACAAAGGATGCGCTAATTTATCCTTTCACGGAGGCCCCGCCCCTTGGGACACTTGTCCCTCTCCTGTGTCCTCCGCCAAGGTCACTCGGTGAGGGAGATTTAATGAGGTGTCCATGTGACCCGCCGCCTCTTGTTTAATACACGGCAGAGGTCAGAGTCTCCTAAGAGCGGTCCGTGCCGTCTGGGCTTGTCCAGAGGGGGGAGGAATGGCTGATCGGGGGTTTTCTGTTTCTATTAATACCCGAACACAAACGCACTGTGACTCAGCCTCATCCTGTCCTGGTGCCCAGGAGCCTGCACCCCACCCCCGCCCAGCCTGGGACCTGGCCCCAGGGGTTGGGGGGTGGAGGGGGTCCAAACAGGTCTGGCCCTGCCCACTGAGGCAGAACCTTGGGAGTGGGTCTGAAATTAGCGTTTTGGTAGCATTCCAGGTGGTGTTTGTGTTGGATCCTGGACTTTGGGAAAGCCTGGCCCAGTTGGATATTGGACATCTAGATTCAGTGACTGGATGTTGACTGCATAAATGGGAGAAGGAAAGACCCAGCCTGCCACCCTTGCTAAGTGGGGTCTGGAGCCATCTCTACCTCGGAGCAGCTGGTGACCTTGAATGGGGCCTACACCTTCCCTGCCGGTGGAGTGGGTTTGGGGGAAGGTTTAATGAAATAGTGGACTTGAAAAACTCGCAGAGTGCTGGGACAGGAGAGCACCAGAGTAGGAGTGAAAGAGGACCTGTGTATACACAGCTGCACCGAGGTGTAATTCACATACGATGAAATTCACCTCTTTGAAATGTACAGGTCAAGGATGGCAATGTATTTTTGTTTATGACATGCATGCAGTATTATGAGTCATAGTAGCGTTGGTATTCATCTCCCTTCCCTCTGCTGAGGTTGTCCAAGCTGAGACCCACAGGAGCCAGGCCCCTGCTTGGCAAGGTTTGAACACTCTTCCTAACACAAAGGCCAGCGTGGCCCCCGAGTGCTGGCCTCTCCTGCCAGCCAGGTCCCTCATTCCCGCACCCTGGCCTCCCGCCCACTCCCTGCAGTCCTAGGACCACAGCAGTCAGCCAGGCACAGCGGGGACGGTGGGTCACCGTGTGCCTTTGCCCTGCGGTCCTCAGACGACTCCAGGGCTAAATGGGCAACAGCAGGGCCCCTGAATGCTGGGCTCCCCCCACCTCCAGCTTTCCAGCCATCCCGCCCGCGCCCTGACACCGGGGACGAGCTGGGGCCGTCCTGCCCTTTCACTGCGTCTCCTTCGCGTGGCATCTGGGCTGCATGAGCAAGTCCTCAGAAGACCTTGGTTTGGAGGCTGGAGGGGTGGGTGTGCTGGGGCGTCAGGGCCACCGCGCTGCCCAGCACTCCTCCGGGCAGGCCCGAGCTGGGCTGTTTTTACTTTGCGATGTCCTTCAGCAGCTGACAACGTCTGCTCTTCCCTCCCTTCCTTGGGCTCTCATCTCTGAGCTGACCACACTCACTGGTCTGGCTCTGGGGTTTGCCAGCCTGCTTCTCTGTACCTGCGTGTGTGCTAGAGGCATGGGATCCCGTGTGTGTGTGTGTGTGTGTGTGTGTGTGTGTGTGTGTGTGTGTATGCGCGGGTGTGTGTGCGCGTGGGGGCAGGGGTGTGCACGTGTATATATACGGCATGTGTCTGCAGGACTCTGCGTGTGCAACATACATGAGATGCACGTGTGGCGTGGTGAATGTGTACATGTATCTGGATGTGCAGGAGTGCATGCAAAGCCACTTCTGTAACAGAGTGTGGTTTCCAGTGTGCAGGCAGGCGTGTGCCCAGATACAGGCTGATGCACCTGGATATGCAAGAGTGTGTGTGCGAGACGATTCTGTTTGTGCAAATTCTTCAACCAGGACGGTAGCCACAGCCATCCGATCGGTGTTCAGAAATGCAGAGACGTTGAGCCACCCTATGATCCAGCAATCCCACTTCCGGGCATATGTCTGGAAAAGACAAAAACTCTAGTTTGAAAAGACACATGCAACCCCAATGTTCATTGCAGCACTATTTACAATAGCCAAGACGCGGAAACTACCTAAATGTCCATCAACAGATGAATGGATAAAGAAGATGCGGTACATATATACAATGGAATACTATTCAGCCATAAAAAAGGACGAAATAATGCCATTTGCAGCAACATGGATGGACCTAGATATTAACATACTAAGTGAAGTAAGTCAAACGGAGAAAGAAAATACCATATGATATCACTTATATGTGGAATCTGAAAAAAATGATACAAATGAACTTATTTACAGAACAGAAACAGACTCACAGACATAGAAAATAAACTTACGGTTACCAAAGAGGAAATGCTGGGGGGAGGGATAAATTAGGAGTTTGGGATGAACATATACACGCTACTATATATAAAGTAGATAATCAATAAGGACCTACTGTATAGCACAGGGAACTATATTCAATATCTTTTAATAAACTATAATGGAAAAGAATCTGAAAAAGAATATATATATATATATATATATAAAACTGAATCACTTTGCTGAACACCTGCAGCTAACACAATATTGTAAGTCAACTATACTTCAATTTAAAAAAAAAGGAAAAAAATGCAGACTGCCAAAGGGGCCCAACTGAGTCAGTGGGACAGGCAGCTCCCACCTCCAGAGCCGCCCTGTACCCTCTGGTTCCCTCATTCCTCATGAATATGAATAAATCTATTGAGTCCCGATCAGACAGCAGACTAAGTGCTTTGCTGCACAATCTCATCTAATCATCACAACCTAAAGATGCATTATTAGCCCATTTTACAGATGAGGAGTCCAAGGCTCAGGGAATAACTTGAAGTAACTGAACCAGATCTGACTGGTTCCAAAGCCTCTGCTATGTGTGACGCCAGGCGGTCTGCCTATTGGAAATACACACACCACACACACTGCACGTTTTAATAGCTCAGACCCAGTGGCGGTGGGGTGCTGTTGTCTGTGGGAACATCCGCAGTGAAGTCTTTGCTGGGGAGGTTGCTGAAGGACATACCTTGAGTGCAAACGCTCAACTTGGAAAACTTGTTGGAAAGAGTAGGCAGGTAGATGGGTGTCATGGCCCTGGCGGGACACCCTGTTGAAGGCTCCCCAAGATGGGAATGGGCAGACATCTCCCTTCATTCACAAGCTTCTGCTTTGAGGACCCCCAATCTAGCCGGAGACCCTTGGCAAGAGAACAGCCCCACGTGGGAGCCTCGCCCTGGCCTGCCAGCCTTGGAGGGGCCCTGTCCTGCCCTGTCACACCCTTGTTATCCAGACCCAGCAGCCGTGGGGAGGGAGGGCGGGCGGGATGGAGGGGCCCTGCCTGGGAGAGCTGTGCTCTGTACCTGCCGGAGCCGAGACTTGTCAAGCCACTTCACCAACCTTCTCTCCTGGCTGGTCATAAGATGAACTAGCCCTGGAGGTGGTGGGACGATAAGCCGGCATCCAGAGCCCCCTGGGAGAGGCCTCAGGTCACCCCAGTCATAAATCAGCGTGTGGGGAGCCGGCACGCAGGCCCCGGTGAGGCGTGGTCAGATGGTCCCAGGCAGCAGCCCCAGACGCCTGGCCGGGAGCTCCCCTGCAAGAAAGGGGCTCTCTGCCCGCTGTGGCCGAGAGAGGCTGCCTCACTCGGCAAAGTCCATGCAGGGGTCGGGGAGGGGCTTCCCCCTCCCATCCCCCGCCTCTTGCTGCCCGTCTGTGCTCTGCCCCGGGGGGTTGCGGAGGTCCGGCGGGAGGACCTCAAAGGGTCCTTGCTGCTTCTGCCGCTAGGGATGGACCCGCAGCTTCCCAGCCTCCCAGTCTCCTCCCTCCTCAGGGCTGCAGCTCCGGGTCAGTTTGGTCAGGCAGGAGGTCCAAACTCGGATGGGGCTCGGGGACCTGGGGCTGTGGCCTTGGCTCTGTCACTAAGCAGCTGGTGACCTTGGGCAAGGCCTTCACCGCTCCCCATCCTCCGGCCCGGGTATCTTAGCTGCTCCCCCATCAGCCTAGGTGGAAGTGAACCCCCCACCCCCTGGCGCTCCAGGGCTCACAGAGCCCAGCCCCACCTCGTGTCCTTCTGAAACCTCCAGCCTTTGCCCTCAAGGCCGAGCAGTGGTTGGAGCGGTGGTTGTGATGGTCCCTGGGGGAGGTCTCGGCTCTCACCCTGGTCGGCCCTCCCCAGCAGGGCCAGTTCGGGTCCTCCGGGCTGCAGACACCGTGACAGGCCTGGGACTGGGGCAGGTTTATGGAGATAAGGCCTGTGGAAGACAAAATCTGGAGGGAGAGCCTCAGACCGACATGCAGACACCACAGAGGCTCGGCCAGAGATTGGCCAGAGACCGCGGGGCAGAGATGGCCCCTCAGGGGAGTCCCCGCTGGGCAGGAGGGGTCAGGCCCTAATCCCTCCTCCCAACTCAGCCCCTGGCTGGAGCTGCCCCGGCAGGGCAGGGCTTCCCCCAAGATGAGGAGACAGGTCCTGCAGATGCTGCCCTGGGACTGGAGCCTCCTGTGTTCCCCCAGCTGAACAGCAGGTTCTGAGTGGAGAGCAGAGGGCAGAGGCAGCTCCATGGCTGCCACGCTAGCTGTGCAACCCCTGGCCTGTACTTAACCACTCTGAGCTCAGCCTTCTCGGTGTGGACCAGGAACAGAGCCGCCCTGACAGGGTAGCTGGAAACCGTGTTCCCAAGGCCCCTAACACAGCACCTGCTACAGTATTATTATTGCTATATATATTTTATATATATATATATATATATATATATATATATATATATATATATTTTAATCATTATTGTTATGCTTCCTCCCCTGGCTGTTGAGATTTAAGCTCCTGGAGAGCTTTTCACTCCTGCCTTCTCTCACCCTGGACAGTTGGCCCAATAACACAGGAGTCTCACCAAGAACTCCTACTGTGGGGGAGGATGGAGAAGGCAGTTTCCATGGCCTGCTCTCTATCTCCATCCCCAGGACCCAGCCTTGTGTGACGGAAAAGAATTCCACTGGTTGGGGCTTCCCTGGTGGCGCAGTGGTTGAGAGTCTGCCTGCGGATGCAGGGGACACGGGTTCGAGCCCTGGTCTGGGGGGATCCCACATGCCGCGGAGCAACCGGGCCCGTGAGCCACAACTACTGAGCCTGCGCGTCTGGAGCCTGTGCTCCGCAACAAGAGAGGCCGCGATACTGAGAGGCCCGCGCACTGCGATGAAGAGTGGCCCCCGCTTGCCGCAACTAGAGAAAGCCCTAGCACAGAAACGGAGACCCAACATAGCAACCAATCAATCAATTAAATAAATAAATCTTTAAAAAAAAAAAAAAAAGAATTCCACTGGTGTTATGAGAACCCCCCAAATTCATATGTTGAAGTCCTAACCTCTAGTACCTCAGACTGTGACTGTGTTTGGAGATAGGGCCTTTAAAAAGGTAATTAAACTAAGATGAGGTCATTAGGATAGACCCTGACCCAAGATGACTGGTGCCTGATAAGAAGAGGGAATTTGGACTCAGACATGTACGAGGGAATATGGTGTGATCACACTGGGAGAAGATGGGCATCTCTAAGCCAAGGGGAGAGCCTGGAAGAGATCCTCCCCTCCCCTGGCTCTCAGAAGGAACCAGTGCTGTCAAACCCTTAATCTTGAACTTCCAGCCTCCAGAACTGTGAGATAGTAAATTTCTGTTGTTTAAGCCCCCCAGTCTGTGGTGCTTTGTCAATGTGACCCTAGGCAACTAACCTATGTGGTAAAGGATGTATCAGTTAGAGTGCTTTTAGCTGCAAGTAACAAGATATCCAACTAAGAATGGTTTGACTAGAGGAGACATTTAATGATCATAAGCACGGAGGTATGTGATTCTACCATGTTGTCAGGCCTTCTGCTTCTTCCCAATTCTGGGCTCTGCCTCCTGGGTTGAGCTTTTGGTCTTTGGGCCACTTTAGATGGGTAGTCTGGGAGGACCTCACTGAGGCAATGAATTTGACTTTGACTTGCAGGTTGAGAAGATGCCAGCCTTGGGTGGAGCCAGAGAATGACCTGTTTTCAGGGCCAGGGAGCCAGCAACTGTGTCCCCCTCAGGGCTGGGGCCGGCGACCTATTGGCCATTGACTTTGACTCTGAGCCCAAGGCCACGTGGTCAGGTGCCTGCCTTCAGGCAGTGCCAGGCGTCCATCCAGCATAGATGCCTTATCCTATCTGACTGTTTTTCATTCCTGGCAACATCCGTTGAAGGATATGCAAATAAGAAAATCAACTGAATTTCTTTCACAAAGAACGGCATTTGATCAGCACAATAAATACTTACAGACCGTCGTTGGCTGCATGAGATGACAGTTCATGGAGAAAGAAAGGGTAGAAGGGGAATTTGAAGGGCAGAGAAATAGAAAAGAAGAAAAAGAGCGAGAGACCCTGGTGGTAATAGGGTGAATAAAGAGCCAAGGGGTCGGAATACCTGAGGTTGTTCATCCATCCATTCATTCATCCATCCATCCAACCATCCATTCATCCATCCATCCATCCATCCATCCATCCATCCATTCATTCATTCATCCATCCATCCATCCATCCATTTGTTCGTTCATTCAACAAATATTTATGGAGAGCCTAGTAGTTTGCAGGTACAATACAAGACACTGAAAATATGGGACTGATCAAGACAGATACTGCTTCTGCCTACAGGACACTTCCAGCGCAGTGAGAGGAGGAAGACAGACATGAAACAACCTCACAGATAAATATATAGTTACAGACTCTACTAAATGCTAGGAAGAGGGCAGGGGTGAA